>NW_009258116.1:3033699-3036001 GCF_000149755.1 Phytophthora sojae
CGTATTTTAATCTGCTCGGGATGACCCTGTGTGGCAGCGGCGGCGACAGTCCCTCACGAGCATGCGGACGCTGAGGCAGCAAGCCTGCCGTGATAGTCTGTCAGCGTGAGAGAGATAAAACCCAGAACCCTGGTCAATAAGCAATCCGTTCAGTATCTAAAGTGTTATTGTATCCTGCGGGTGAAGCCGTGGCCGTACAAGACTTCGAACATGAGGAAGACGTACTGCACGTGAGGAAGTCACTGAGTCCGTGATGCGACTTGAAATATGGTGTACATCGATCCACCTCTGTCATTCCTGCACAGCACGTTGATTCATGCTTCCGCTGCTCGATGGCAGGCTACTGTAGTTCTTGATGTTTGCCAGCACGATATCTTGCCCGCTTGGGTAGCTCCACGCCAAATGCAAGTTTGAGCTCCAACGTAAGTAGATGGATGCGTTGGAGGAGTGTAGACCAGCTAGAGAGCGCCGCTTTCATGCTGAAGTGGATTTCAAAACATGCCAAACCGAAGGTAACACGCTATCAAAAGCTTGGACTAGTTTACTACTCGGTCTCTCTGTTCCCTGCGAGACCTACGTTACGACAAGAACATCAATGGTGCTCCGATGAAATGGCTACTCTGCCGAATGAGCGTGCATCTGTGGATTTCAGTGTGATATCACGAAGCAATGGTGATTGTGGCCACGTGGCTATGCGTATTGGGTTTTGTATGGCCAACCACGACAACGTGGCTTCGCGGGCTCGTCAACACTGACATGTTTGTATAGTTCTTAGTATAGAGGTGTCATGGTTGATTCAGAGATGTCGACATTGACATGTTTATCTAGATTTTAGTATATCATGTCGTTATTGACTTTGATAAGTCAATATTGAGATTGTTTTTACTAGGTTTCAGTATATCAAGCAAACGGTTTGATATATTGCTCCGTTAATCGAATGTAAGCTAAACCTAGCATGGGCTCCGGTCGTTCGCCGATCTACGAGCCTCACTGGGAGCTACGATAGGCTGTCCATGTGGGGCTGGTCGAGGCCCAAAAGCGCGTTGTACATGTCCGGCTTCTGAGAGACCTCGGCCATGCCGTCCACGCAAGGCCTCTAGAGGGGCGCGGGCGTGCCGTCAGTGTCAAAGTTGTCGAAGTTGTCGATCGCCACGAACGTGCACTCCGTATCGGGCTTGGCGGGGACTGCAAGCGTACTGTCCAAGTCGATGTAGTAGAGGATCGGCATATAGCCCGAGTCGGGCTGATCGGTGGCCGCGTGCATGAGATCCGCTCCGGGCCGGACTGGTCCGCGAGCATGCAGTCCATTCCGGGCTTGATCAAAGCCGTGGACGTGCCGTCCGTATTGGGGGTGCTTTGGGTCCGCGGGCATGGGGTCCGTGTCGAGCGGATCGGGGGCCGCGGGTCTGCCATCCGTGCCGTGATGGTCTGGGTACGCGAGCGTGCTGCTCGCGCAGGGCTGGTCGGGGACCACGGGCGTGCTGAACTAGACGAGGTCGTCGGCATGGCGTTGGTGCCGGGTATGTCGGGGGATTCGATCGTGGATTGCTTGCCGGGACCATCCGGGACTGCACACAGGCTCACTGAGCCGAGCTTGGGGAGGACACCGAGCATGCTGTCCGTGCCGTCCGTGTCGGGGGCCTTGGGCATGCCGTCCGTGTCGTCCATGCCGGGGCCTTGGCCATGTCATCCGTGTCGTCCGTGTCGGGGGGCCTTGGGCATGCCGTCCGTGTCGTCCGTGTCGGGGGCCTTGGGCATGCCGTCCGTGTCGTCCGTGGCGTCGGTGCCGGGCATGTCGGGGCAGTCGGCATGGCGTCGGTGACGGGCATGTCCGGGCCCGCGAGCATGCCGCCCCAGTAGACAGCAGCAATTTGGGTTCGGCAGAGGTCGGATGAGAGGACGCAGGGAGCCGGGCGCGATCACGACATTGTAGGCGCTTGAGTGCTTGTCAGCATTTTTAGAAATGAGCTTTCGATGCGGGGCGGCGGCGAGCTTTGGTTCCGTTCATATGCCCACGAAGACGCCTCTAGATTCCGAACCCAGGGGGGAAATTGTAAGCAAATCTATTGGTTATTTCAGGAGTAATTGGCGATCATTGGTGGAATCGTTTGAATACGTGCGATGATTGGTGGAATTAGCAGGAACCGCTCAAGCAGGATGGCGCGAAAGGTGATGAAGATGTGCACGTTGAAGATTTGCGCGTTGAAGTGATAGCGTGACGTGCATAGCGTAGCTTAAGTGTGGAAGTCGTAAATGGCAGTAGTGCCACAAACTAAATTCTCCCGCATTTTGCGGGGATCCT
>NW_009258116.1:3036101-3416826 GCF_000149755.1 Phytophthora sojae
GGTTCGGAATCTAGAGGCGTCTTTGTGGGCATATGAACGGAACCAAAGCTCGCCGCCGCCCCGCATCGAAAGCTCATTTCTAAAAATGCTGACAAGCACTCAAGCGCCTACAATGTCGTGATCGCGCCCGGCTCCCTGCGTCCTCTCATCCGACCTCTGCCGAACCCAAATTGCTGCTGTCTACTGGGGCGGCATGCTCGCGGGCCCGGACATGCCCGTCACCGACGCCATGCCGACTGCCCCGACATGCCCGGCACCGACGCCACGGACGACACGGACGGCATGCCCAAGGCCCCCGACACGGACGACACGGACGGCATGCCCAAGGCCCCCCGACACGGACGACACGGATGACATGGCCAAGGCCCCGGCATGGACGACACGGACGGCATGCCCAAGGCCCCCGACACGGACGGCACGGACAGCATGCTCGGTGTCCTCCCCAAGCTCGGCTCAGTGAGCCTGTGTGCAGTCCCGGATGGTCCCGGCAAGCAATCCACGATCGAATCCCCCGACATACCCGGCACCAACGCCATGCCGACGACCTCGTCTAGTTCAGCACGCCCGTGGTCCCCGACCAGCCCTGCGCGAGCAGCACGCTCGCGTACCCAGACCATCACGGCACGGATGGCAGACCCGCGGCCCCCGATCCGCTCGACACGGACCCCATGCCCGCGGACCCAAAGCACCCCCAATACGGACGGCACGTCCACGGCTTTGATCAAGCCCGGAATGGACTGCATGCTCGCGGACCAGTCCGGCCCGGAGCGGATCTCATGCACGCGGCCACCGATCAGCCCGACTCGGGCTATATGCCGATCCTCTACTACATCGACTTGGACAGTACGCTTGCAGTCCCCGCCAAGCCCGATACGGAGTGCACGTTCGTGGCGATCGACAACTTCGACAACTTTGACACTGACGGCACGCCCGCGCCCCTCTAGAGGCCTTGCGTGGACGGCATGGCCGAGGTCTCTCAGAAGCCGGACATGTACAACGCGCTTTTGGGCCTCGACCAGCCCCACATGGACAGCCTATCGTAGCTCCCAGTGAGGCTCGTAGATCGGCGAACGACCGGAGCCCATGCTAGGTTTAGCTTACATTCGATTAACGGAGCAATATATCAAACCGTTTGCTTGATATACTGAAACCTAGTAAAAACAATCTCAATATTGACTTATCAAAGTCAATAACGACATGATATACTAAAATCTAGATAAACATGTCAACGTCGACATCTCTGAATCAACCATGACACCTCTATACTAAGAACTATACAAACATGTCAATGTTGACAAGACCGCGAAGCCATATTGCCATGGTTGACCATACCAAAATCCGATACATACTGTCACGTCTCATCGTTTCTTCGCGAAGCTCCTACCGAAACCAATGTAGACACATCTCCATTTTCTTTATGTCGAGACATCATCTCAAATAACCTGCCAAGGGCGAAGTACCGCGTTAATAGGATCAGGTGAACCCCGCGCTGAAAAGATAGGATTTACAGCAGCGCGTTGCGGAGATGTTGTTGGCGCAACATATTTTCCTTCAGCCCGTTCGATATCATAGACCGGTAGTAGCAGCCTCTGTAGTATACTTGTACACGACGACAGCGGGAGTATGAAATATCCAAGACCATCTAAAACATCGCCCAGTTATCGAATAGAGTTTTCTTGTCCAAGACAAGATGCTACCGACCGTCAGTGCTACACTCATAATGACGCTCGTGGTGCTAGAAGGAGAATCGGAGAGCATGACGGGGCGCCAAGGCAGCGATGGCAGTCCGGAGCTGCCACAGCTGAATACACATGATATATTCTACGCATGTGTGACGTCTTCCCGGTGATCCCATGTACTAGTCTCATCGCTCCGTAATCGCTATGCTTCTGGGAACTACTATGATCCTCATGCCCACATGCTGACGTGTAAAGTACTTGTTGGGAGCATGGATAGCATTGTCCACAGCACGACGCCTACCCAAGACAAGCCCATACCGAGACTTGCAGGCATGCACCAAAAGGTATGGGCCTGTGAGCGTCTAATACACGAGCGACGCTATGGTCACGTTACTGGTTATGATAATGCGCGGTCCACCTCCCGCTAATTTTCAGAAATTTACATTAGGTTGAAGCGCTAAAATGTGGCGCTCATGTTGCACTTTCAAACGTAAAACCACGCGTGACACCCAATCGAGGCGCGAACGCGTTCGCGCGCGCGAATCGACCTACCACGCACGAAATCCGCAAAGCAATTTGATTGGCAGGAACCAAGTCGGCGGGATCTCGAAAGGTCGCCACGGCCGAATGGCTTGAAACGGCACTTTCCCCCGAGGTTTTTCTTATCCCTGCAAAATCGGGATAGCGGTCGCCGGTGGGTTAGTGCTGCTCTCTTCTTGAGGGTTCCCACCGTTTTCCCGCAAAACCTCAAAAACATAAAGTAAAAACCTTCAGTATTTACACCGGGGAGCCTCGAACTACGTCTACATCGGACAGATGATGAAGCTCTCGTGGATGCTCCAGCGTTGACACTGGGTCCAGGACCAGCTCCATATACCCGAAATGGGTCTTTCGTCACGCGTTCTAAGAAGGTGAGGGTCTTGAACCCCATCGTCTATACAAAGCACCGCCTTATAGCAAACACTAGCGTTTCCGCCTTGTTTGCGATTGATTTTAGCTAAGCTTAACGTGTTCGTAGAGTCAGACAATTTTCATCCGTTCATCATGCAGCCACTCGGAAATGTAAACGCTGACTGGCACGAGGACCAAATCTGCTCTCCTTGACAAATATTTTTCCAGCTCCTCCTCTACGGCGTACGAGTCCCTGCTGCGCTTTGCTACCATCGTCGGGAGGGAGTGGAGTTGGGGCAAGCGCTTGTGGCCACTATAGGTCCTTGGCTCTTGCTGCTGAGCGGTCGGCGGGTCGAACTGGGCGTACGTTTGCCTCGGTCTGTTGTAGCCGACGCCTTGCGGCGTACTTGAAACATCGATTAGACAACCGGTACCGCGTGCAGTTTCCTTGAAGGACTTTTGGTGTCAACGTAGACTTATACTTCTTAGAGCAGCAAACAACGGACGCGTTTGCAATATATACATATCGTTGGTGTATTGTCAAAAGCTCGAACATGTTTGCAGAGTACACTATTCTGCATCACGTACGTCATGCGTGTGTACTACTCATGCAAGATTCACAAGCGGATCAGCTTTATTGCGCTTGACGAACAGCCCATCCAGCACAAGATCACATTCTGCACCAAGTGCGTTGAGGGATGCGATTAAATGGGATGCCCCGAAGCCTGTTCAGAGCCAAGCTGTTGGTTATGAGGCCTTCAACGACGTTTTGACCACCTTGCGGTCAGATATGGAACTATATAATAACTGTGTGGCGGTAGAAAAAATATGTTTAGCCCAACTGGCCGGGAAGATCTTGCCCGCTGCAACACGTCAATTTTCATCTTCTATGATCAAGAACAAGTGAGCATAATACTCCTCGTTCGGCTTCACCTCGATACAAGCACAGCGGCGCTGCCGAGGTCGTGCGGTTGATGCGCATGCCGTCAATTTGAACAACTCGTAAAATTACTATTGAGACTCGATAAATTATTTTATATAATGTTTCCATAAAACACTATATCTCAAAGGTATATCATGATAAGCAGTATGTCGTTCTGCAATTTTACCGAATGACTTTCCCGTATTTTGTGCGGAAACGTGGGGTGGCGTTCCTGCAACGTTATCAGTCATCATTTTACAACGTCACAACGCTTTTACGGCAACGTTAGGGCCTTATTGCGACGTTATTAGCAACATGGGTACATGGTAGGACAAGGTCGGACTTGTAATTTATCGGATAAATTCCTCGTGTGTTGCACAGGTAATTTATTTCTGAGGTATTATCTGTGCTGAATGAGTACATAGTAGGCTCACGAGGTGCGCAAATCTATCGAGCCGCTCACTGAGGACTTCAGATGTGAGGGTGGGAGAGTTCTGAAGTGGCACACACCACGAGTACACTTTTGTGAGCGCAAAGTATGCTAACAGAGGCTCAAAATGTGAATACTCTGGTGTTCGGATTCATTTATCTCTGCATGGGTACGTTTTATCGCGGATGTCAATGGTTTTCTGGGCTGTACCTCTTCGACAACGAGACATAGTTCTTCTTGTAAGAGTATATAACTAATCAAGCACTCGTAAAAGCGTTTCAAAAGTGACCATTATTTTTTTTCGTAACCATTAACGTTGCTCTTTTGATAACGTTGCTCTCGCAGTAACGTTGCCCGCTAACGTTGCCCTTCGATCACATCGCCCATTAACTTTCTTCGAGGTAAGTTGTTGGTGACAGTAGATAGGTTTCGAAGCGTTCCTCACCCTCACTTTACCTTCACAGCCGTCTAAGTTCGCACTCGCAGCACGTTTTGCACACAGATCAGTGTGCAATCAGTGGGCAAAATCCCTACATTTTGCAAACCAATCAGAATTTGATCCTCAGATGCACCTGTACGAATTCATTAAGTTCACGTGCGAACTTTCCAATTACGAACATTATCTATACAGGTAGACTGTACAATTGTATGCGCACCTATCTAGAGCAGCTTCCAGTACTCTGGTCCCGATTTTGCTCATTTTGCTCTGAGGGTGAAGGTGCGGGTGAAGAAACCTATCTAGTATTGCACGGCAGCAAACCCTACTGATAAATCAAGTAACATACCAGGTCCACGTCGCTGGTTATAACATTATGATATTGTGAGTGTACGTACACTTTCATTATGCATTTAATGCTGTACCATCGTGCATTGACTAGTTTAAAAATTATTCTCTTACAAACTAGTTGACCTCTTCTCAGAAAATCTGGAATAATAGTAGACGCTGAAGTTCCGCGTCTACTACGGAAGTTCCGCGTCTACTGTATAAAGTCGTGTCAGAATCTATAAAATAAAACTATTAGGTGCACGTCTATTACCTTCGGTTACTATTTAGTTATACTCTCGTTGTCTCCGTCTTAGTACATCCGCCAGATTATCAATGACTACATTGCCAGGTTGCGTGTACTTCACCTACAATAAATAGGCTTCAATATTTTAACAGTATGAAGTGTAAAAGGCTTAGTACGAGTGGTGCTACCGTCAATCGCGCATCATAATTGTTAGGTAAAACCAGTTAACGTTGCGCAAGAACTATTAAAGCTCGTAGCTAAAGGGTTAACGTCGCTGTAAAATTTGGAAGTTAAGCAGCGTAAGACTTGAATTGATGTCTGTTGCTTAGCCGATAAACCATAGCTGTTCATGCTTATATTTTACGTATTACTGTGTACAATAACTACCACACATCGACACATGCAACAAATGGACGTAGAATCTATTATCAAACTCATCTAGGGTAACATTATCGAAGTGATGCATAAATGTATCGTCACAGTTAATCTACCAGAAGGGTCGCAGGTTCTAGCCGACATGTCCATGCTAAGCGTTAAACAGATACCTCATCAGTTGTGTGCTGCAAATTAATAGCAGTGATATCAAAGTAGATTGCGATCTTGTTCTAAATCATACGGTATACATCGCTGTTTTCTTAAAAATGGACTCAATATATCTATAGGCATAGTATGCAGATGCGTGATCCTGCCTCCATTTAATATACTTCCTATAAGTCACCGTAGTGCTATCCTCTCTCATTGTAGTAAAGTACTTTGCTAAGTTTTACAGTGATCATGTAATGGCGGATGCGTCTGACCCAGGTAATACAATTAATTGAATAGTTTGGCGGTTGATAACTATAAGTACGCCTTGGGGAAGGCGTTGTACCCTTTGAACACTAGCTTTATATAAGAACAGAGGGAGTAGGACAAATCACATTAACGAGCAATGTTAACGTGCAACGCTAAAAATAAAGCAACGTTATCTTGGATTAACGTTAATGCGCAACGCTAAACATAACGCAACGTTATCTTGGAGCAACGTTAATGCGCAACGCTAACCATAATGCAACGTTATTGAGAAGCAACGTTAGTTCTCGGTAGTGTCGACCTCATTCGATTAAACCTAAGCGCTTGGGCGCAAATGCTTCGTAAACGTTTAGGACGACAATTGCATAGGTGTACGGAAATTACAGAACATAATTACAAGCAACGCGAAGCAGCAGCCATTATGTCAGGGACCTGGACGATGATAGTGGTTTGGTAACATCGGTACTCTGCTAGATGTGGACTTCCCTCTCGGCCCGCACGTCCTTGTCGTCCCGCGGCGCGCAGCTTGAAGCTGAATACCAACGTCAAAACAACATAGAGACATAAATATTAATGAAGCAGTGTTATCAATCATAGAGCAACATTAGCAGACAATAGAGCGCAGAGCAACGTTACCTTTAGTATTCGCGGGAGGGGGGGACAGACTCTCGCAGCTTGACCATCTCCGATGCCAATGCGTTCAGCTTGCCCCTACGAGGCATCCTGCCGATTTTGCCGCCTCCTTAACAGTCTTAACCCCTTGAGACCGAAGGTGTTTTGGCCCCCCATCCGCTAAGGTAACGTGTATACCAGGGGAAGGGATACTATACTGAAACCAGGTTGTTTTGGTATTGTTTCTGTTGGAAAGGCGCACAGTACTCCTAACCCTGGGTGAGTGCCTCTTCGCCTATCGTGTATCTCCACTTTATACAAGTAGGAACATCGATAAATATACACCTTATGCGTAGTAAACGGTATGGTGTGCACGCATGCACGTGTGAGAGACATGATCACCATGAGCAGAGTCGGGAAAAGGCTGTACATAACTGCACGAATGGAACAGATGCAATCAAGTTCAATGTCGTGTTTATGCAGGTATACAAAACAAAAGTAAAAAGGGACGGACGCAAAGCCCCGTTCAATCACGCATCACAGCATCCGGAGCGACACGAGCTCGCTTTGGCAGATGCGGGCCGCCTGTCGTGGACTCATCACTCGACGACTGCACACTCCCACCATTATCCTTCTCCTCATTCTCGTTCCCGCTGCGTGCCGGCGTACGCGCGCGGATCTTGGGCTTTATGCCAGATGTCGAAGCACGACATGGCAGACCCATTGTAGGTGTGCCGCACCTTCTCGCAGAGAAACACTCGCCATTCTTGGACGCGTTCGGCAGCTTGCACTCGCTGCAATACATGGAAGAATCGCCTCCACGAGCATTGTCGGTGCCTTTGAGCAGCGAGCAGACTTTACACACTCGCGTACGTCTCTTCCGCCCCTGCTGGTTGTTCCCCGGGCGCCATTCGTCGTTCTGTACAGGCTGGTGCGCTGCTGGAGCCTTGCTGCGCAGCCGCGGCTTGGACGGCGTCGCCTGGAAGCGCTCGTTGCTCTGTAACGCCTCCCAGTCTTCCTCACGGAGCTGACATAGCTCCAAATGGAGTTGCTTCAAGAATTTGACGTGCTTAAGCTTTGGGAGATTGCTAGCTGCGCGTCGAGCGTTGAAGACAATGAATGCGTTGATAATGGCGAGATCCACGAGTCCGAGAAACAGGGACATGTAGTACTTCTTGTACTTGATACACAACTGCAGCGAATACCTGCAATATGTGGCATACACGATTAGATACAATCATAACTTGTATATATAAGATACTCAACTTCACCTTTGTAGACGCAATTGGTCGTGCAAGTCCACGTCGCCCATGTAGGTCTGATAGTCCTTGACGATGCGCGGGCATGCCACTTCATGCTGCTCGCCAGTCATCTTGTCACGGCGTACGATCCGGTCCATGGCAACACTTCCGCCAGTGCTCAACATGTGCACGGCTCGGGTGTCCCACCAACGCAAAACCCTCATGCCAGGAATGTGCAACGCGTCGGAGACGATGTATGTGCCTCTCCCGATACTGGCTGGACGATTCTTGGGTATTTTGGGCGGCTTCTTTTTGCCGCCCTTCTTCTTCTTCGGGATCAGCTTCGTGCTCAGCCCGAGACGGTCGGTGCGGACGGTGCCAATTGAGTAGAACCCCATCGTGAGCAACTGCATCGAGAGAGGAACCGCAGAGTAAAACCTATCCGTGACGACAAGGCGCATCGCTCCATCCGCAGGAGGTGAAGGACCAAAAACTTCTCGTAAGTTGCGCGCGACGGCGGCCAGTCCGGACTTGTAGTCGGTGGAGCCGGACGCACCACCAGTCTCCTTTTTTCCACAGTACACCTCAAACCTGTATCGTACAACAATAGTAAAGTGTTAGTCTGTAGGATACACGATAACATATCTTACGCGCCAAAAATAAACACGGGGGCGCTCGAGGCACGCCCATCGCCTACCGGATGCAGTACGCCGACTTCGAGCAACAAAGCATGAAAAGCTTCGTCCCCCATTTGTGGGGTTTATCCTTCATGAAACCATCATTCGGTTGAACGTAGATCGCGATGGCAGCATAGCTTCGTCAAAAGCCATGACCGCAGGCGGAACGAAGCCGGCAGAAAAACGGTCTTGAAGTGCATCGATGACCGGGCGTAGCTTCCAGGTTCTGTCGCTCGAGGCACGTACGTTGCTATTGCTACTGAAGTGTAGGTTTCGCGACAGATGCATGAATCTATCGCGAACCATGAACTGACCAAAGCATCCGCGAGGTATCGCGCCTTCATCCGTCGTCCGCCAATGGTGCGCCAGCTTCTCCTTGTTAGGGACGATCGATCTTGCAATAAGAAGCCCAATAAAACACACAATTCGCGTGGTGTAATACCTGGGTAGTTTTTCAATTCACTTCGTAACTACTCTTTCGTCTTTGGCTTAAACTCAGGGTGTTTCAGCTGTCAAGCGACTTGCTTGGTGTGTTGACCCTCCACCCTCTCATCCATGTTCTCCTTGAAGTAATCGTTGGACTCGGAAGCGATATCTTCCCAGAGGTCCGGCTGCAGGAAGTAGAAGAACGCACCAGACGGAGTCTCAGCCGCATCGAGTGCCTTGGCAGTCGGCCCCGACTCTCCTGAGTACAGGTTAGGATAGTCTTGGTTCAGCGAGTTGGCTGGGCAATCCTCGTAGGGTTGCATCAAGTAGTCGTACGGCGTTGACGTGGAGAGGTCAGACCAGCCCTTCTCTCCCATGTCTCGCAGCAACTCGTCGGACACAGTCCCCGACAGAATACTCTCCATTCCACCAATAGTTGCAATAAGCTTGCCATCAAACCGGAGCTCCGGTGGCACGGGCAGTTGCACGTCGAGCTCAGTCAAGTCATCTTCAGGTGCGTCGCCCTCGTCATCTCCGTCATCGTTCTCTGCATCGGACTCGAACGCTACGTAGGCTTGTGGGTCTTCAGACTCATCGACGAGATTAGCATCTGCATAAACGGCAAAAGTTGTACATACAAGTTAGATGCATTCTCAATCGTGTATAGGCAGTTTTGACTAACCTCCAGTCGCAATATCGGCTTCTTCATCGCCTTTGGGCTCCTCTGCTACGTCTACTACTGGCGTAGTATCGTCATCGTCCGAGGCGTCAGTGTCATCATCCGGGTGGTAGGACGACTCGCTTCCGTCATCGGCATCTGCAAAATCGGAGGTGAGGTTACATCGCCTTTCCGGCGATGCTTCTACAACAGTAAATGCATGGTTAAATCATGAGTTGCATACGGTAGCACATACATCACACATGTTCGAACCTGCCGGAGAATCAGCTTCAGGCGCTGTGTCGACGGCTTCGGAGTCGCTGCTGGTGGCGTCGGCGCCGTTGGAGATGCTGCATGTCCACGAAATCCATGAAATACACGATTAGATACAAGCCAAACTTGTAGGATACAGCGCATGAGCATAGTACCGTTAGTTGAGTTGGGTTGGCTGCTTGGTAGACGTTGCACCGCGCTTCAACGTCTGGCGGTGTTTGCAGAGCCCTCTCGCCTCGCCTTCTTCTTCGCCTGGAGTGCAGCTAGAGACAGAATGTCGTTAGGATTAAAGCATGACCGACAATTCGCGACAAAAAGGCATACCGATGTCAAGCTTGTCCAAATACTTCATGAGCTCTTCTTCGCCGACAAAGTAGTCCTCGCCACGCGTGTCCTTCTTCGTCTTCCCGGGCTTCAAGTAGGTAAAGTCGACCGATTAGCCGGTCGGCTTTCTGGAGTGCCAGCCGGCCTTCTTCAGCTCTCGCCATCTAGCCTGGAACGCCATTCCTAGCAGCGGCGTGGGTTCTGGGCCCTCGGGGGTGAATCTTCAAATGAGAGAAAATTCAGTGGCGACAGTTCGTTCGCCCTTCATAGTACATATGCAATATGCAAGTTTGATCGGCAGTGCGCTTTCTCGTGCATTTTTGGCCTTTCTCAATGTATCATTTATGTCGATTCCCGTGGAAGCCATGGATACATCGCCTACCCCTCGATGACTTGAAAATTGTAGCGACCAATACAAAAACCAAGTATAGAAAAGCTTTACGTGTACGGTCCACGTTAAGCTTTTGCGCGTAACATGTACAGTCCAGGCTCTCGGGTTCAAGGGGTTAATACATACCAAATAAACAATAACAAATTACCAAAGTTAATGCACATATAACAAGCAACATTAATGCACACCTGTAAGAAGCAAGGTCAAACTTACTTAATTCGTGAAGTCGCTTGGCTTGCCCCACCCTTTAACAGCGGGTGCGTAGGGCTATCGTAATGTTTCCAGGAGGTGGCTGCGCGGTCCGAGCTGGTTTTCTGAAATGGAGGGTTGAGATTCTCCCTCTTTTCCTAAAGTACAGCTTCTTTCCGTTTAAGTTCGAAATTAATCGAGGAAAACCCTCACTTCAAATGAGTATTTTAATCCTGAGGGAAAATCCGGCCGGAATGAGGGATTTGGTTGTCGCGTATTTTACGCGTCATTTATTGTTTGGGTGACGTTATTCTTGTTATTGCAACGTTATTGAGCTGAGGTTAGGGCTAGTTAACGTCGGAGGACCCACTTCGGAAACGTGTGCTCAAAAACGCGTAAATTCCGTGGGCAAAAGGTGTCTATTGATTCATGAAAATCGCGTGTGTAGTTGTGTTGTTTGAAGTCTGTCACAATTACGGGTATGTTGAAGTGAACTGCAACAACTGCGTTTTACAATGTCTAGCAGCTAGGAGCTTTGCCGTAGAGCATCTTGCCCGGGTTCATGATGTCCTTCGAGTCCAGAGCCTTCTTAATGGCGAGCATCACGTCGACACTGTCTCGGTGCTCCACCGACAGGTAGTTCATTTTGCCGAGGCCGACGCCGTGTTCGCCCGTGCAGGTCCCTTCGTACTCCAAAGCACGCTCCACCAGGCGGTTCGAGAAGCTTTTGACCTTGGTCATTAGCTCCGGCTCGTCCTGGTAAAATGGAATCATCACGTGGAAGTTGCCGTCCCCAACGTGTCCGACGATTGCTCCGAACAAACCCGTTTCCTTAAGGTCGACTTGCGTCTCAACAATCACGTCCGCCAGCTTCGACGGTGGCACCGCAACGTCGGTAACAAGCCCTCTGCTTCCCGGCATTTGACTCTGTACATAGCAGGAATATGATCAATAGTTTGCTTCAACCACAATGTAGGTAGTTGCAACGTACCAGCGTAGCCCACCAAGCAGTGTGGCGGCCACTCCACAGCTTCTTCCGCTCTTCAGCACTGGTCGCCAGTTCAACGTCCTTGGCGTCGAAGTCGTTGGCGATCTCAACAACAATAGCGCTCTGTTCTTCGACCTCGCCAGGGGAGCCGTGGTGCTCGATGATCAACGATGGACGCACTGGGTTGTTCAGCTTCGAGTACTTGTTAATCGCCTCGACAGCGTTCTCGTCCATCAGTTCCATGCGTGCCACTGGGATGCCCATTTGCATGACCGCTGCACATGTATCCACCGCGTCTTTCATGGTATTGAATGAACAAATCATCGTCTTCTCGGCCTCGGGGTTGCCAAAGAGCCGAAGTTCCGCCTGGCAAAACACAAATCGTTAGGTTCGCTTGTCCCGATGCACGTTTAATCTATGCCAACCGTTTACCTCGGTGACGACTGCGAGGGTGCCCTCGGAGCCGATAATTAACCGCGTGAGGTCATATCCTGCCGATGATTTCCGCGTTTTGGAGCCCGTCCTGATGATGCGCCCATCGGCCATGACAGCAGTGAGCGCCATCACGTTCGTCTTCATGTTGCCGTAGCTGCAACCAGAAGCTGAATTAGCATCGTACAGATGTGCTAGCGTCAATACAACACCGTACCGAACAGTGGTGGTGCCCGAGGCATTCGTGTTGATCATCCCGCCAATGCTGGCGTTGGCGCCAGGGTCAACGGGGAAGAACAAGCCCGTAGCTCGCAGATCCGTGTTCAGCAGCTCCCGCGTGACACCAGCCTGCACTCGACAGCTCATGTTTTCCGGCTCCACCTGGGCGATAACCATACAAACACCTCGTTAATAGGGAAAGTCCTCTTTCCGGCAGTGCCGCCATCCCAACCAACCTTGAGAATCTTGTTCATCCCGGTCAGGTCGATGGTGACGCCTCCATACGTAGCAGAGATGTGGCCCTCTAGCGACGACCCAGCGCCAAAGGGAATGACAGGCGTCCCAGCAGCGGCGCAAATCTTGATAACCTCCGAGACCTCTTCCGTGGACTCCACGAAAGCCACAGCATCCGGGGGAGTGACCTTGTGATACGACTCGTCCGTACCGTGTTGCTACAGTGAGTACACAAGTTATGTCAGTCAATTTTTCACTTCGCACAGTAAGCTCCGGGGGGAGGGAAGTTCTGCTCACCTCCAGTACGGAACGCGCGGTCGACAGGCGGTCTCCCAGCAGGTCCTTCAGAGCCGAGATGGTCTCAGGCGAGGCGGTGCGACGCGTGCTAAGCGATCGGGTCCGGAGAGGACGGTGGGCCGCAGCGGGGAGCATTTGGCGCCACATTGCTCTCAAGTCGAGGAGGGAGTCCGGGAATGACGCGAAACGTGGGGATGCGCTTACCCTTCAAAGTGGATCCGTTTTGACAAGCATGGTCCGTATGTTCCGGACACAACTTCAACTATGCAACATGTTGGTTTAACAGATCGGGCAACCAAAACTGTTAGGCCCTTGAGTCTTTAGCTAGAGCGCGGCTTGCCGTAAAAGATTTTACCGGGGTTCAGGATATCGAGCGGATCGAGCGCTTTCTTGATGGCGAGCATGACGTCGACGGCCTCACCGTGCTCCATCGGCAAGTAGTCCATTTTGCCGATGCCGATGCCGTGTTCCCCAGTGCAGGTGCCACCACAAGCCAGCGCGCGTTTGACCAGGCGGTGCGAAAATGCCTTCATGCGTTCCAGGTGCTCCTTGTTCTCTTCAGTGAACGGGATCAGGACGTGGAAGTTCCCATCTCCGACATGCCTGCAGGATCCGTAGTGTCAGTGTATATACATGTAACACCAACCCGGCAGCAGTGAAACAAATGCAAACCCACCCCACAATTATACCGATCAGATCGGAGTCCTTTAAGTCCTGCTGAGTCTCAATCACCGCATCCGTCAACTTGGCAAATGGCACTGCCACATCGGCCGAGAAGCCTCGGCTACCAGGGACTTGACTCTACATAGCATCGCACGAAACCAGCACGTTTTCATTCCACTGTAGTGATCACTTTTTTCGACTCCTTACGTACCAGCACTGCGTGCCACACGGAGTGCCGCCCACTCCACAAGCGCTTACGATCTTCAGCCGTTGTGGCCACCTCGATTCCCGTGGCACCAAAGTCTCGAGCTATTTCCTGGACAATACTGCTTTGCTGCTCCAGTTCGCTTGCAGAACCGTGATGCTCGATAATCAGAGACGGTCGAAGCGGGTTGTCCAGATTCGAGTATTTGTTCACAGCGTCGACGACGTTTTCGTCCATCATCTCCATTCGGGCCACGGGAATCCCCATTTGCATCACGGTCGTGCACGTATCGATAGCGTCCTTCATCTTGTCAAATGAGCAGATCATAGCCTTCTCGGCCTCAGGAATACCGCAAAGTCGAAGTTCTATCTGCGATAGCACGCCCACACCTGTTGTTATCCTTTGAAAACACGACCTCCTCAACTAAAGTAAAATCGGTACCTCAGTCACAACCGCCAGGGTGCCCTCGGCTCCGATCAAAAGTCGTGTGAGGTCATAGCCAGCAGACGACTTTCGAGTTCTGTGCGAAATAACAAGCAGCATCGAAGTGGTAAGGGTGCACTGAGGTCTGACCGCTCAAGAAACGTATTGTACGAACCTCGATCCCGTCTTGATGATGCGTCCATCAGCCATGACTGCAGTCAGAGACAACACGTTTGCCTTCATGTTGCCATATCTGTTTGAGATGAATTCGTCAGCATTTGCTGCATGCCCCCACCGTCGGCAAAGCGCTTACTTGACTGTTGTTGTTCCTGACGCATTCGTAGCAACCATGCCCCCGATCGTAGCGTTCGCGCCGGGATCCACAGGAAACATCAGCCCAGTGGCACGCAGGTCTGCGTTCAACTGCTCGCGGGTAACACCGGCTTCCACCTTGACGCTCATATTTTCGTGGTCAAGCTGTACAAACGCAAGTCACGCCATAAAACGTTAGCTCCGCGAAACTAACCCCCCAGTTCCTGATGCCGCTGCTGGTGCAGTATGCCACCTTGAGGATCTCGTTCATTCCCGATAAATTAACAGAGACGCCGCCAGCTACAGCCGAGATATGCCCTTCGATCGACGTGCCGGCACCAAACGGGATGATAGGCGTGCCAGTCGCTGCGCAGATTTTGATCACCTTCGACACCTCGTCCGTGGACTGCACGAAGGCGACAGCGTCGGGAGGCGTGACATCGTGATACGACTCATCCGTTCCGTGCTGCTGCAGAGGTCACCAACACCAACGACGTCAGCCAAGGGGTCGTTTAACATTATTCACAAGGGCGCGGAGGGAACTGACCTCCAGCACCGAACGAGAGGTGGATAAGCGATCGCCCAGCAGATCTCGCAACGCCGAGATGGTATCCGGCGAAGCTGTTCGCTGCGTGTTCAGGCGACGACGAGGAAGCTGTGCTAGCGATGCTCGCTGCAGTGCATACTGGGCGGATGTCGCCCTCAGCACGCGGGCGGAGTGATGCCACATGTCCCCGACGGCTTTCGTCAACTGAGCGTGGTTGAAGATATTTCCGCGTGATGCGTTGTGAGTTGATTTGCACAATCGCGGCACGGTGAGCCAGGTGCTGTCAACTAAGCAGTGCGAAAAGATCTTGTCTGTTGCCCTGCTTCATGAGCATGAACCACAACGTTGGTGGACGATCACTACGTTAGATTGAGCCAAGTTCTACTACTATTTCAACTACTTAGTGCTTCTCGTTGCCGTAGAAAATCTTGCCCGGGTTCATGATGTTCTTGGGGTCGAGCGCCTTCTTGATCGTGTGCATGACGTCCACGCTGTCGCCGTGCTCCTTCGACAGGTAGCTCATCTTGCCGTTGCCGATGCCGTGCTCGCCCGTGCACGTGCCCTCGTACTCGATGGCGCGGTTCACCAGGCGGTCCGAGAAGTCGCGCACCTTCTGCATCAGCTCCGCGTTGTCCTGGTAGAACGGCAGCATGACGTGGAAGTTGCCGTCGCCGACGTGGCCGACGATCGTGCCAAACAGACCAGTCTCCTTCAGGTCCGCCTGCGTCTCCACGATGACGTCCGTCAGCTTCGAGAAGGGGACGGCGACGTCCGTGGACAGACCGCGGCTGCCAGGCATCTGGCTCATCGTAGCGTACCAAGCGGCGTGACGGCCGCTCCAGAGCTTCTTGCGCTCCTCCGCGCTCGTGGCCAGCTCAATGTCCTTGGCCTCGAAGTCGTTGGCGATCTCCACGACCACGGAGCTCTGCTCCTCCACCTCACCGGGCGAGCCGTGGTGCTCAATGAGCAAAGACGGCCGCACGGGGGTCTCCAGCTTCGAGTACTTGTTGATCGCCTCCACGGCGTTCTCGTCCATCAGCTCCATGCGCGCAACGGGGATACCCATCTGCATGACGGTCGCGCACGTGTCAACGGCGTTCTGAATCGAGTCGAACTGGCAGATCATCGTCTTCTCTGCCTCGGGGATGCCGAACAGACGCAGCTCAGCCTCCGTGACAATGCCGAGCGTGCCCTCCGAGCCGATAAGCAGACGGGTGAGGTCGTAGCCGGCAGAAGACTTGCGGGTCTTGGAGCCCGTCTTGATGATGCGGCCGTCGGGCATGACGGCCGTCAGCGACATGACGTTCGTCTTCATGTTGCCGTAGCGCACGGTGGTGGTGCCCGACGCGTTGGTCGAGATCATGCCACCGAGGGTGGCGTTGGCACCCGGGTCCACGGTGAACATGAGGCCCGTCGCGCGCAGGTCCACGTTGAGCTGCTCGCGCGTGACGCCGGCCTGCACCTTGCAGCTCATGTTCTCGGGCTCGACGCTCAGGATGTTGTTCATGCCCGTGAGGTCGATGGAGACGCCACCCTCCGTGGCGGAGATGTGGCCCTCGAGCGAGGACCCCGCGCCGAAGGGGATGACGGGCGTGCCGGCGGCCGCGCAGATCTTGACGACCTCCGACACCTCCTCCGTGGACTGCACGAAGGCGACGGCGTCGGGGGGAGCCACCGCGTGGTAGGACTCGTCCGTTCCGTGTTGCTGTAGGTGGGCGTAGATACAGAGAGCGATTAGTTAGAGAAAGAAGCTGTTAACGGCGTCGCTGCTGGTGTTTAGAGTACGCACCTCCAGAACGGACGCGGCAGTCGAGAGGCGGTCGCCCAGCAGCGCCTTGAGCGCCGAGAGCGTCTCCTCGGAGGGCACGCGGCGCGTGCTCATGAGGCGGCCCTGCTGGCTCAGCAGGAGGGAGGAGCGCGCAGCGTTGAGGCGCGCGGAGGTGGCGGCGAGTCGGCTCCACATGGTGTGCTGGGTACTTGCTGTGAATTTGAGGAATGAGCTCGAGCAGGATGCGTTGACGTACCCCACCCAGCTTTTGGCCCCAAGCAGAATCCATTTCTATGCGACAGGGTGATTCTGCGTGCAACGCAAGGTCTCTATTAGACTCTCATTTAGAGACCCTCTAAAACCCATGCAAGTGGCATGATCAGCCCATGCCCGGTGTTCACATGCATGCAGTCCGCCCTGAACTTGGTGAACGAGAAAGCAAGAGCACTTGCTGGGTGAAGGCGTTCAGGCCCAGAGCCTCCGGCTAATGTGTTTTATTCATACTATGAATGAAATTCAGAATTTCATAGTCCCCAGTCATTGCGCAATAAGACGTTGATCCAGCATTTTGTTGGGTAAGCCTCCAGTTTGTAAAACGAGAGGCTGGCGTGCGACGGGCACCCTCTGGCTCACCAGAGCCTCTCCTGCGTTTTGGTGGTGGCGAGCGGCGCAGGAAGCGCTGCCGACGGTGGTGCCCGACAGAGCCGCTGCTACTTTAGCGCCCCGCGGCGCGGTTGAAGTGAAGCGCCAAGTTGCACTTGCAACGGCTGCGTTCGGTGGCAGCAGCCGCTTCGAAAATCTTAGAACAGCTTCGGTGGCTACAGTAAATTTCTGGACCCATTTCATGTGGTCTACACGAGATACCTGTCAAGTGCGTCGGTATCACTTGAAAAAGCTCGTTTGTGGCTGGAAAAGCAACTCGTCCGACATGATGATGCGATCCGTGCAGCGCATTGCCCGCCGTGCTGGCGCCTCGGCTGCGGCCAGCGGACGTCGCGCCGTGCAGCGCTCTACGCTCCCGCGCGGAGTGGCCTCGAGCTCGCGTCTGGCGCAGCGCGGCGCAAAGATCGCGCCGTCCGCCCAGCAGCTCAGCGCGTGCTTCAGCACCAGCGCCGCGGACGACAAGGCGGACCGCCGCGAGTTCCAGGCGGAGACGCGCCAGCTGCTCGACATCGTGACGCACTCCATCTACACGGACAAGGAGGTATTCATCCGCGAGCTCATCTCCAACGCCTCCGATGCGCTGGAGAAGCTGCGCCACCTGCAGTCCACGGGCGCCAGCATCCAGGACGCCGAGCTGGAGCCCAAGATCGTCATCACCACGGACGAGAAGGCCGGCACGCTCACCATTGCAGACACGGGCGTGGGTATGTCCAAGGACGAGCTGATCGAGAACCTGGGAACGATCGCACGCTCGGGCTCCAAGGCCTTCCTGGAGCAGCTCAAGGAGAGCTCCCCTGGCGAGTCGGGCGACGCGCTGAGCGGCATCATCGGCAAGTTCGGTGTCGGTTTCTACTCGGCCTTCATGGTTGCCGACAAGGTCGAGGTCTTCTCGCAGTCGGCCGTCGCCGGTCGTCAGAGTCAAGTGTGGCGCTCGGACGGCAGCGGATCGTACGAGGTTGCCGAGGCGAATGACGTGACGCGCGGCAGCAAGATCGTGATCCACCTGAAGGATTCCTGCAAGGAGTTCGGCACCAAGGCCAAGGTCGAGTCCATCATCCGCCGCTACTCGAACTTCGTGTCGTTCCCGATTGTGCTCGACGGCGACACCGTGAACACGGTTCAGGCTCTGTGGACCAAGAGCGAGAGCGAGGTCACGGACGAAGAGTACACCGAGTTCTACAAGTTCATCGCGAACGCGTTTGACGAGCCGGCTTACCGCATCATCTTCAAGGCGGACGCGCCCATTGAGCTGAAGACGCTCTTCTTCATTGGATCCTCGCACGCCGAGAAGTTTGGCTATGCTCGTCTGGAACCTGGTGTGAGTCTCTACTCGCGCAAGGTCCTGATTGAGCGCAACTCGCCCGACATCCTTCCGGACTGGATGCGTTTCGTGCGTGGTGTCGTTGACAGCGAGGATCTCCCGCTCAGCCTTTCGCGTGAAAAGATGCAGGACAGCCGCCTCATTCACAAGATCCGCGATGTCCTGACGAGAAGAATCGTCCGCTTCCTGGAGCGTCAGGTAAGTCGACTTCGCGGCAGGCATCTTGATCGATCATTGCGTCGAGGACTGACATTGTGATGTCTTTCTCTCTAACTATTTGTTGCCGAACACAGTCCACCAAGGAACCGGAGAAGTTTGAGAAGTTCTTCACGGAGTTCGGCCAGTTCGTTAAGGAGGGTATTTGCACGGACTTCCAGAACAAGGACGCTCTTGCGAAGCTGCTGCGTTACGAGTCCAGCCAGGTTGATGAAGGCAAGCTGACTACTCTTGATGAGTACGTGTCGCGCTGCCCGCCGGACCAGAACGAGATCTACTACCTGTGTGCGCCTACCCGCGCTATCGCCGAGTCGTCGCCGTACTTCGAAGCCTTCAAGTACGTGTACAGCATTTGCCGGGGCTCCTACTTTCCTATTCCTTTACTAACTTTGTTTGCTTTTGCGCGACAGGAAATTGAACAAGGAAGTGCTGTTCGTCTACAGCCCCATCGATGACTTCGTGATGACGAACGTTGCCGAGTTCAACGGCCGCAAGGTCGTGTCGGCGGAACACGCAAAGGTGGATGTCGACAGCGACGATGGCAGTGCTTCTGGAAAGAAGCTGTCGAAGGACGAGCAGCAGCTGTTCGGCGCTTGGCTGAAGCTCACTTTGGAGGACAGCGTGAAGGAAGTCAAGGTATGGCTGCGATACATTTTTCTTCCGTAGTACGGCTACTAACTCGACTGTGTGTCTGCCTGCTTGCAGTTCACGTCCCGCCTGACCGACTCGCCCGCTATCATCGTGGACCACGAGTCTGCCTCTATTCGCAAGTAAGTGACCGATACTGATGTCATTGTGATAGACTTTTGCTGAACAATGATGTTGTGTTGTACAGGATGATGCAGATGGTGAACGACCGCGCTGGCCAGGACATGAGCGGCCTCTCCAAGAACGTGATGGAGATCAATCCCAACCACAGCATCATCGTGGACCTGAACGCGCTTCGGGAAGTCAACGACGCCCTCGCCAAGAAGGTGGCCCGTCAGGTTCGTCTCTCTGTCTCTGCTTTTCCGGTGTAGGCATATAGTCGCTCTAACCTTGTTGTCCACGAATTCACCAGATCTACACGAACGCGACGGTGGCTGCTGGCCTTGTCGAGGACGGCCGCACCATTCTTGGCGGCCTGAACGAAATTCTCGCCGAGCTTCTGGAGCAGAGCCTGCACAAGAAGGACGAGTAAAGCGCTTCTCCGAGTATGTAGGGAGCAGCAGTGCAGCTATACATCTTCTGCCGGCATGCTGGCCTGTAGACGACATGAATGCAATAGACATGGGCCAGCTTTGACTTGTAGACCGCTTCGTATCGCATCTGGTCACTATTCCAAGGGTCCGATCCATACAAGTTATCGCGTGTTGCAATCCTGAGGTTCACAAAAAGGGAGGCATATTCTCGCCATTCATCTTTTTTTACGGACTCCACTCGGACAGTCAGCAGAATGGTGTTCGCCTTCCGCTCCGCCGCCGCGCGACTGACGCCGGGCCTCGCCGTGTTCATGGGCGGCGCCACGCTGGGCATGACGCACTCGAGCGTGGCCCGCGCCGAGGACAAGCGCGACCTGCGCGACCTCGAGTTCGGCGTGCCGCACGACCGCAAGCGCGTGGACCCGTTCTCGCCCTTCTTCCCGTCGGACAAGCACCCGTGCACGCACGCGGGCATGTTCATCCCCGGCTGCCACGAGCTCAAGATCTTCTCGGGCTCGTCGCACTTCGAGCTGGCCGACGACATCGCGCGTCGCTTGGGCACGCGCGTGGGCAAGATCAAGCTGGGCCGCTTCGCCGACGGAGAGGTGCAAGTGCAGGTGGGCGAGAGCGTGCGCGGCAAGGACGTGTACCTGGTGCAGAGTCTGGCGAGCCCCGTGAACGACAACATCATCGAGCTGCTGCTCATGGTCAGCACCATGCGTCGTGCCAGCGCCAAGAAGGTGACGGTCGTGCTGCCGTACTACGCGTACAAGCACCACCGCCGTGCCAACCCGGCGGCCACCAGTCTGAACTCCAAGTTCATCCAGAGCCCCGCCGCTGACATCGCCAAGATGCTGGAGGTCATGGGTGTGGACCGCGTCATCGCTGTCGATCTGCAGATGCGCGTGGAGGGCCACGAGGCGTGCTTCTTCAGCTCGGACATCCCCGTGGAGACCATTGAGACCATCATGGCTGGCGTTGAGTACTTCGCCACGCAAGTGTACCTCCGCCGCCCGCTTGTGGTGATGGCGCCCAACCCGGAGTGCCTGCGTCGCGCTCGTGTCTTCCAGACGGGCTTGAACAAGTGGCTGCCGGACTCGCCCGCGCAGTTTGCGATGTTCTTCCACGGCACGGGCAAGA
Source organism: Phytophthora sojae (assembly GCF_000149755.1). NCBI lineage: Eukaryota > Oomycota > Peronosporomycetes > Peronosporales > Peronosporaceae > Phytophthora > Phytophthora sojae. The sequence goes on from NW_009258116.1 coordinate 3,057,223, forward strand.
AGGAGACGGGCGACCACACCCCGGCTGACATCGTGGGCGACGTCAAGGGCGCCGACGTGATTGTTGTGGACGACCTAATCGACACGAGCGAGACGCTGTCCAAGCTCACGAACCTCGCGCTGAGCAAGGGCGCCCGCAAGGTGTACTGCTTCGCCTCGCACCCGCTGCTGAACGGCGACGCCGAGCGCTTGATCGACGAGTCGAACGTGTCGCAGGTGGTTGTCATGGACACTATCCCTGCCGACCCCAAGGCGTTCCACACTGACAAGCTCAAGCGTTTGTCGGTCGCGCCCATGCTCGCGGAGCTCATCCAGGCCGAGCACTTCAAGGCTCACTCGTACATCGACAAGGTGAACTCTCGCGAGGACTTCAAGTACGTGCACCACTATTAAAAATCTGTACGCGAATGAATGACGGAGGTGAGTGAGTCAAAGAAGAGGAGGAGGAGGAGGATAGTTAGCTGGGAAGGAAGAAGACGACAGCCGATCTGACGGTTCAGGTTGGCGGGTGTTTGAAGCTCGTCAATGCATAATAGCATACTCATGCACACGCACATTATGTCGATTTTTCAAATTACTCTTCACTGGACGACTGCTTGCTCTTCGCGCTACTCCTCTTCCTCCGCTTCTTGGGCGAGTCCGGCGACGCCAGCGCCTTGATCGCCAAGCAAATCTGCTTGAACTCGTCGCTCTTCTGAATAGCGACGACCTGGTCAGCGATGGTCTGACCCCAGGCTCGAACGAAGGAGGCTAGCGCACTCTCGGCCGCTTCTTGGGCCTCCTGCAGCTTGCGATCCACGTACGGCTCCTGCTCCTTCAGGAAGGGGCACAGCAGCTTGTCGTACACGATGGTCGCTCCCTGTTGGTTAGCGGCACCACTCCGTTAATAAACCCGCTGCAACACTCCACGGAGCTGCATGCATAATGCGACCTACCTTCGTCTGCGGCGCCATCATCCAGATGAGGAAGAGCGTTTTAGTGATGCTATATCCGGGCACCAGGAACAGGAGCGGCGACGCTACCGACTCGACGGACGTCGCGGCGCCGTAGACAGCCCAGTACGTGAGCCACTGCTTCTCGTCGTGGCCGCTCTGAGGCCGCTCCAGCGCCTTGAAGCTCGCGTACGCAGGGTAGGCGACGCCCACGCCCAGGCACAGGCAGCGCGAGAACGTCGCGCCCATACTTAGTCCCTACTTCGACGGACGCAAAGACAAGATTGATGGCCCAGCCATAATAGCAACCCTAATGTTGCGCTTAAGTTGCCCAGAGTCAGACAGCTACTTCAACTTGCCAGCTGGTGCGGTCACCGCTCCTCGAGCACAAATGGCTGCGACGGGGAGCTCGGGTGGATGTGGATGCCCCTGACAGAGAACGGCACGCTGAAGTTGCCGCTGCCGGCGCCCATGGAGATGTGGCCGTGCTGGATGTCGAACGCCAGCTGGTCGTGCAGGTAGAGCCCCACCACCTCCATGCACGTGTCGAAGTCGTGCACAGCCGTGTCCAGCACGATGCTGTTCTCCTCGTGCGACAGCCACGACACGTGCTTGGAGTCCTTGACGTGGAACAGGAACTTGGGCTTGGGGCTGTCGTGGGCCGCGTCCTTCTCGTACAGGAGGTCGAGCTCGATGTCGTATAGGTCGAAGTGAATGGGCAGCGGGTTGTTGATCTTGATGGACACCTTGAGCTCCAGCAGGCATTTGTGCGTCTTGGAATCCAGCTCCTTGAGTGCTGGGTTGATCGAGTACTCGCGGAGCAGCGCCGGCTTGTTGTCGATCTTGGCGGGGACGTTCAGCTTGACGTCGACGAGATCGAGCACTTGTAGTGAGTAGCACGTGGTGACGCGATTGCTGCCACCGACGTGCAGCACGAGGTCGTCGCCTTCCAGATACGACTGCAGCATCGATTGCAGCGGCTCAGACTGGTTCTTGAACACTTCTGTGTATGCAGAGATGAAAGTCTGGCCGCTGCCGAGGAGGAACCGCTTCAAGCCTGCAACAAGAATGGGCTCTCGCTCAGCAGAGCGGACTTCTACCGACAGGGACGGGATGTTCCACAGCACTCGCGAGGCGTACTCAAAGGAAACATCCGTAAAGGCGAAGATTTCTCGGTCGTCTTGTTCCGTATGAAAATGCGAGAGCGCAATGGTCTTGAGCACCTGAGTCACAACATGCTGTAGCTCGGTCTTGATCCCGTTCACGACACCGGAACCCCAGGCATCGCCTCTAACAAGCGGTGGGTCTAGCGCATACCTCCACTTTGGCGGGATAACCGCACTAGCTGGAGGCCGTGGGGTCTCCCTGAGTAGGTTGGAGACATCCAAGTAAACCGTGAAGGGGACCAGCATGCACGAAATCAGCACCGGCACTTCTCCGTGGACGTCAATATTTCCTCCATCAGCGAACACCAGACTATACAGCACGTCCGGCGACGTCAGCATCTCGAAACCCACCGGCAACATCATAGTAGTTACTCCCGACTGCAGCTCGAACGCCGGCACCTGGAGGTGCAGGAACGTCGTGCTCTTCTTGGCGAACGTAATGTTCAACGGACCCACTACCGGCGAGCAGTACGACGGGTTCTGGAACTCCACTACCACCTCCCCCACTGTGCGGGGATGGCACAGATCCGGCAGCGTCAGCTTGTTCAGCGCCACCGTCGTCTTGCGCAGCAGCGCCACGAACAGAACGTGCACGATCAGCAGCAGCGCGGCGACGGCAGCGAGCACCATCAGCCAGCTCGGGCTCTTCTTCTGCCGCCTCCTACGCAGAGTATAGTCGTCATCTGAAGCCGTGCCGCCATCCGACCGCTCCAGAAGCGGCTCCAGCGCCACAGCTTCGTCGTCGCGCGAAGTCGCCATGCTCTCCGACTTGAAGTGGGTGCATCAAAATCATGCACCTTCTTTTTGGCCAATGCCAGAGCGTTGTGATCACGTGTAACGACTGCGCATTTCAGCCAATCGACGGACGCTATTTTTCATTCATTGCGAGAAGTGGTCACTTCAACTACAGCAGTAGCATGTCGACGGTCCACGCGCTGCTCACGATGCTGCAGGACCGCGGCAAGCGCTCGCCCGCGTCCGTGCGCCACCTGCTGCTGGAGCTGGCGTCGTGCTGCCGCTGCGCGGACGCCAAGGCCGCGATCCTCGCCGACGGGCTGGAGCCGCTGCTGGCGCTGGCCGCAGACGACCACGAGCTGCCGCGAGGCGAGGCGCTCGAAGTGCTGCTGGAGCTGCTGGTGCTCCTGATCCTGGACAACGCCAAGGCGAAGACCAAGGCGGCGCAGGGAGGCGCGCTGGAGCTGGCGCTCAGGTGCTTGCACGAGCTGTCGGCGGGCGCGGCGGGCGGCAGGAGACGCGCCAAGATCCTGAAACGCGCGCTGGAGCTCGTGGACCTGCTGGCCCACACGACGGAGTCACAGCAGCAGGAGAGACAGGCGATTGTGGTGAAGCAGGTGCTGGAGATGATCAAGCGGGCAGACGAAGACGTCACGGTGTTGGTGCGCGCCACTGACACGCTGGGGCGATTCATCGACGGGAGCTTAGAGAGGATCCAAGTTGCGGCGACGGAACAGGCTGTCGCAGTGCTCATCGAGCTGCTGAAGTCGGTGAGAAGGGTATGCTTTTTTCTATTTTGTGTATGAATTTGCCAGTTGTGCTAATATTTTGTGTTGTTTATTGACAGAGTGTTGACAATGCCGACTTGAAGCGCACGGCGTGTGAAGTGTTGATGCTGATGGGCGAAGCTCCCGGGATGCTGCAAATGATGGCTGCGCACAATCTTGTCAGCGCTTTGTGTATTTGTCTGCGGATGGAAACTCCCGCACGTGACGTAGAATTCGCTGTGGTGTGTTTGCTGCTACGATTGGCGCGTGAAGCGCGAGTGTACGGGCAGATTGTTCACGAAGAAATGGTGCCGCTGCTTTTCCAAGTGATTGAACGGAACAGCAACCTCAGAGAGGTGGCAGCTACGGCGTGCATGATTATTGCCGATCTATCCGATTTTGCGCGAGAATGCAAGCTGGACCTCTCGCCGTTTATGGAGTCTTGTCGAGGGAAAACATTGGTCCTTGCTGCTACCTGTCACGCTCAGGATGCCGCCGTTGTCGATAGTACTTTTCGCTTCTTTGTCAATGTGTCGGACAACCCCGTGGATTTACCCCAATTGATCAATTCGGAAACGATTGAAGGATTGCTGTCGCTATATGTACTCGCTGGTGGATCAGGTTACCTGGCCGAGTTGGCGGGGCATCTAGTTCACGTGATTGTGAGGCTAAGCCGATCGACACTGGAGCAGTTCACGATACAAGAGGAAGATATTACGCTCCCAGCCCTATTTCTTTGCTTGCGGAATTACCACGAAAATGTCCGGTTCACATCTCAAGTGTTTGCGATTATGGCGAGACATTGGAAGACTCAGGTAAGTTGGACTCCGAAGATGCTCGAGACATTTATGAAAGCGACTCTATTCAAATAATGTCTTCTTGTAGTGCCAGGCGAAAAGTGTGCACAGTATTACTGGCTACGTGGGTATTGCAGTTGAGATACTATGCCGCACAATTCCTGCATCGAAGCCTTGGGAAGACGAGGTATGTGCGAACTATCAGTATGCCCTTGTAACATAACTGCTGACGTATATTACACCTCAAAAATGGACACAGACGGCTGAGATCATTAACTTCATTCGAGAAATGATGCTAGCGAGAGATGGTGCTGAAGTCGTGTTAAGTTGTGGTGGAAAGGATTTACTGGAGGTGCTTCATACTCATCTTCCCACTCCCAGAGATGACCTCGGCTCTGAAGATGGGGTACCTTGTGACCGCGTTGGCTCTCGTAGTTCATCCCCAGCCCCTCGAAGTCCACCTCTTCGTGGAACGTTTGGAGGAGAAAAACTCGCTGCTATTGTGGTAAACTTGCTGAAGAAAGCTGTACTTGGGTTGACCGATTTGACAGTTCTTAGCACCGATGTTTCAGCCAAATCCGACGCTACGAATGGTCTCATGGAAGATATTACCTTGCGTCCCGGTGACGTAGAATATGATGAATATGTGTCAAAGCTATCTCATCGGGGAAAATCGTTTCATTTCAAGCCGAAAAACGAAGCTGAACCTGAAAGAAAAGCTGACCGCGGTGAACAAGATGGTGCTATCTGTCAAAGCTCAAGTGAATCATCGTTTGATCGGTCGGACTCGGAGAGAAAAGCCCAAATGGATGTAATAAAGTGCGAAGAGCCAGCAGAGAAGAAGGACTGTGGAGATAATGCTACTGAGAACTCCGAGACCGTGCCTGTTGATTCAAGTGGAGAGGATGATGCAGACGCAGATAACGCAGACGAGGGGAATAACGATGACAGTGATGACGACGACGAAGACGATGCTGATGTTGAAAATGTAAAGGCTGTTGGTGGAAGCGTTGAAGCTCTTCGAGCCCCCAGCTTGTGTTCAATCACTCCGTGTGTTGTTCAGCCTCTTCCTGAGCGCCGAAACTCTGTTTCCGCCAAATTTACTAGCAGAGATTCTTCAGTTGCGCACTTCTACGATCACCTCGAAGATAGAAGATGGTACTATATGGATAGCTCTCTTGTGAAGTATCCGAAGCACCCGTCAAGAATGGATCAAGACGGCCAGAACAACCGTGAAGAAGCGTTCGTACTGGACGAACCCGGATTTCTTGAACCTTGCAACCTGCCAGATGCAGAAACTGGTGCACGCTTCGTCGAAGAAGCGAATGCAAAACGAGCGGAGTTTATTGCTAGCGAAGTCAATACCAGAGCAAGAACTGTCTACGAGAACTTGTCAATGGTTGAAGATCGCGACAAAGTTGCAGGTATTCCGCCATTTTTGCTGAATTCCAGCATAACTCAGCACGATGCTCCGTATTGTGTCCCTGAAAAAACTAAAGCTTTTCCGGATCTGTCCAGCAGTTTGACGTTCGATAGCAATTTTGAGAGTGGGAATCTGGAGCGCGCCATTCGCATCGGTGAATACGAATATGACCTAGTGTTGTGTCATGACTTCAACTCGTCCGGCCATATGCAGTGGTTCTATTTTGCTGTAAGCAACATCCAAACGCCAGGTTCAAGTCCCCGTGGTGGTCAAAAGTACCGATTCAATATTGTCAACCTATGCAAGCCAAACTCGCTATTCAATCAAGGTTTGCAGCCGGTGGTGTATTCTGTACGAGATGCTCACCAGAAAGGGAGAGGGTGGGTGAGATCGGGGACAGATATATACTATTTCGCCAACTCGTTCGTGAGGCCACCAAGGAACGCAACAAACATTCAGGGCGTTGCTCCCACGGAGGTAGCAACCACAGTGCCAACCACGACAGCCCCCTCCATGACGTACTATACGCTGACGTTCACGCTTGAATTTTCGAATGCAGAGGATACCTATCTCGTCGCTCACAGCTACCCGTACACGCTGACAATGCATCAGCTGCACATCGACAGCATCCTCCGCTCAGGTCACGACACAAGCCACATTCTTCGGCACAGCTCATTATGTACAACGCTCAGTGGAAGGACTTGTGACTTGTTGACAATTTCGGATTTTTCTGTTGCTACACAAGAATTGGACGCACGGAGAGCAGTCTTTATTACCTCGCGCGTTCATCCAGGAGAATCGCAAGCATCTTGGATGATGCGAGGAGTGATCGATTTCTTGTTAGGAAGCTCGGATGTGGCGCGTGTTCTGCGTCGAATGTTTGTATTCCAGATCATCCCGATGCTCAACCCCGACGGTGTGTACTATGGCAACAGTCGGTGTGGGCTCTCCGCGTGTGACTTGAATCGCCAGTGGCAAGCACCGAGCAAGGCATTGCACCCGACGATTTTTCACGCAAAAGAGCTGCTTGTTAAAGAGCGCTCTTCCCGGGGAGTTGCGTTTTATTGTGATATGCACGGCCATTCGAGAAAGAAGAACGTGTTCATGTATGGGTGCGATACGAAACGAAAACCAAACCCAGCGGCACGGGAATTTGCGAAACTGTTCTCAATGCAACAGACGGCCAAGAAGTACATCTCGTTCCCGGATTGTAGCTTCAAAGTGAGCAAGGATAAGGAGACGACTGCCCGTGTGGTTATAGCGAATGAGCTGAAGATCACATGGAGTTTTACACTAGAGGCTTCATTCTGTGGTGCCAACTACGGCGAGCTGCAAAACATGCATTTCAACACCAAACATCTCCGTGAAGCAGGGGCTTCGCTTTGCGAAACGTTGTTCCAGGCCTGCGTAAGTGATGTGAGCGTTCGAGACCGGCTTATTGCCAAGGTGGACGACTCTTCGATGTGCATTCCACAGCTAGTGGAACCCCATTTGCGTGAAGCTGGAGCTGTGAGCGAAGGCTCATCAGTCGATCTGGAGACTAATGCGAATCCGCGGTCTTCCTTCCTCAATAGAAAGACTGGATCTGGAAAGAAAATCACAAACGAGGCTGCTCCAAAATCTGTCAGGCGAAAGCCTTCCAAAGTACGGACAGTCAGTACATCGGATGCGGGAGCCCCAAAAGTGACTGAAACAAGCGAAGGATCAGGAAGACGGAGAAGGCTGAGCCGTCAACAGAACAAGTCGTCTTCATTGGCCAGTGGACTTCTTGACGGGACCGCACGTGATGTTACGGATCCAGCTTTCGTTACTGACGACTCTACAAGTGGACTTGATCTCGCCTACATCCCACCGCCCAAACTAAGTGGAAGAAAGCTACGCAGCAAATACCCGAAAGTTCGAAGGACGAAGAGCAGCCCTGATGGACACATCAAGTCTCGTCGTCGAGCCATACCCAGTCTTGCCTCCAATGACGCTGGCGACGAACCCGAGGAGGCTATCAGCCAGCAGGGGGCAGCGAGTGGGTTTGGAGCGGCTAACAGCTACCCTTCTAGCGATTCAATTATGCCGCTAGTGTCCCCATCGAAACTTTCAGCAGTACCTGGGCCACCTACTTCTTCAGTGCGCAACGGTTTCCAAGGCCCCGAGTCCACGTATATACGATCGCCCAAATCGATCTCATTTCCATACCCCACTAACATGCTTGGCATTCCGCTCCGGGACTCGTCGGTGCTTCTTCCGTCTCCAGTGGGCGAAGTGATAACACGGTCACCAAAAGCTCCCGCGAATCGTATTCGCTTCAGGTAAACTGATATTTATCAGCAACGCGAATGTATTGATTCACTAACTTTAATGCATTTGCAGAGGGGCTGGGAGGCAGTTCTCAGCGGTCAATACCATACCGCGGGCCAGTATCCACGACATCTTGGTAAGACTTGTATATTTTTCATCGCGTGCTTTGAATTGCTTTCGAGCTGACTGATACGTTCTCTTTGCGTGATTTAATGTTAATGTCAGAGATCCGACTCGGTAACAGCTTTCCAGTCGTATGAAGCGGATCTTATCAACGCCTCAACTATGGTTATTAGACAACGCGCTCCGGCAAACAATAACGCTCCAGTTTCGTCCGATGAAAAGAATCTGTCATCACCATCATCCAGCTATCTAAGTTTCCCAAGCGTCATGTAGCATGAAATCGACGAGTATTTATTGCGGCTTGTTTACGGCGGCGGTAGCTGCCGCCACCAGGGAATCTAAACGACGTTCTACATTTCGAAGTCGGTCAAGTGTGGATTTCTGTTCTTGCCGAAGGGATGATAACCATATATCTCGGCACTGGAGCATCCCAATTTCAGGACTGACGTAGTCACCAATCGACTTCTTCCGAAGCTCACGTTGAATGGATGTGCACAGATAGAGACTGTCACAAACTGGAGTGACAGGGTAATAATGTAATGTTAGACATCCATAAGCTGCCTCAAAGACAACTGATTCGCTTTTACCTTTTCGATACGGACTGGCTCCAGGCTCAACAGCATGGTATCGTCGCCACGCAACTTGAATCGTGCGTGCACACGCATTATGCAGCTGGCAGTCGAATTGATGGCGCCGCAAAGAGTAAATGAAACGCTTATCTCGCTCATCACGACGTAACAAAGCGAACAATGCTGCACTCTGCAAACGATATGAAATGGAATCAAATACGCAATTCACAGAAATGTCGGTACAAAGATACTACATGACACTGTCAGCAGATTAAGACGTACCAATGCTGCGACGAGCAGAATTCCTGAAACCATTCCACCGGTGACAAGAAGAGCTTGACCAGCCGTTGTTAGAGGCACGACATCTCCATAACCAACCGTAGCCATCGTTAAGGCTACAAGCCACATCGTGTTGGAAAGCGGTGCTAGCGTCGGATTTACTGGCGTCTCCACGATAGCAATGGCGTATGATGTAATCACCAACGTCCCCAGGAAAGCAGCCAGAAGTAGTCGAAATGGATGCGACTGGAGAAAACACTTGATCGCGAACAAAGGAGTCATAGTGTCTACGCGGTGCAGCGCTCCCAAGTACGATGTATGGTAACTGGGCAACAAAGTAGTAAAGAAGTGTAAGACACAGGTGGAATTGCCGGTGACAAGACAAAGCACTGTTACCTCGCAAAGCTGGACAAGTTCCGAACTACTCGTGGAATCATATACAGTCGTAGCAGTGAAATCAATCCTAGGGTCTCGAATCTGCGAAAGTATAGCGTAGAGCTCGTCAGTTATGCGGTTATCAACAGGAATTTCGTCAGTATAAACAGAGCCATGAAGGATACGTACGGATAGGAGTACTCAAGGTAGCAGCTTCCCTCCTTAACGACAAACGGCGCACCACACGACCCATCGTCTGTGTAGTACTTCCATTCTCGAACCTCAAAATTGCCACTGGTTCCAGGCGGGACAACGATAGCACACGCACCAAGCTCTAGCGCTAGTTGCAGCAGTTGCTTGTGCATCCGGATGAAGGATACATTAGGTGGCAACACATTGCGGCGAATCAGGATTCGCCGCTTCATGATGAAGCGCCAAAGAATGAGACTGAGCAAGAACTTGGTCAGAACAGCGTTCACGATACGCAGCGCGAGCTTGAGGTTCTTGCTGGTAACGTATTCGATATCCAAGATAACAAGCACTACCCCAACCTAACTCCAAAAAGTCGTAAAAGTTTAGTTCCAATTGCAATGAGGAGTCATCAGAGCTGTGCTTCTCACCATTGCAATGGCACAGGCTGCGTTCTCCATGGCGTGCTGCCTGTCGTACATCTCTTGGAGAGAGTAAACATCCTGCAGAGAGAAATCTTTGTGAGTATTTGCTGCACGCTCTCCTCCAGTATCTTCCGGTCGTAAGTACCTGAATGACATGTTTGGCGACGCGTAGACTCTTGCCCGTGTGCGGCAAGTTCGGCGGCAGGTACCCAAAGCTTTTGCGTCGGAGCAGCGCAACATCCGAGGCTTCGCTGCGCCGATGCTGCTGCTCGAAGGCGTCCTCCACCTGGAGCTCAACGGCATCCCGTTCCGCATCCAGGCGCGCCGAGCTCCTCCGCCGGGCTAGCATTTCTGATATGGCTGCAATGGTATTTCCAACAATCTTTCATCTCACACAATTATGGTATTCAAAACGACATAAAAAGATATTGTAAAAACTCCCGATAGTGATCGGTTTAGATTTGGGCTGCAATAATTGTTTTTGTGTAAAAATTAATGCGTACCGTTGAATAGTGGGATTTGACAAAATCAATTATTGATTTGCGTACAGCCATTTGAGCTCGCCAATCAAGTTTTAGGCTAAAATGGCGGATGCTGCGCTCGAGACTGGCGCGGTGGTGCAGGTGACGCATGTGGCGAGCGGCTTCTCGTTCCGGGCGCTGGTGGAGCGCGGCAGTTCGTCGGGCGCGCTCATGTTGAGCCTGTGCAGCTTGGAGAGGCCCTACGAGAAGCTGAAGGTGGCACTCAACGGCCACGTGAGTTGGGCGCTGGCCGCCGCCAAGTTCGCCGCCTTCCTCGTGGAGTTTGACGAGTCCAAGGGCGACGGCTTCCTGGTGCATTTCAAGTCGCTGGCGCATCAGAAGAAGACGAGCCGCTCAGAGTCCACTGGGTGGTTCTTGGGCGTGGCCTCGTCGCCGTCGCTGGGTCTCATTGGCGACGCTGGCAAGGGCGAAGAGAGTTTGTTCCGCTTAACGGTCGTGTCCACCCGTGCCGCGTTCGCGCTGGACCCGACGCGGTCGCTGATGACGCAGTCAAGGCATGGCTCCATACTGAGCGAGTCGCAGCGACGCTCGTTCATGCAGCACGGATACCTGCAGATCCGCGGGGCCGTGCCGCTGCCATTGGCGAACGCAGCGCTGCGCCGCATCAACCACGACCTCGGCATCCCTGGAAACATGATCGACGGCGGGGTGGAAGGCAACATTAAGCTGGCGGGCAACACGTCCAACAGCGACGCGATTCTCGATCTGTACTACCTCTCAGACGTATGCAAGTACGTAGAAGCGCTCGTTGGCGCAGACCAAGTTGTGCCGCCTCAAGGAGCGCAGATCGCCCTGCGGTTCCCGGAACTTGGCGAGCCTCGTGAACCTTTGGGAACGGAATGGCATATGGACGGCATGCGGCAAGGCCGACTCCACCCGTTCACTCTGCTGGCAGGCATCGCGCTGTCAAATGTCCCGGAGCCGCTATGCGGAAACCTGACTGTCTTCTCTGGATCGCACGTCTCGCTTCACAGTCGCCTAACTGCAGACGGTAAGCTGCGCGGACACGACGACGAATGCTACAAGGCCGACAGCGTGTGGGGGGATGGCACGCTGCCTGATCTTGGGGTTCCAGTACAGCTCCTGGCTGCACGTGGGGACCTGGTACTCGCGCACCCAAATCTCGCACATCGCGGTGGTCTCAACTTTTCCCCTGACATTCGCTACCAAGTGTACTTCCGCATCAAGCACAAGCAGCTCGAAGAGCTGCAGGACCAATGCATTGCTGACCTCTGGGCGGACTTACAGGGACTCAGCTTCGACGAGAAGAAGAATTCTATCGCCAACTAGCTTTTATTTTATAGAGACGGGCTCAACGATATACACGAAAAGTTAGTGACGTGCAGTCAAAGCATTTTGCGAGGATTGAGGTGAAGCCCACAGGCTCAACTCACAAATTAGGTGCGCCATCATACTACTCGGCCTGACTGCTGCTCGGAGGACACAGAGGGGTGCTTCTGCTGGAAGCCACTAGACACGGGGGCTGCGTATGCTGAGGTCGACGGCGCACTGCTGTTCGGGTACACGTTCTCCATGTTGCTGCTGCTAGCGGTGGGGTGGCTTGTCGTCTGCAGCAACGCACTCGATGTGGCTACCGCAGGAGCGGCACTGACGGCGGCCCCGCCTGTCGACGCCAAGATGTCCTGGAAATTCATTTTCCGCCGCCGCGCGTCTGCAAACTGGCCCATATCCAGCGTCCTCGACCGGCCGTCACGCGGCTGTCCCATCGTGGGGCCTCCAGACGTGACAATTGTTGGTGGTCTGCTCAGCAAGCTCCGGCTGGACAGCGACGGCAACGCGCTGGCGGTTTGCTGGCCCTGTGAGTCGTTGCTGGTAGAGCTGGAAGACAGAGGAGGGTGCAGATACGGGCTGGCACTGATGGTCATGGAGCGCATTCGCGTCACCTCTTGGCCTGGATAATGGGAGGCGGCCGAGGGGAATGGTGGGAAGCGGCTATCGGTGGCCTCCCGACGAGCTGGAGGCGGAGGAAATTGAGGGTTTCCAGCAGAAGGAATGGATGGTCGCATGGAACTGGGCGCGGTCGGCCGCGGAGGGAACATGGGGTTGCCGCTGGTGGGGATGGATCGGCGTTCGCCGTACGCTGGTGGAGGCGGGAACGCCGGGTTCCCTGCAGATGGAATAGATGACACTGCACGCACGGGGGTGGCCCCCATTTGCTCGCGAAGACTGGTGACCCATCCGTCCACTTGTGACACATCCAGACCGGTATCCCTAGCAAGCTGCAGTCGCTCGGTGTCGCTTGGATAAGGGTACTCGCGCCGTGCGTTCGCATTCACCCATTCCTGTAGAATCTTGTGTCCTCGCGGTGAGAGACTGTTGCGAGGGGCGTGATTGTCGTGGCCGCGCTCCAACACACGCTCTCGAATTCGCTCTGCATCCAGGTAATCGTCTACGTCCGTCCTTGCTGGTGCCTCCGACATGGAGCGCACAGCACGGGGCGGGCACATAGGAGCGTTCACCGGGAATGCCTGCGGCCGCGCATACCGGTCAAAATTTGCCGCCGCCGCGTGGGGCGGAGCGCCCAAACTGCCAGCATCGAAAGAGTGCCGCACCGTCGGACGAGGGGCGTAGCTGCTATCGGCGTACTGTTGGCTCAATCCGGCACCTGGAAACTCACGCACAGCCGTGTGGTCGAACTCCATTGCCGACTGCAGCTGACGCGAATGCTCGCGGCGCATCATGGGCTTCCAAATGCGCTTGCGGGCGTTGGTAAACCAGTTCGTGAGCTGCTTCATGCTGATGCCAGTCTTCTTGAGCAGCATTTGCTTGTCCTGGAGGGCGTCATTACAACGTCACGAAGACAACGGATAAAAGTTAGTGAGAGGCAGCCACTTGACGACATCCTCTTAATCTCTTGACGCTTCGTACCTCGTCGGTCGGGTACGGGTGCTTCACATGCTCGCGGGAGAGCATCCATCCCTTGAGGATGGCGACCGTGTGCGGCGGCAGTTCGCGCCGCGACTTCTTGGACGGCTGCTGCGGTTGCTGCTCCTTGTTCTTGTCGGTGTCCGACGTGTCGGCGCTTCCTTTGGCGCCGGCGTCGTCGGTGGGGCTTGAGGGCTGCTTGCGCTTCCTGTCGGCGGTGGGAGGCGACGCTGTACTGCTGGAAGGAGCGGCAGCAGCTGCGGTGTTTCCTCCGGACATGGCGCTGCTGGATTCCGATGCAGCGGCGGCGGCGGAGGAGGAGGGGGCGACGTCGACTGCGGCCGCGGGCGTCGCGTGTGGATATGCGAAGGTAGGCTTGACTTGGTCCGTGCTCTGCTGCTGGGCTGTCATCATGGTGGGGGAGGGGGGAAGAGGAACGATCTGGCCCGAGCGCGTGCGCGTGCTGCTGCCCTCTCTGGCGCTGGCCTCAAAGGTGATCTTTGGGTGCGGAGCGCGGGTGGGTGGGGCGCGACTGGCGCTGGTGTCGCAGCCTGCTCTCGGCTAGCGCTCGCTGCTGCTGCTTGCTGGCCGCTCAGGGCGGACGTTTCGGCGCTGGGTTGAGGCCGCTGACCGCTCGTGCCACGCTGCGTAATGAGGCGGCTTGGACAGTGACCCCGAGGAATTCTCCGGGCAACCCAGCTGACTGGACAGAATTTCAGACTCCCTAGCCCTAGCTTTGAGCCCGTCAGCGCACATGCTTTCGTCTATCCAGATCGATATTTGATGTCGCAGGAAGCGTAGTTTAGAAAAGCCTTTGTGGTCCACACCGCAAATAATAGTTAATAAAAAACAGGCACGGCGATTTAGCCTTGCGCTATTCTATCCCCTCACAGGCACACTGCAAAGCGCTAGCGACCGTGAACGCAATTGCTACTGTCCTCGACACTATCAGACTGCGGGGGGCGCATGGCTTCGCAGTGACCACTTTTGAGGTAAAAACACGAGGTTGCATCCTCCCTAATGTCTTGGGCACCGCCAAGAGGCCCGCAAGGCAGCCTCGCAGGCCACGACATACCGGACGTATCCCCATTCGATGAAAGTGGGCGTCGTAACCATTTACTGTACGAGCCAATCTTATACCGGGCATTGCAGGGCGCACCGCAAATGCGCCCCATTTCCCTAAATTATGCCGTATTAAATTTCCCGTTAAGCGTTACAATGCACCGGTGGGAGAAAATTACCGCCCCACCGGTAACTAGGGCTTCGCGAAGGCTGGGATAGGATTGGCTAACTTACTTTTCACCGCCAATGATAAATTTAAGCTCCATACAAAACGAAGCAATCCAACCGATCCTAATTAAAACGCCGGTCGAACCATCCGCACTATTTAGGTCACTTATTCAGCTCAGGTTACTCCTACTTGACCAACATCCTACAGCGCTCCACTAACGACGATGATAATTGGATTCTGGAGCGAGGCGATCGCTCGTTAGTCGTGTTAGTAGGGCCTGCCAAAATATCAAAGCATGTTGTTTTGTAAGCACTTGCATTCATATTTACGCAATCCACACGATCCAAGGGCATCATCACCTGCGCCTGCTTCGCAGCCGCAAGAATGTGCTCGAGACTGCACTATTAATGCCACTATGAACACGACGTACAACCGATTCTAAGGCAAAATCAGTTAATGCAAATGAACTGGGCCAGCCTCCATCATTCTTGAGAAGTCGGGGGGGGGGATCAATGCTGGGTCGTCGCTTGTAAAATTCACGCTATATCCGTAACCGCATCAATAAGACCGCCTTAACTGATATCATAACAACTTTGTCGGGGTCATAAGGACCATAGTTTGTCTCGTCGAATCAGAGTCAAGTTGTCAGCGCCTCTTCCCGCCCAACTGACTGGGGTTCAGTATGGTTTGCGGCGGTAGAGAGCCACAAACGCAAAACTCAACAAATTAGGGCCGCGCTCAGCCAGCGTGCCCCAAGTCAGCGAGTGCCCGCCCACACGACCGACATCACTCGCCATCACTCGCCGCCGCATTTCACACATCTGTCTGGAAGCCGTCTGGTCATCTCCATGGACGCGAATGGACGTTGCGGCGCGCGTTGGGTGAGTCAGTGCCTGATGGCTTCGATCGCACCTAGTCGAGTGTGCGCGCCACACCTCATTATGTAAAACCTCTTTTCGGGAGCCGATCAACTTCCAGCAGGCATGCTGGACCGGTCAGCGCCGACGCGACTGGCGCTACACCCGCGGCGTAAGCGCAAGTTTTTCGCTGACCTGGCTCAGCTCCTGGGCGAGGAACCGCCGGAGGTGCGACCGCTGCGCGGCGCCTTCTTCGGCCCCGAGCTGCCCGAGAACCGCCCGCCAGCGAGCGATGCTGCCGTGCAGACGCTGTTCGTGCCCTCCCACTCGCCGCTCACGGGCGACTCGTTCGAGTCGGTGGAGTTCGGCGCGCCGCGCACTCGCTCCAGCGGGGTCAGCAGCTTCGGAACGAGCCAGCAGAGCGAGTCCATGGCGGACAGCCTGCTCTTCCTGCCCCACGGCAGCCTAAACACCAGCAGCAACACCTCTCAGAAGCGCCAGAACCAGCACGTGCGTTTCGAGTTTGATGTGGAGGCAAGGCGTGATGACATTGCTGGCACGAGTGAGTCGTTGCCGGTGACGACACTGGTCAATACTGGGATGATTTCGGAGAAGCCACTGGCCACTGCGCGACTGGAGCTCGCAGACTACTACGACGCCGACCGGATGTGCGAGCTATCGCCGTGCTGGCTGCGCAGCGACAGAGCGTCGTGCGAGCTGCATCGAGGCCCTATCCGGCGACCGATGCTGCTGTTCTGTCTCCAGGCGCTCGATGAGTTCATTGCGCGCAATGAGTGGCAAGGCCAGCAGCGCTGGCGGGTGCAAGCGTGCAAGGTCGCTCGGCGAGTGCTAACAAGTATGTGGGAGGCGGACGTGCTTGGCGTGGTGTCGTTGGAGGGGGATATAGTGTTAACTGACTGCGTCGCGAAGAAGACCACGGTCGCAGGGGTGGCGCTTGATGCCTGGCGCATCATTGCTCGGTACTGGGACAAATACAAGCAGAACTACCTGCACCAGGAGGAGCTCTATTTCACCGATGTACCCGAGAGCGTCTCGACGCAACTGGCATCCAAGTGGGACCAAGTGCGTGGCCTGCTCCACATATACGGGATGAAGCCGAGTCTGGCGCTGCGGCTGGTGGAGCAAGTTGGCAGTGACTCGCTCAGTGCGTGCACTCTCACCGACAAGCAGTTCCGAGCTGTTACACACGGCCTATCAAGTACCGAGCACCTGCGAGTTGGAATGGAGTATCTAGGGTGCAAATCTGCTGCGGGGGAAGATGCGGTGTCCGTGGCTCGACGACCCATGATCAGCCAGCAAGACGGGAAAACAGCATTCAACGCCATCCTCATACACCTCAAGAAGTGGCATGAAGACGTGCAGGTGTTTCCCTGTGGGTCTTTCTCGCGCGGTGCCGCATTCATATCCGTACTGGACGTTCTGGTTGCGGTACCCGGTCTAGATAATGACTTACCACCCTCCACGGAGGGATCGGATGACGAAGGCTACGAAAGCGTTATTGCGGCTCTTGTTGCAGCCAAGGTGGTTCAGAAGGGTGCGATACGGCAGCTTTCGCGCAGTCGCGGTGCTTGCATTATTCCGTTCAAGAGCAGTTCGATTTTGCTGGACCTGAAGGTGTTTCGCCCGCCCAAAAGCTGGCTTGCGCTGTTATATTTCACGGGCCCCGAAGATTTTGTGATGGCGTTCTTCACGGATCTCCTGAAGCGATCATTGCGAGAAATCACCGATACATCCTTTGATTGCATATATGCCAGTGTAGCAGAAGTTGTCGGGAGTGATGCGATTCGCGCGATCTCGTCTGAAAAGGATCTATTCGATCTCACCGACCGTGAGTTCTTGCAACCCACCGATCGGGTTTAGCGACACAAGTTTCAGAAGGCTTATGCAGTAGCTTGCATCAGCTACCGTATTTATTGCGTTTGTTAACAAGAAATGACATTCTTGTGTAGCAAGTGCGCTGTTGGACCATCGTAGAGTGGGTTACTTGGGGGGCATGCGGAGAGCACCATCGAGGCGAATGGTTTCGCCATTGATCATTTTGTTGTCAATGATAGCATGCACCAGCTGCGCGTACTCCTCGGGGTTGCCCAGGCGGCTTGGGAATGGAACGCTCTCGCCCAGCTGCTGCTGCATCTTCTCCGGTAGTGCTGCCAACAGTGGGGTCATGAACAAACCTACGAAGAATTTTGAAATGGTGCAGTTAGTTTTGTATGCATGGGGGCTTGAATAGCAATCAGTATGTACCTGGGGCAATGGTATTCACGCGGATACCGTACGAGGCAAGGTCTCTAGCGAGAGGTAACGTCATGCCTACGATCGCGCCCTTGCTAGCAGCATACGCCGCCTGGCCAATCTGTCCATCGTACGCAGCAATGCTGGCCGTGTTGATGATGACACCACGCTCGCCACCAGCTCCCGGTCTCGTTTTCGACATGCTGCACAAGGTTTTAGGCACTCAATATAAGCTTTCTCGCACCATGATACGCAACAGTGGCTGAGGCACCCACCGCTCGGCTGCGAGGCGCGCGACGTTGAACGACCCGACCGTGTTGACGTTGATGGTCTGCTGGAACTGGAACAACTGGTGCACACCCTTCTTGCTCAGCGTCTTGATGGCCAGCGCGATGCCCGCACAGTTGACGACCGTGTTCACGGGCTCGCCGAAAGACGACTCGGCCAGGTCCAGCGCCGCCGTAACGTCGTCCTCGTTGGTCACCTACTCACACAAGCCCAACGACGGTCGTCTCCGTTAAAGACAATTTTTTCATACTAAAGCGGTTCCGGGAACGTACGTCGGTGGGGCTAAAGTGGCACGAGACGCCGAGCTCCCTGGCGACGTTGACGCCGTCGCTGGTCGGCAGGTCGCACAGGATCACGCGCGCCCCGTTCTGCACGAAGCGAGTGGCCGTCGCCCGCCCCAGTCCGGAGGCGGCACCAGTGACGATAGCGATGCGAGAGGAGAGGGCCATTAGAACGGGGTCTTCTTGTCCACGCGCTTGCTTTGGATAATGAATGACGCCGTCCAGCAGCAGATCCGGAGCCCGTGACGGTTGAAGTTGCAAAGTTCAACGTGGACCACACCCCGGATTGCCCACCCATTGTGACGTGGCACTATTCCGAGGATTGCCGCGTCATCACTCAAAAGCTCTGCAGTGCACCATGGCCGAGGCTTCACTGCTGCAGCGCGGGCTGCAGTTTCTGGAGGAGAATGACGAGAAGCGATCTGGTGTGTGGCTCGTGTGGCTACTACTAGTGCTGGTGCGCTGGCTTGTGGGCCTCCACTCGTACTCTGGCGAGCACACGCCGCCCATGTTCGGCGACTACGAGGCGCAACGCCACTGGATGGAGATCACGATCAACCTGCCGGTCTCGGACTGGTACTTCAACACCACATCCAACGACCTGCTCTACTGGGGACTGGACTACCCGCCGCTGACTGCATACGTGTCGTATCTATTCGGGCGCGTGGCGGAAGTTACGGAGCCGGCTATGGTGGAGCTCACGAGCTCGAGGGGATATGAGTCGGCTACGAGCAAGGTGTTCATGCGCACGTCCGTGCTCCTCTGCGACGTCGTGCTGTTCATTCCAGCGATCTATTGCGCTGCGAGGGCGGTATACGGCAATGAGCAGTGGACGCGGCGTACGGCATTTTTACTGCTGATTTTGCTGCAGCCGGCGGTCTTGCTCATTGACCACGGTCACTTCCAGGTAAAGGCAGTTTTCAATCACTGTTCGTCTGGACGATTCTAACTCGTATGTTTTTAACTTATGAGAGCAGTATAATAACGTGTGCTTGGGCCTTACGGCGCTGGGCGTGGCTCTTATTATGCAAGGACACGAGTTCCTTGGTAGTATTTCCTACTGCCTGGCGCTCAACTTCAAGCAAATGGCGCTTTACTACGCACCTGCGTTTGGAGTGTTCCTGCTTGCGCGGTGCTTCTATCGGAAGATGTGCATTCTTCACCTTATCAAGCTAGCGGTTGCGGTCATTGTCACGTTCGCATTGATGTGGTCCCCATTCTGTGTGTATACATCAACCGGGGAGACTTGCCTGTCAACTATGGCGCAAGGTACGCATTCAACTTGATTTGGTTGACTTGTGTTGTCCTTACTAATTTTATGGTCCTTTTCTAGTTGTTCATCGTATTTTCCCATTTGGCCGGGGCCTCTTTGAGGACAAGGTGGCCAACTTTTGGTGCATCGCTGACTTCGTTCTGAAGATTCGGCGCCACATAACTTCCGCACTGCAGATGCGGTTATGGTACACTGCAGAATTACCGATACGCTCGCGATAAGTTGCTGATGCTGATCTGTTTCTATGATGCTACAGTACCGTGATGACCCTCATTGGATTTTCTCCTTCAGTCGTCGACCTGTTACGGCGAAAACCGACAAACTTGCGCTTCGTATTGTCTTTGGCAATTTGCTCCCTGTCGTTTTTCTTGTTTTCTTTTCAAGGTACACATTATTGGGGAGTGCTCGAAAGTATTGTTTGTTCTTTACGCTAACACTGTGCAACGCTTCGACAGTTCACGAGAAGACAATTCTGTTGCCGCTGTTGCCGATATCGTTCTTGTTTGCACACAACGCACTTCTATCGGGGTGGTTTAGCGTTCTGTCCACTTTCAGGTTTGTTGCTTAGAGTGTTTGGTTGTGTGTTTGGTACCTGAACATCAATTTATTGGATCTTTGCAGCATGTATTTCCTACTCAAGAAGGACGGGCTAGTCCTCCCGTACATTGTACTACAGCTCGCCTACACCAGCGTTGCGGTGGCTCCATTCTTGACTGGAGGATCCGCGAAGCACCTACACGTGCAGCAACGTGAACTCGCACCAGGGTATCAGCGCGATGGCAGTGCGCACCCGCTGTTCCGGGCTTACGTTATGGTACTGTGCTGCTCCAATGTGATGATGTTGGAATGTGACTTCATCTTAACCAATTGTTGTTGAAACAGCTTTCGCTGGTCGGTATTGTAGCTATCCATGCAGCTCAGATTTGGATCACCGCTCCAGCCCGGTATCCGCATATCCACGACTACGTCTTTGCGGCGTATTCCTGTGGCCACTTTCTGTTGGTCCTCGTTTATTTGACGTATTGGCAGTGGACTGCGGAGTCTCACGACAACAAGGCGAAGAAAGAGTAGAGCGACTAATGCCATCAGAAGTACACAAGCTGCATTTCTTGCTGTCTGGTTGCTGCTTGTTTAGTTAGACCTGATCGCCAGCTTAAACAAGCTGCGCTAACAAATTGCACTGCTCGCCTTACTTGCTGGACTTCAGGAACTTAAGCTGTTTCTTTAGTCGTGCCTTCTCGTCCTTGAACGCTTGCAGCTGCATCCCAACAAGTAAACATGTCAGCAACCCTACTCGAAACATTGACCAACTTAACAACTTGCCATCTGGCGATCTTCGTCGGACACCGGGACACGGTTCGACTTGATGTCAGCAATGAAAGCGGCCTCGTTCTCACGCGCCTCCGCCAGGAGCTTCTCCAGTGATGCCTTCATTTCCGTAGGCGACACGTCTCCGTGGGGGATAGGAATGTCATCTGCCGTCACAAGCAATCCGTATCAAGTTAACCTAAAGATCAGTCATATCCACCAACAATAGCTGCACATTACGAACCCTCCATGCTGGGCGGTTCAACATCTTCCTCCTCCTTCGAGTGGGCAGACTGCGTCTCTTCCTCCTCCTTCTTCTGCGTGACGACCGTCGGGTATCCAGCCTGCTTGGCGCGCCACTGCTCGTACTCCTCCAGACTCATGCCGCGGCCCTCCGGCTCCTGGATCGGCAGCCACTTCTTCACGCTCTCGGGTAGCACATCCGGGTCGTAGTACACGTACGCCACACCACTAGCAGCAAGCGACAGAGCGTTAGCGAAGAATTAACTACAAAATATGCCCTGATCCCCGTACCCGACGACACCCGCCAGCGTCAGCAGAGTGAAGAAGCTCGAGTTGTCCTGGTTGCCAGAGTGCGGGGCCGCCCCGTAGCTGAGCCGACGCAGCGGCGTGTGGCTGAAGCCAACGCGACGAATCTGGCGAGCAAACTGCAGTAGTATGAACAGCCGTTAATGCACACACTCAATCTTCCCTTCCATTCATGCATGTATGCAGCGCTGCGTTACCCGCAGAGGCAGCATGTCAATGGATCGATCGTTCGTTCCTCCGGTTCTTGGATGCCGGCGTGCGGTGACACGCGATTCAAGTTGCCTGTGGACCACATCATCCCAGCACAGCAGCCTACATTAGTCTTACGCTAGGTTTGTTAAATGCCTAGACTAGGTCGGTGACTGACAACCAAAAGCTGAGGATCGGGGAAAATGCTTAGCCGCCTCGTCAGATCCCAAGCTCGCTCGCCTCTCGTGCGCGCCACCCGTCTCTCAAGCCCCATGAGCACCGCCGCCCCCACGTTCAAGCTGGCGCTGTGCCAGATCGCCGTGGGCGATGACAAGCAGAAGAACATCGCCACGGCCACGGCCGCCGTGACGGAGGCCGCCAAGAACGCGGCGCAGGTCGTGTCGCTGCCCGAGTGCTGGAACTCGCCGTACGCCACCACGTCCTTCCCGCAGTACGCCGAGGAGATCCCGGAGAAGAAGGAGCTGCTGAACGAGAAGGACCACCCGTCCACCTACGCGCTGTCGCAGCTGGCTGCCAAGCTCCAGATCTTCCTGGTGGGCGGCTCCATCCCCGAGAAGGACGCGGCCGGCAAGGTCTACAACACGAGCGTCATCTACTCGCCCGAGGGCGAGATCCTCGGCAAGCACCGCAAGGTGCACCTGTTCGACATTGACGTGCCCGGCAAGATCACCTTCAAGGAGTCGGACACGCTGTCCCCGGGCAACAGCTTGACGCTCTTCGACACGCCCTACGGCAAGATGGGCGTCGGCATCTGCTACGACATCCGCTTCCCGGAGCTGTCCATGCTCATGAAGAAGCAGGGCGCCAAGGTGCTGCTCTTCCCGGGCGCCTTCAACCTCACCACCGGCCCGGCGCACTGGGAGCTCCTGCAGCGCGCTCGCGCTGTGGACAACCAGCTGTACGTGGCTGCGACGTCTCCTGCGCGTGGCCCGGAGGGCGGCTACCAGGCTTGGGGCCACTCCACCGTGATCTCTCCCTGGGGCGAGGTTGTGGCCACGTGCGACCACGGCGAGACCATTGTGTACGCCGACGTGGAGATCGAGAAGGTCGAGGAGATGCGCCGCAACATCCCCACCTCGAACCAGACGCGCACGGACATCTACGAGCTTGTGCAGAAGTAAAATGCTGGCATCGTCGCAAGGCTTCCGCTTCGATTTAGACTCGTTTCTTCTACGCGAGGCGGGCCATGTGATGAACAGCTTCCGACTGTGAGTGCATGACGTAACTCAGCATTGTGAGTGGGTAATACAATCCCCAACAAAGTGTCTACTATTGTAGGGCGAAAGATTTTACACTCTGTCTAGCCACTTCATCTCGTCCTCAAACAGCGTCCGTGCCTCTTCGGCCTTGGCTTCCGTCTGCTGCTTGAACTGGACGACAGGAGAGTACTTCGCAAAGACAAATAAAACAATAGTAAGCGATCAGAGCCATGGCCAACTTGCCACAGAAGTGTTTCGCGTACGCACCTTCAGATTCAGGTGCTGAGTGACGTTACGGCGGACCCAACGCTCCTGGCGCTGAAGTCGGTTCTTCACAGCCTCGATTTTCTTCTTTCCAATCTTCTGGTTCTCCGAGTTCAAGCGTACAGGTTCCCAGAAGAGCACGACCCGGCGCAGGTCAGGAGACACGTTCGCCTGAATTGCAGGAGAGAGGAATTGTAGTAGTTAGAGCATGGCCAAACAACATGGGCACAAGTTGATGACTCACCTCGACAATGGTAGGGACAATATCAGCCCCCGACACATCAGCGTCCTCCATCAGTAGGTTCTGCACAAATTCCAGCACGGCAATACCCACGCTCTCCTGGCGATACGTCACGCGCTCAGCCTTAGGCTGCTTGGGCTTCTTCTCCAGTGGCGCCATGTTCTTGGTTTCTACAGCAGCATTTCGACAAGAGATCGATGGATATGAGAACCATTTGTTTCCGCCAGGAAACGCTTCACGTACTCAGGCCCGGGTTCGGCATGCGCTCCGCGTTCTTGCCCGTCGACGCACTGTTCGGGTTCAGCTCTCCCAGCACCTTCAGCAGCTTCTTCTTCGGGATACGCTCCGTGGCGCGCTCAATGTCGTCGGGGTCTTCCTCGTCCTCGTCATCGATCTCGTCAGCGTGGCGCTGGTCGAACGAGTCCATTCGCTTCTGGAACTCAGCAGGACTGAGGCGGAAGAGCTCTTCAGCCTCATCCAGGAACTTTTCGGTCTCCTCATCCGGGTCCTCGCCGTCGTCGTGCTCGTCTTCCTCCTCCTCGACCAGCTCCATCGTCTCCGGCAGCTCCTCCTCTTCTTGCACCTGGGCCTTGCTCGGATACTGCTTCTGCATCTCCTCGAACCACTTGGCGAACTCCTCATCATCACCCTTTTCACATTAATTGATCCCAGCATCGCCACGGTTTAGTGAAGGGATGCCCACGAATAATGCAGTGGTCAAATTACACGCAAACGCACCTCGCCGCCTTGGAAAACCGCCGCTGGCTTGGAGGACGAACCGCTGGGCGAGCCTCTGCGATTGCGTCGAGCCGGCACCACAGCAGACGCATGAAGGTTCCGCAGTTGCAGCGTCGCGCTGGCGGGGCCCGCCTGCCTCAGCGCGAGCCGTAGCAGCCGCGCCGTCGACAGCATGGCGCAGCACCAAAAACAAGGAGAGTCAAAACGTGTGGTGGTGCAGTTGGGTTTTTGGGTGATTAAGATGGGTTTTAAAACAAATCTGCGACGTGTGATGAAACGGGTCGTGGATTGTCGGACGGCGAGCTGAAAATCACATCGTGGTCATGGACCGTGCCTCGCCACCGACATTGTCTGTGGTTCATTTGATTGCCCGACGACGTGGGCATTTTCTACGTGTGCATGTAATAGTCTCAGTTGCTCGCAGGAAACAAATCTTACACGGCGAATATTTGGTGAGCTGGTTGGCAGGGAGAGCAATTGGAGCGATCGTGATTCTGAACAGCAGTACTTAAGTAGTGCAGACTGGACTTCAGTCGCCGGAGCAAGCCTTTTAAGCTCTAAATTGGCCACTCCACTGCAATGTCAAATTCGCAGATTCTTATAGCATCGAGAAGTTCTCGAGTTCTTGACGAGAACTCATCAACGCGAGTTTATATCTACGGAGAATGCAGCAGCGTTAGTGTTAGCACTGGTACTGCTAGTGTAGAAGTATGTGAATTTACTCCGTAATTTTTTACTAGGAATCCACTACAGCTCTAAGTGATGGCTACTCTAGAAGTGTTTCATGGTTTGCTAGATGTAGCGTAACATCCAAGCACTGCTCTCTCCGTCAAATAATACGCCGTACGTAGCTCGGTAGAGTAATGCACAGTGTTTCTCTCACTGTCGGAAAGCAAGAGCAGTAGCTCAGCGTTGAGGTAACTTCGTCTGCCAGGATTTGACGTCAAACTTGAGTCCAAACGGGGGAACCCCATAGAGGTGGACAACAGAGGTGGACAAGAAGGTTCGCCGAATGCTAAGCACGTGAAATCTAGAAGTCTGGTCTGAGTCAGTATCCTGTACTGTACCTGTGAATGCATGACAGCGATGTGGACGCTGGTGTCTCTAAGAGTCCAAAAGCCTTGTGGTCTTCTCAAGATGTCATTCTACATTGATGGGGCTGTAACCTGGCTGGCAAGCCAAGCGCTCCATTTCATCCCCAGTTTTTCCGTTACAGTTCCAGGGTGATGTGCTTCGTAATCGATTATGATATCAACGCGCGTCGGGATTGGTTGAAAACCAGCAAAATTCGCTGATTGGCCCTCCTTAAAACTCCCAAGCGACCCGCTTCAACTTTTCGTGGGTCGCAGCCTGCGACTCGCAGGGTGGTTGCCGCCCCAATCTTGCTTCCGACACCACCTCATTTCTCATTTCTCCTGGAGACGCGATACCGATGGTGGTGACGGACCAGGAGCTGCTGCCGCTGGTGCGTGGCGTGCAGGACGGCGCGTGCGTGCCCGCGGCCGAGGACGTGCCCAGCGTGACGTCGTCCCAGCGGCGCGACGAAGAGGACCGCGTGGTGTTCCTCGTGGTGCCGGGGCTCTCCGACGGAGACCAGGAGGCCGCGTCCAAGATCGAGTCGGCGCTCAAGGCCAGCGCTCTGGGCGTGCACAGCGTGCAGCTGGACCTGCTGGACAAGCTGGCGAGGATCGAGCTGCGCCGCCGCGCGGACGAGGCGGCGGAGGCGGCGCTGGCCGACGAAGTGCGACGCGCCACGCCCGAGCAGCTCGTGGCCTACCCGGTGTGGCAGCACCGCGAGCGCATCGTGCGTCTGCGCGTTGAGGGCATGCGCTGCATGACCAACTGCGGCCGCCAGGTGATCCGCGCGCTGGAGCAGATCCCGGGCGTGCTGCACATTCACGTGGACTCCAAGTCTAAGACGGCGGAGGTGGCTCTGGCCAAGGGCTGCACAGCCACAGAGGTGGACCTCATCAAGTACATCCGCGCCGCGAACCCGAGGTTCAGCGCGTCCATTGCCAAGGAGAAGAAGGAGCGCACGAGCTCCG
This sequence comes from Phytophthora sojae, assembly GCF_000149755.1. NCBI lineage: Eukaryota > Oomycota > Peronosporomycetes > Peronosporales > Peronosporaceae > Phytophthora > Phytophthora sojae. The sequence goes on from NW_009258116.1 coordinate 3,083,459, forward strand.
TTCCAGGCGCGATCTTACTGAATGTCACTGGCATGAGCTGCGCCAAGAACTGCGCGACGAAGGTTCAGGCGGCGCTGCAGAGTGCCGAGGGGGTCATTGACGCCACTGTGGACTTCGGTAACAAGCGCGCGACGATCATCCTGGAGCCCGAGAGTAAGGTCGCGGAGGAAGACTTGATCCAGGTTGTTCGCGGTGCTGGCAAGAAGTTCGACGCGTCGCGCTACGAGCTCTTCAGCAATGACGGCGACTCGCGCGTGGTCTACCTCAAGATCGATGGCATGAGCTGCGCGAAGAATTGCGCTAGAAAGGTCCAGGACGCGCTGAACGGCGCAAAGGGAGTCATCAATGCGAAGGTGGACTTCGATACGAAGCGGGCGACGATTTTCTTGGAGACTGGCAGCCACTTGACGGAAACCGAGCTGATTGACGTGGTGCGTTCAGCCGGCCAGAAGTTCACGGCGACAGTGGCGACGCCTACGAGCGGCCCGCGCACAATTCTTCTGGCGGTTGAGGGCATGAGCTGTGCGAAAAACTGCGCGAGCAAAATTGAGAGGGCTTTGAACGCGGTGCCGACCGTGGAGAGCGCGACTGTGGATTTTCCGCTGAAGCGCGCTACCGTGCAGCTTGAAGCTGGTAGTTCTCTCACGGAGAATGATCTGATCGACGTTGTCCGTGGTGCGGGCGCCAAGTTGGATGCAGCAGTGTACGTTCCGTCTCTGACGCCGCGCACTGTGTTGCTTGAAATTGAGGGCATGAGTTGCGCCAAGAACTGCGCGCGCAAAGTCCAGAAAGCCCTCAGTGAGACCGAAGGCGTCGTCTCGGCGTCTGTAGACTTTTCATCGAAGAAGGCAACCGTTGAAGTTGACCCGGATGGACAATTCAACGACGAGGACTTGCTGCAAGTTGTTCGAAGCGCCGGCTCGAAGTTCAGTGCTCGTTTGGTCAAGCCAGCAACGCTGGCAGCGCCCTCAAGCGTGGAGAAGACTGCCGAGCTATCAGCGAAAACGGAAGAAGCTTCTTCGACTACGTCCGATGATGTGGCGATCTCTATCAATTCAGACAAAACTGACATTGGGGAGGCGACGCTTTTGGTCGGTGGAATGACCTGCAACTCGTGCTCCAACTCGGTGGAAAACGCACTCAAGCAAACGGAAGGTGTGATATCTGCCGTCGTCAGCTTTGCGACGGAGAAAGCAACGATTCGCTTTGATAAGGACGTGGTCGGTATCCGAACGCTGGTTGAAACAGTTGAAGACATCGGGTACGACGCCTCGTACGTGTCCGGGGCAGAGGCTCAGAAGGCCCTTGGAGACCAGCGTGCAAAAGAAATCACGCGATACCGCATCGACTTCTTCGTCTCGGTGCTTTTCACGTTCCCGGTTCTTCTTATCATGATGGTGCTTGACAACATCGAAGCCGTTGAGCACGGTCTGGCATCGGGAATCCTGCCAGGCATTTCGTGGCAGACATTGCTTGTGGCGATTCTAGCTACCCCAGTGCAGTTTTATCCTGCCCGCCGCTTTCACGTGGATGCCTGGAAGGGAATGAAGAACCGAGTGCTTGGTATGTCGTTCTTGGTATCCATGGGCTCGAACTGTGCGTACTTCTACGGTGTGTTCAGCATCATCCGTGCCTTCTTGCTGAACGATTCAAGCGTCGCCAACCCGGACATGTTCATGACGTCGTCGATGCTGATTTCGTTTGTGATCCTCGGCAAGTTCTTGGAGTCGATTGCCAAGGGCAAAACGTCGGCTGCATTGAGCAAGTTGATGGAGCTGCAGGTTAAGTCGGCTACACTGCTGGTTTTCAGCGCTGATGGAACAAGGATCCGGGAAGAACGGGTCGTGCCGATCGAATTGGTGCAGCGCGGAGACACTTTGAAGGTTGTTCGTGGATCTTCAATCCCCGCGGATGGTGTCATCGTGTACGGCGAAGGTCGGATTGACGAGTCCATGCTGACGGGTGAATCCAAGACGATCAAGAAGGTGTCTGGTGACCGCGTGTTGGGGGCAACGGTTAATGTAGACGGGCTGTTCCACATGAAGGTTACGGGTGTGGATAACGATACTGCGCTGAGCCAGATCATTCGCCTCGTGGAGGACGCGCAGACCTCAAAAGCGCCGATTCAAGCGTACGCAGACTACGTTGCATCCATTTTCGTCCCAACCGTGCTGGGGCTGTCCTTCCTGACATTCTCGGCGTGGTACATCTTGTGCGCCTTTGAGGTCGTTCCGGAAAGCTGGATTCCACACACCGACAGCAAGTTTGTGTTTGCCTTCAACTTCGGCATCGCTACGCTCGTAGTGGCGTGTCCGTGTGCGTTGGGCTTGGCAACGCCTACGGCAGTTATGGTTGGAACGGGTGTTGGTGCTGAACACGGTGTACTGATCAAGGGCGGTGAGCCGCTGCAGGCTGCACACAGCGTGAACACAATTCTGTTCGACAAGACGGGAACTCTGACCGTGGGGAAGCCAGTGGTGACGGACGTGGTGGTGCTCAGCAAGAAGCTGAGCACCGAAGAGCTAATTATTCTTGCTGGCTCGGCTGAACTTGGCAGTGAACACCCGCTTAGCAAGGCGATTATCGAGTATGCGAAGTTCATCTCATCGTCTCTTGAACAGCCGACGGGGTTCCGCGGAGTTTCTGGACGGGGTATTGCCTGTATGGTGGGCGAGCACAAGGTTATCATCGGCAACCGCGAATGGATGGCAGACAATGGGCTCAAGCGTATGACGAGCATCGTGCTACAGCAGGCCACGCTGACTTTCCAGAATGCCGGCAAGACGACCATTTACATGGGTGTCGACGATGAACTGAGCGCTGTCTTCGGTGTTGCCGATGCTCCCCGCAAGGAGTCGATCCGTACGCTGAAGAAGCTGAAGCAAATGGGGCTGGAGGTGTGGATGGTGACGGGAGACAACGCACGAACGGCGTTCACCATTGCCGACCAGCTCGGCATCAGCCGTCGCAACGTCATGGCCGAGGTGGTTCCGTCCCAGAAGTCGTCGAAGGTCAAGCAGCTGCAGAGCACCGGGCGCATTGTGGCTATGGTGGGCGACGGCATCAACGACTCGCCTGCTCTGGCTCAAGCGGACCTGGGTATCGCCATTGGTGGCGGCACTGAGATCGCCGTCGAGACTGCCGGCATGGTGCTCATGAAGGCGAACCTGTTCGACGTCATCACGGCGCTGGACTTGTCCCGGACCATCTTCAACCGCATCCGGCTGAACTACGTGTGGGCGCTGGGCTACAACTGTCTGCTGATTCCGCTGGCCGCGGGCGTGCTGTACCCGTTCGGCTTCAGCATCCCGCCCATGTTTGCGGGTGGCGCCATGGCCATGTCGTCCGTGTCGGTGGTCACGTCCTCGCTCTTGCTCCGGTACTACACTCCTCCAGCTCTGCCCGAGGACTTCAGCGTGGACGACACCAAGTCGCTGCTCTTCAAGAAGCCGACAGTCACCACGCCGCTGCTCGCGTCCAGCACGCTCGAGTAAAGTAAAGTTAGAGAAAAGCACGCTAGCTAAAGTTCATGTTGCAGTGCACTTCAACTTACACTTTTGGTAATATTCAATACAAATTTCGTATTACATGTAGCTCTAAACGCAAACTTGATATTGTTGGCAACCATTTCAATGGAGCACGAAGACGGAGCTGCTGTCGCTGAAGCGGAGCCGCAGCCCGCTGAGGCGGTTGTGGCGACGGATTCTACGGCGCAAGAGATCGATGGCATGTCCAAGAGACAGCTGAAAAAGCTGCGCAGAGCGGAAAGGGACCCCGTCGAGCGCCAGGCCAAGAAGCGCAAGTCCAAGCGCGACGCCAAGAACGCCAAGCACTTCCAGGCCGAGGCACCCAAGTATTCATTCGCCAATGGTAACGGCTCTTATACTATTGAGGAAGTTGTTACTTGTAGATTTGGGGCTGATTTGGTTGCTATGGTTGCAGGCTATCGCATGGTTGAGCCGTATGTGTATGAGTTTCGCACTTTTGCCAAGGCGAGGTGGTTCGACCGGCAACTTCTGGAGATTTTCACAAAGGAGTTTGGGGCCAATTCGCCGGAGTATTACGTGAGTGGTAGCATTTTGTTGTTTTACATGTATTAGAGTTTGGGAGGCTTACATGCAGTGGGGCTGTATGTTGTAGAAATTCGCCATCGCGTCTGGACGCATCTCAGTGAACCACAAGATCGTGCCTGCAGACACCGTCATCAAGAACGGAGACTTGATCATCCATACGGTAAGTCTGCGTGCTACAATGGCATCGCTGCTGCTACTTGGTTGTTAACTGAATGTGTTCTTTGGACAGGCTCATCGCCACGAACCGCCCGTGTCGGGAGAAGAGGTTTCGGTCGTCTACGAAGACGACGATTTGGTACGTGTGCTGGTGGTTCACTTTGACGGTGGTTGTGCTTACCCAGAGTTTGCACCATTCAGATCGTAGTGTCAAAGCCACCTTCCATGCCCACCCACCCGTGCGGCGCGTATCGGCACAACTCGCTGCACTCGATCGTGCAGGCTACCCGCCCTGATCTCCCGCAACTGAATATCGTTCATCGGCTCGATCGGCTGACGTCAGGTAAGTCATGAGATGCAATTTCAGGCTTGAGAATTGATGCTCACCAGAGTTTGATATCTTAACAGGTGTCGTCCTCCTGGCGAAAAATGCTGCTAAGGCGAAGGCTCTGTCGGCGATCATTGGTAAGGTTTGCGCTGCTGTTGAACGGGATTCGCATTTGTATCTTACATATATCCGTGTCTTCTGCAACAATCAACCAGCTAATCGCCAGGCCTCCAAGATGTATTTGGCCCGTGTGCGCGGACAGTTTCCTGATCTTCTGGACCCCGCAGTCCAAGAGAAGCTGGTTAGCTCAGCAAAAGTGACCTGCCCTGCCAGCGAGATTTCATTCCCAAAGGAAGGTGGCGTCCTCATCAGCTGCCCGCTTCGCTGTCTTTCCGCTCGTGACGGCGTCTGGGAGTGCCACGAAGAAGGAAAGTCTTCGGAGACTTTAGTGAAGCTGATCCGCACGGACAAATGCACTAGCCTGATGGAGTGCAAACCGATCACGGGTCGAACGCATCAGATTCGTCTGCATCTGCAGCTTATTGGGTTTCCTATCGCCAACGATCCTTGCTACGGAGGAGAGCTGCACTTTGGAGAAAGCACAGAGCGCGCGAAAGAGATCGCAGATGCCAAACGCAGCAAGGCCGATCTTCCGCCTAAGGACCCGGTAGATTTCTCCACGCCTCGAAAGGAGGAGGAGAGCGAAGGGGAGTTTATGAAGCGGACTTGCACGTGGTGCTACGTCGGTGAAGCTGAAGCTTTTAATGAGACGCAACTACACTGCTCGAAGATCTGGCTGCACGCACTAGAGTACAAGGTAACGTTCAGCAATTAGCACGATGGCGATAGCGTTGACACTAACTTGCACTTGTGTGTGATTCATAGCTTGACGGTCAGGTGTACAAAGTGCCCGAGCCTAGTTGGGCTGCTCCCTCGACTGAGTACTAGAGCAACTTAGTTTCGAAACGCACTGTCAAGCAGCACGGGGTAGTCTACGTAGCAGTTGTTGGTCGGGAAGAACGCGTCAGCGAGCAGGTAGGAGTCGTCGTCCGATAGCTGTGGCTCCACCGATAAAAGAGCGTCCATGAATTCATCTTCACAAAGTCGCCCGCTTTTCTCGCTGTCTCGCTCGCGTAGAGTTTTCCGTAGCTGGTATTTCCGTGTTCCAAAAACTCGCTGTAGCAAACTTACAACTCGAGGATCTGCTAATGGTTGAGTAGTCTGCACCCCTCCCGTAGTTTTCCGAGCAGACAGCAGAGGTGTTTCTGTGTTGTATTCCGATCTCTTTGTTGAAGGAGTACTCGCCGACCCTGGAGGTAAGGCTTCGTCTCCCCCACCACCGAAATCCAAGCTGAAATTGATATCCTTGGAGTCGACGGCTTCCTGGTGGCCGGTGGGTAATTGAAAGACGTAGTCGCACAGGCGATGGATGTCAATCCTCCCATTACTGGAGGCAAACCGCGCTGTTAACACGTCCACTTCAGGCGTTGACAGACTCATGGATCGGTCTTCTAGAACGCGCAGTAGATCACTCACCGATACCAGTTTTGATCCAACAGAAGACAGCAAGCGTCTCACTCTAGGGATTTTCATCAGTTTGGAACTTATGCTGCGTGCTGGATCTCCACGCTCCTCGTGGGTTGGCGGTTTGTTCACAAGTGCCGCGAGGATATCGCAGAAGTCGTCGTACGCGAAAAGTGGCTCCTGAACCTGGTTATTATCGAACCCGACGGGATCGCTCGCAAACCTCCGGAACAAGGTTATCACTTGCTGTTCGTTCATGCTTGAAGTAAATCCAGCTCGACCCATGACATTCTTCATGGTTGTCAGAGTCACCAAGTGTGACTTTTTTGTATCAAGTTGCCGCCATTCGCCTCGCAAGTCCAACTGACGAGACCCCTTCATCCACAACTTGGCTGCTAGTGCTAGCACCGCTGAGCTGTCTGAAAAGCGGAAAATCTCCGGGTGACTTTCGCAGAAGCTCAATGTCTGCGAGTCTGCTTCAAAGAGCTCCAGTCGTTGGTGGGGTGAGAACTCGAAGCAAAGCACGGCACCGACATACATGTCGGATGCCTGGTAGTGCATCGGAACGGTTCCATCTCGTGCCCCGGTAGTGTTTGAAAGCTTAGGATATTTTCGAAAACGAGCGCGGTCGAGGAAGCGGCCACCTAACACCCCTGAATTCCGTACGCGTGGCTCGAATACTGCCAGCGTTTCGTCCTCCAAGAAGTAGGTGACGACGAATTCTCGCTGTGCGTTCATGTCGCCGCGTGGGAGTCCTTGAAAGCGTGCACGAAAGCGCAACTGCTTCCCGTCCAGATCATCGTCTCGGCAGAGCGGGGTCACGAAACTTCGTCCACAACTCTGACCGCCTGGGATCGGAGCTACGAGACCGCCTTGCATGCAGCTGTTGTTGTTGTTGGCGGAATATCCGCTAGTGCCTCGGCCGTTTGAAGCAAGAGCTGGCTGAGGTGGCTGCGCAGCCTGAAAGAGTTTCCACTTTGGAGCAGTTTGTGGTGTTTCAAGAGTTGGCGGCTCGAACTTCTCTTGGGTCACCCCGTGGGTCTCGAGATAATAGTCGCGAGTGAAAGCATCGCAGTCTTCCAGTAGCAACCGTCTCGAAAATACGTTGATCCATTCACCGCACCGCAAGTCTCGGTCCGTAATGAAGTAGGTTTCTTCATTGTCGTCATTCTGCTGTCTTTTGCCTGTCCTGGGCTCTCTTGCCAGCTTCCTACGCGAAAGCAAAACACCGAACTGTCCTCGCCCACGTTCTCGATTTCTGTCACGGGCTTCCACGATCTCCACAGTGTCGTCGCACAGATAGTAGTGAATCACAAAGTGTCGAGTCTCGGGATACAGCGGGTGATCGTCGTGCCAGGACGCGTAGAACCGCAGGACCTTTTGGCTCAGGTCGTGGAATTTCCGCGTGGCTTCCGCCTTGCTGGCCCCAAGTGCGCGGGTGCGTACGCGCAGTGTGTTCTTCAGCTCGTCGACCTCGTCCATTCTGGATCTTGACTCGTCCGGGTACATGCGTGGCGATGCCAACGTCTCGCCAAGCGCTTCGGAGTAGAAACTCCTGGTCGCAGCATCACAGTCGACGATGTGGAAGATTCGCCCGTACAAACGCAACTCCCCGCCGATGCGAAAGTCTTCAGGCGAGTAGAAGTCGTCCGAGATATTCTCCCGAGGCAACGAGTTGCTCTTGTTGCCGCTCTTCCGAGCGACAGTTCGTCGCATGAATTCTCCCTGTGAAATGCCGCTGTTCGCCACTCGAGGCTCGGAGATCGAGATGGATCGGTCACTCAGGTAGAAGCACACGACGACGCGTCTGACCCTGCTCTCGGTTCGTCCGTCGACGAGCTCAACCGGCTCCGTGAAGTACGCGAAGAATCGCAGCACGAGTCGATCGTGTGTGATCCAAGCCGGTTGCTTCGAGTCGACTCGGTACTTGGAGCTAGGGAGCTGTAGACGATTCAGCTCGGGTTGGGGTGGAGCGACGTAGGTAGCTTGTGTAGTTGTCGTCGGCCGCAGCTCCTGGGACTTTGCGGCGGTGGCAGCAGATACGACCGAGCGAAATGCGGTCGCAGGTGCCGATTGCATTTTTTCGGTCGAGGTCAGTTTGCCTATCGACATGCGCTCCAGGAGCTGGCCTCGGCGGAAGTGCGGCTTGGTCATTTGTTCGTAGTGGCACGACCGCATGCCTGGGATCAGTGGCATGAAGGCCGGGTCATTGTTATCCGCCATCGCCGTCGAAGACGAAGGACCTCAGTAAGCTATCAAGAAGACGAGTTTCTCGAATGCGGCGGAAGTGCACCATGCATGAATCGACGCAGAGTTGAAACGCACTGCAACGGCCCCGCAACGGATCAGGGACAAGATGTTGTCCGCGAAGGAAGAGGCAGCAAGAAGAAGAAAGTGTGAAGACATGAATGGGATTGCAAATATATTGAGCCTTGTAGCGCACGGCCAGCGTTATCGAACTGTACAACACGCTCGGCGGCAGCAACCAGACCGTCAAAAGAAAGAGAGAAACCGCAACGAGAATAAGTGTACTACTACCGCTAGCGTCGGTGGGCGGGGCACTCTACTCCGCAGTCTTGGATTTCTTCTTGGATTTCTTCTTCTTCTTCTTGTCGGCGTCAGCGGCGGGTGCCTCCACCTCAGCCGCCTCCTCCTTCTTCTGCTTCTTGTTCTTCTTGTCCTTCTTAGACTTCTTGGAAGAGGTCTCCTCCTTGACCTCCTCCTTGACCTCCTCCATGTCAGCGTCCTCGTCCTCAGCGGGGCGCTTCTTCGACTTCTTGTCCTTCTTGGACTTCTTGTCGCCCTTAGCAGCCTCCTTCTTCAGCTCCTCAGACACCTCCAGCATCACGTCAGCGTTCTTACGGGGGGCGGCGCCGCTCTCGTAGAAAGCCAGACGCTCCTCCACCTGCTCGCGCATCTTGTCACCGTACTTGGTGGTGGGCTCGTCAATGAACGAGTCGATACGCGAAGCGATGGCACACTTGTTGGCAAGGTAACGCGAGATGCGGCCCTTGTTCTTGGCAGCAGCGCGGCCGATGAAGGTCGAGTGGAACAGCAAACCGTACTTGGGGGTGTTGCCACGGGTCTTGAGGGCACGGAACAGAGCCTTCTCGGCACCCAGAATCTGGACAGTCGAGGCCGGGCACTTGGCCAGGTTGGTCAGCGAACCAGCGTGCGAGATGAGGCGAGCGCCCACCGACTCGCCAATGAGCGAGGCAAGGTTGGGGGCCACCGTCGACATCTTGGACACCAGGTACTCGTGCAGCTGGCGACGGTACTCGGCGAGCTTAACGAGACGCGTGGTGAAGTTGTCCACGTTGATCATGTCGATCTCCGACATGTCCATGCCCATGGAGGAGCGGGCGGCGTGCAGGATCTGCTGGGCCTTGTCCTCGTCCAGCACGATCTTGGACAGCTCCTCCAGCGAGTCCTCGCTCAGCGTGCTGCGGTTCTTAATGAACGAAGCGCAGCGAGCGTACACGTAGTTGTCGTTGACGATCTTGACCAGCTCGGGGAAGTGCCACGAGTACCACTCACGCACGCGCATGGCGAACGTGTTAATGTCCTTGTCCATCTGGTCGAGCAGGGCGATGGCCTGAATGATCATGTTGTCGGCGCGGTTCACGTTGAATTTGACCTTGGCACGCGAATACGAGTGGCCGAGACCGAGCTGGGCCTTGGCCAGGTTGCCGTTGGCCAGCTCCTTGACAAAGGTGCTGAAGTGCATGCGAACGCCGCGCACGATCTCGAGCGTCGTCTCGCTTGTGTTGCAGGGCACGTTCAGGTCGTCCGAGATGGACTGGGCCAGACCCTTGTCCTGCACGCCCAGGGCGAACTTGGCCTTCTTACCGGCCTTCACCTTGGGCAGGTTCATCTCCAGGAAGTTCTTGAGGTCGTCGCCCACGAGACCCTCCGACACGTTGTTGATGTTCTCCAGGGCGTTCTCCGCCGACGTGAAGGGCTGGAAGGCCTTGAGCTTCACGATGCGGCCGAACGAGGACACGTCCGCCACAGCCGCCTGCACCTCGGCGAGGAGGCCGGCGATCTCCTCGTTCTCCACCACCTCGAAGATCGCATAGCCCGAGGCTGACTCGAACAGCACAAAGTTGTTGGCACCCTAGTGTTACGGATTGAAAGGAAGCGCAGAAAAAAATTAGTGCATCTGAAAGGTGGGGATCTCAGCTATTGAGCCGCGCAAGTTGCACGCTCTACGGACGTCTACGGCCCGCGCTACGGCCGGGCCACTACCGCGTCTCCTCACTTACCATGTTCGCTTTGACTGCTGTGTTTTCCAACTGGGTGTGGGTGGCGGCGCGGCGCTGGGCGCCAGTGGTTGCTGGCCAGCCAGGTCCAGCTTCGCTCCCATTGGCCCATACAAATAGCCTATAAAGTATCCGATTGGTAATAAAGCATTTTCTTTTCGACCAATAGAAAGCCTTAATCCGGATCCTGAAGAGCTGTAACACCGGTCTGCTTGACAGACGGAAGTTGCCCTTTTGAGACGGAGCGGCGTGATGGAGAACACCCGCCGTCCTGGCGGTCCCCGCGCATCGACAGAGTCGAGTCTCCTCCCTCATGCTGCGTATGTTTTTACTACCAAGGGGGAGCACAGTGTGCTAGTAGCGATGGCGGCCCCAAAGAGCGAGGAGTTCATACCTCAACTGTCCTCGAACGCACAACGCCAACAAGACCAATCGATCCTCGACAGCCTCCAAGACTCGGTGCAATGAAGAACTTCGTGTCGCGGCTCCTTTCTGCTGCGCTGCTTGCCACCGCCGTGACTGTGGCGACTGCGCAGGATGTGACTGCTCCGCCCAATGTTACTGCGGTGACGGAGGCGTCCGAGCAACTAGCGTTGGCCAACTGCGGCCCGCGCATCCGGAAGCCCTGGGAACTGCTGCTCCCGCAGGAAAAGGACATTTACTTGCGCGCAATCGCGAGGGCCATGGACGACGGCTACTACATCAAGTTCGTGGAGATCCACACGGAGCAGATGACGACGATCGAGGCCCACAACACGTGCATGTTCGTCTACTGGCACCGGTTGCTGCTGTTGGGGTGGGAGAATATGCTACGCAGCTACGGAGGCGAGTTCTCCTGCATCACAGTGCCCTACTGGAACTACGTGGACGACAACCAGCGCTACATGATGGGAGGATGTGGCAGCATGGAGGAGTGCTCGATGCTCTTGCGTGACTTCGGAGGCTCCTTGAACGGGTACAGCCGCACGGTCGAGATCAACGGGTCGCCTATCAGTGGAACTTGTGTGGAGACGCCTCCTCTGAATCACTTCTGTGAGGCCACGCACCTTCGTGGAGGGGCCTGTGCCCAGTGTGTGCCTCGTGGAAATTGGTTGAGCACCGCTTTCCCTCCGACAACGACTGTGAGCTCGCTCGCTCGGCAGCTCTTCGCGACCCCGACAATCGCTGGCGTCGTCAACAACTTGGAGCTGGGAATCCACAGTAAGTAACCGAGCGTCGACAAATTGGCTTGACAAACTCACTAACAGTCGTTTCTGTGCCTTGCAATTTATGCAGACACCGTCCACAACGCGCTCTCTGGAGCCATGGGCGTCTTGGAAGCGCCGGCCGACCCGATTTTCTTCTCGCACCACGCCACGATCGACTTGCTGCACTCCATCTACTACAAGTGCGTCGTCGGCAACACTGTGCCGATCCCGCTGGAGCAAAAGTTGGGTGACCCACGCGTGTACACGGAATGCCCTCGTCAGCGACCGCTTCCGATTAACGCGATTGATCGGAACGTCTTGCTACCGCAGTCGAGTGTTTTGCTGCGAACTGGTGAGCAAGGAGTAAACCCGTCGCCCGTGTTCTCGCGGTTCAACATGCTGGCTCCGTTCTTCGCGGCGCTCCCGTCGGAGTACTTGAGCTTCTCGGACATTCGCGATATCGGCGTGTTCAGCTACAACTACGAGATGACTGGACTGCTGGCCGAGATGTTCACGACTTGCCCCGGTGCCGGCTTAGGGCCACGCGTTGTGGGCGCTGGAGTGCCATTCCGTCATCTCGAAGCCGAGGCTAACACTACGGAGAGCAAGCACAAGTTTGTCGAAGCGGTGATCGTGCCTACCAACAAGACAGATGATGTCTCTTGGTACAGAGAGGCACTTGCAGCGGCTTCGAACAGTTCTTCGGTTGAGTCGGCGTTGACTGAAGCCTCGCAAGATTCTCTCGACGCGATCAAGGACGTGGAGAAGATGACGTGTATGTTTTACGAAGAGTGTCGTGGCGGCGTCCAGGACCTCAGCGATGCATTCCGTCAGAGCTTCCACGCAAGCGGCTCGTCGCCATGCCGCACCATCGTTGACGACATTAAAAATGGTCGTGATCACATTCGGACTCCGAATTGGCGCTCCATCTTTCTCCGTCACATGAAGTGCGATCATGCGTGAGGACTGAGGGAGCTGAAACAAGCCGGAGAATGAACAATTGTAGCGTTGCTGTACGTCGATGTAGCGAGAAAATATTGGATGTAACACAAGAATCGACTTTCACTCACATTTGATCGATTGATTTGGTCGTTGACGCCTCCTAAAGCTCTTGGAGGACGTCTTCAATGAAACTTACAAAACTTGAGTCGATCTGCTCCTCCTCCTCCTCGCTGCGCTTCTGGACGGTTAACCGCTTTACAGTTCCTTCCAAGGCGCCCGTGTCCACACTGATCGCCATTTCCACACAAAACACGCACTGAAGCTCCGTCTACGCGTAGGTGCACAGGCAAGGGGTGTTAGCAAAGTATCGATGCAGCTCACGAGCATTGTAGACAAGAAGGTACCATTTCTGCGAAGAAGTAGAACTTGACCACCTTTTCCACGCTTCCACTTGCCAGACAACTGAGGCAGTTACTTTGGAAGAACTCAATAACTTCATCTACCTCTGGCACCTCGTTGAGCGTGTAGGTTAGCGACGCACTGCACAAAACAATCCTAGTCAGTAAATAGCTACGAGTTCAACCGTGGATGAGAGACAAAGCTTACATTTCCGTCGCCGTTGCCCAGACCTGCTCGAATTTACCAGCATCAATCGCAGGACTCTCCGCCAGGTAGTCGCGCGCAGACATTGTGTCCTCATCAGCATCGTCGTCGACATCATCTTCGTCGTCAAGAGAAGTTGCGTGTGATGCTGTTCGGGACACCGAGTGCGATACGGGGTACATCGCAGAGTTGGCCTTAACAGGCTCAGGCTCTCGTCCATTCTGTTGCTGCTGCTGCACATTGTTCTGGTAGTGCGGCTGTGCTGGCAGGGGCAATGTCGACGCAAGCTCGTAAGCTTGCTCGGCAAACTGCTGAAGTGCATACTTGAGGATATCCATAAAAATGACGTGCCCATTTCGGTACAGCAGCGAGTTGACAATCCACTTCAGCGTCACCGACATGTCCGTCAAACCCGGCATGACCGAGATGTCCACCAAGAAGAGGTTCCCTTCAGTCTTCTGTATATTCAGAATTGGTTAGCACATGATAAACGCACACCAGAGGAATAAGAGTATCGTACCTGCTCAGCAACAAATAGCCACTGCTGCTGTCCAGCAACCTTCTTGCTGGACGCACACAACAAACGGTATGATTCCAAGAACACCGGGAGAACACGGGGGTCCAGCTCATGCGCATCTACTGAGCCGAGGTCTACTGACCACTCCTCGCTGCAAGCACAAACATGTAGTTAGCAATGAGAGTTTATGTAGTCACAAGACGAGGAACGTACGATTCGTCGTTCGCCGATTCCCACATGTACTCGAACTCGCTGGCATCGACAGACGGATGTTCAAGCAAGAAATCTTCAGCAGACACGGAAGGATTCCTCGACGCAGAGCCCACGCCAGACTGTCCAGAAGGTCGATCCGTTGAGCTAGTGTGAGAAGAAGAATCGTCCACTGGATCAGAGCCGCCAATAAACCCGAAGGCGGACCCATTGGGCTTCATTGCCTCCGGCGCTGCTTGTCCGATAAAGTTGAAGCCCGACTCCTTTGTACTGACAACAGGAGGCTGCTTCGGTCCATTGCCCATCGCCAAGCTAATTGGGGGAGCATATCCATTATCCATAGATCTCGAGTCATATTCGCCGTCACGTTCATCATACTCGCTGCTTGATGGATAATGTGACGTCTGGTACCGAGGGTCACCGTGGCCAATTGTCTCTCGGTCATTAATCGCCCCAACCGATTCTGTGCGTCCCGGATATCCATGGCCAGCCAAGAACAATTTCTTTCCTTCGTCACTGATAGATCGCTCGCGGCCTTCGCGGTTGTTTGCGGTGGGTGGGCAAGCAGAGCCGACGTCTTCTTCGGTTGAATCCAAATCAGTGAATTGGGGATTGTCTGGATCCAATCGAACAGCAGCGATTGCTTGTAGGAGCTTTCGGGCGTCGGCGCGATAAATGTTGTCGTTACGCTGTTGGGAGATGTGGGTGAAAACGTCCAGATTTTCCTCGAGCTCCTCCACGCAAAGGTTTTGCTTCAATAAAGCCATTGTGGCGACAAACGCATTGCGGTGAACCTGTGTACAACAAAAACTATTAGCGCTTACCAACAAGAATAGTACCAGAACGTAGGCTGCTTACATGTGTAGCGTAGAACTCGTATCTCGCTTGAAGCCTCTCTACGAGCGTGTCAGCAACGCCCTGTGTTCATGCACGGACCCAGTTAGGCGTGTGAATAATCGTCTGCACCGGTACAAACGTAGTCCAAATCGCACCTGTCTGTCCTCGTCGCCAAGCTCCAGCACGCCCGTGATAAACGTCGCCACTTTCTCGTCCTTCAAAGTGCCGTAACAAACCGCATTCACCAGTTTAGTCACCGCTGACGAGGCCTTCGGCTTGCTGGGGCTTCGCTTCGGGACAACGGCGCTGATGCTCACGTGCGGAACACGCAGCTTGCGTCCCCACGACTTTTTTACTGGCGCGCTGTTGCCCTTGGAGCTGGCGCCCTTGAGAATGTACACGCGAACACTCTGCCCAAACTTAATGACGTCGCCGTCTGTCCAGCAGCACACTCGTTAGCATCGCGTACTCTTCTCCACTTCAACGGACGCGCGCATACCATGCAGCAGATAGGGGTCGTGCGGAGGGATCTTCTTGCGGTTCACGTACGTTCCATGCCGCGACATTAGGTCGGTGATCTGCTTATACCAGCAAAAGAAACATATAGCAGTGCTCAGTACAGCGTGCAACTACGAGTAATAGCAGTGCAGCAATGATGGACGCACGTAGATGCCGCCCTCGTTGTCGTGGATCACCGCCGCGTGCTTCCGGGAGACCGAGGGGTTGCCCAGTACATGGTCGCAGCTCTCCTGGTCGCGTCCGAAGAGATTCACGCGCTGCGTGGCCACCATGTACGTGGCGCAGTGGCGGTTGTCGCGAAACGCCTCCAGCCGCGCATGCGAGTTGGCCTCGACGGGCATGCACGCCCTGCAGTGAGCAAAGGGATCAGCACACGGGTTAGCTCGGCGATAGTCAAGCAGGCGTCGGGAACGCCGTCGGTCGTACCAGTCGGGAGGGTGGAAGGCGGCGGTGCTGGAGCACAGGAAGGCGGCGCGCCCGGGGGTGTCCATCTTCCCACGACTTCGCTCACCGAGACGCAGCTTCGCTTGTCGGCGGAGTGCGCGCGGCCTAAAGGCAGACCAGCTTATGCCGCCGACGCTGGATAGCGCTCCAAAACCCTGTATAAATAGGTTTCCCGTTCGCTTCATCGATAGTGGGATATTGTATTATACAGTCCATTCGTGATACTACACTAGATTGGCGCTTATAGAAGAAGTAGGCTAATCAATTATAGAGATAAATGGTGTTTGAAAGTGGATAAGTCGCACGTCGTCGGGCAGGAATAGGGGTATTTGATTGGCAAAAAGTCCAAAAAGTCGCTTTGTAACCTACTACAATTGGTGGAAAATGAAGCGGTAAGCAGCTGGTGCGTACGTGGCAGGCTGATCACCACTTCAAGATGCTGCACGAGTGACACATGCAAGCCATTCACTTCGAGCCTACGCCGACTCGAGCTCCATTTCGGCGGGCGCCGCCGCACCAGCGTACGGTCCGCGGCGCAGACTCGCCTGCAGCTTTTCCAGTAAAGACGCCTCTGCACCACGCACGACACGCACAACAAGACGAAAAGTGGCATGCATGAGACCGTGCAACATATTTCGAGCAAAGCTTCAGGCACTCAGCACACGTACCCAGCTGCGACTGGAACGGCGAGGCGAGCACGGCGTCCAGCACGGCGAACTTCCACTCGCGGGTCTCCTTGGTCGGCTCCGTGGTGCGATCCATGAGGAACTCGAAGAAGCCGCCATAAGACAGCAGCGCTCGAATGCCCCAGGGACTGTTCTGCGCTGCCACCGAGCGCATGACGTGGAACACGGACGTCCGCAGCTCCTCGAACGGCTGCTTCAGCGCGTTCATGAGCTGCACCATCGTGGACTGCTGCGCGCACTCGGCACCCAGGCTGTTGAACAGGCGCTCACACATGCTCCAAACGCCCGCGTTCTCCGCAGGAACTTGATCGGGTTGCTTCGTCAGTCGCGTGTGTGCACCGAGAACGCGCGCGAGCGAGTGGAAACAGTTCGCCTTCACGGGCATTTTCACACTGCTACCAAACTGTAACCACATCTGGCAAATGCTTCGATGCTGCAGCAAGAGCTGGAGCTCTGGGGACAACATCGTAGCATCAGTCGCAAAGATCGCCAGTACGGTATTCAAAAAGCACCAGCAACTGTGCCTACCTTTGTCAGATGACGATCCAAACGCAGCCAGCGCGTCCATTGCGGCGATCTGCTGCAACGAATCCGTGCTCTGCATCTTGCTCTCCACTGTTTCCAGGAACGCCTTGGACAAAGTGGCGTCGCCCCAACTCCACGACTCAATGTTCAGACTGGCCGCTGTAGCCGAGATCTCGCCCACGAGGCGAACTGCATTGCCTCCGACAAACGGATCTGATCTCAGGACGATGTGAGTATCCGCAGCACGCAGTGCAAGCCCACACCAGATTATCATGCAGCTCACCTTCCGTCATGCCTAGCAACGTTTTCAATGTTCCTGAAACAAACCGCAAAGAGAGACGGTGAGCACCAAGCAAGATACTTCAGGACGGCAGTAGCGCTGGCCTACCCGATTGAAAGATATACCGAACACCAATCGTGGTTTGGCACACCGCCGGCACCAAATCCACGACGTTCATCAGGAAGAGTGGGTCATCAGACTTCAGACAGTTCAGGATCTATTTGCACAATCAATTCGTAGTCAGCCCCATCCACATGCAACCTCATGAGCTGTATGCAGAACGCACCAAATCAATCGACTCCGTGGAGATACCGTACTCCATGTGTTCATCCTTTTGGGCGCAGATCTTTACAATTGTCTCTAGATATCGCATGAACTCGATCGAGTTCTCCGTAATTTCACTAATCCACAGCGAGCGTTGTCGTTAGCACGGCCAGCACGCCGATCCAAGCAAAGTGATATGAAGTTCCACAAACCTGCTCTGTGCCTTGGTCTTTAGAGAGTCGAGCACGGTTTTGTAGATTGCGCTGTCAGGAATGCTTGAAAACTTCACACATAGGCAACCTAGAAGTCAGTGTCATTTCACCTCACAACAAGAGCGGCAATATACCAACCGCACCATTTCCAGCACGGTCGAAGCCTTTGCGGCGATCTCAATGTCATCATCAGCAACGACGCTGCATATCTGCTCCAGAACCAGCGGGTCAGTCTAGCAACATCATACAAGCACTTAGTATCACCAAGCAGTTCACCTCCTAGCGTCAGTTTTTCCTCACGTACCACGACCTTGACCAGGCCCAGCGAGGGCTTCCTGCCCAGGTGCGCGATGAACTGGTTCACCACCAGCGCTCTCGCCTCTTTCTCAACGTGCGCCAGTCCCGCCAGTACGAAAGGCACAATCTGTCCGCAAAATCCATAGTATCAGCACGAAAGCATCTAAACACAGCACGACTTAGACCCAATTCCTTACGTCAGGCTGGAAGAAAAGGCTCGTGCCATCGCCCTCGGCACCTAAAACGCGGTTGATGCAGCTGCACGCCTGGTTCACCTGTTGGCAGTGTAGGAAATACCCGTTAGAAAGTCATTGCGCGGCTGTAAAGAATCCCACTGTAGATATGAGGAAGCCGACCTGCTTGGCGGATCCGCGGTCGCTGGCGTCCTGCAGACACGCGAACAGCGTCGCGATCGGGATTTTTGCCAGGAACTCGTGGACAAGCGCATTCTCCTGATCGGCCGCATGCAGATGAGCGGAGGTGGCGATGCCTGTCTCCTGGAAGAGCGCCACTTCCTGCCACGCTGCGTTGAGATCCATGCTTGTCTTGCTTGATGTTGTGTAGTGCTACATAATTGTGTACCCGAAAAAGTCCCAAATAAATTCCCTCCTGAATAGAAACCCATATACTATTAAATACCGATATCTACCAGTTTATCAATACAATATTCAAGATCACATTTAGACTGTATTTTTGAAACGTTTTAGATTTAGATCGGCTAAGAAATCCAGAATATAGTCAGGACTTAAAAATAGTCCAGACTCTAAAATAGGTCCATGAAAGTGAAATCACCGCAATCCCGAGCCTTTGCGTCTGCAACTCGAAACGCAGAAGAGCCTCGCCTAAGCTGTAGTGTTTCTGTGGTCGACGAGGACACCGGGCAAGCAGTTCGACGCCGTACTCAGACTCGTGCAAATAGGATGTGCCGTACAGTTGCCTTTGCTGTTCGAGTGTTTTCCTCCAGTCGAGGACCTCGACACGCTGCCTGCCTGATCGGAGACTGGGAGGTGGACAGAAATCCAGGAGAGTATAATCCACCGAGAGTGAATGCCACGGGCGCCCGAGTATATTCAAACGACCAGCATGAGCGCGATGCCATCGAACTGGTGACGAGTGGAGATGGTTGGTTGTCAGTGACAACTTGTCGCTGAGCTGGGCCATCGATTACTTCGTGTACCAAGCCCTCCACGTTGAGCTGGGCAAGTATTAGCTCTGGTTAACTCCCGCTGTTCGTGATCATGCTCCATGATGACTGGAGGGAACCGTGATCGATCGACCAGCACTTCAACTTGGGCGCAGGGCTTCGCATTAACCACCTTTGAGCTGTACCACTACAGGTACTGTAACAGGTACTGTACTACGAATGAATGGTGTGCATTATTATAGTAGCATGCTGCACAGAAATAAACAGGGTGTGTAGTAATACAGTACTACAGTAGTAGATACAGCAGCAGTCTAATGGGCTCCCAAAGATTTACCAGGATAAACTATAGTATCCACATAAGTGCGATTCACAGCTAGTAAGTAGGAATTGAGAACTGACCGGATACGATTGATCTCGGAATCAATTCGGCGGAGTTGGAAGTAGATGGGTGCTGCTTTGTAGTTTGCTGTTATACTGTTGCGTAGTCTACTGTAGAGTCGTGTGCATTTCGCGTTTCGGTGGTTCGATATCTCGGTCATCCATGCCACGGGAGCCCAGATCGACAGCAGGAGTCCTATTCAAGCCCATTGCATGCTAAAGTGTCGGGATTCAATGCCATTTGCGGCCACTCTACGTACTGGTAGACATGGCCCCGTCTGTATTACGACCGTATAATACAAACTACAACTATAGTAATGAAGCTAATACATAAGCCAGATAGTGGTGCACCCAGTATCAATACAGTAGGCATGGGGTGCTATATTAATACCGTATTGAGTGTTACCACTTAATGCGAAGCCCAAGTTGGGCGAAGAAAAAACGAAAACCTCAACATCATCCAGGCACACCGTCGTAGGCCTGCATTGCGCAGTACGCTGGGATCGATGCCCTGCCAGTGGCAGTGCCACGCCAGCGAAAGGAATAAATCAAGTGGGCGCGTTGCAGACGAGCATAGCCATCAATGTGGTCGAGCCGAGCCGAGGGTAGCTCGACTGGAGCGGCTTGGGGAATGCGAGAGGCTGGCGGCTCACTTACATGCACTGCGCTTCCTTCGGTCCTCACTTTTATTTTGGCCTCACGCCAAGCACTCAACTGGGAGTCACTCGTGACTGCTTCTGCTGACAAGACTCAAGTATCCAAGCGCGATGAAGGACATCTACCCTTTCGTCGCAATTCTGCTGACGATTTTGCTCACTGGGGTCGCGGACGCTCAAACTCTGGCCAAAGCAAGCGATGGATCGGGCACCCACGTCTACTTCCGCACGGGGTGGGCAGCGCCCTACATTCACTACAACTCGGGCACCGGGTGGACGACTTCACCGGGCCAAGCCATTACCAAGAGCACCGACGCGGCGAATTTCCCGGCAGCTTTGGGCTGGTTCCACTATGATCTCCCGGCCTCCACGACATCGCTGGAGTTCGCGTTCAACAACGGCAATGGTGTCTGGGATAACAACAACAACGCGAACTACAAGCTCAGTGGAGCCGGGACTTGGCAAGTGACGAGCTCCGTGAGTGCGCCACCATCGACCGCAGTTCAGACGGCATCCAGTGATGGCACGGGGTTGCACGTCTTCTTCCAGACTGGTTGGGGGGCCCCGTACATTCACTATTCGACTGGATCCACTTGGACTACATCCCCGGGGAAGCTCATGACTGCAAGCACCGATCCGACGTACCCCGCTTCAGTTGGATGGTTCCAGTACGACGTGGCCGTCCCGCAGGCGTCTCTCGAGTTCGTCTTCAACAACGGCAATGGAGTCTGGGACAACAACAAGAACGCGAACTACGAGGCTACTAGCGCTGGCAAATGGATCGTCATGAGCACAGTCAGTGTCCCGCCCGCGACGACGACGACGACAACGCCCACAACGGCGCCAGCCCCCCCCACTGCTACACCGAAACCGACCACTGCCAGCCCCACGCCAACGTCCACGGCTGCTCCATCGCCGACTACTTCTGCGCCAACTCCATCGGGAAGCTGCTACAATTACAACGGACAGGACTCATGCTCCAGCTCGACGCAGACAGAACTCCCAGCTAGCGACGACCAGAGGAAGTGGCAAACTCCGCCGCGCAACGCGAGCGGGTGGTCCACGGATTACCAAGACTACAGATCGCTGACTGGATACGCTCATGTTGTCTATGGAGCTGCTCGCACTTCAGCCACCGTCACTGTTCGCACCTTCCTTCGAGTTGCATCTGCCACCTGCTCGTTCACTTTCAACGGAGTGAAATCGACGTCTGCGACGTATCAAGTCACGAACGCGTTGAAAGACGACCTCATCATTGTAGTCACGTGCACTGACGGAACCGATACATGGACACTGGAGCTGGACCCCGTCAATTTCGTCTGGCAGAACAACGCGGTAAACCAACCCAGCGGCATGAAAGGAGGACAGAAGGGAGCCATCGTCGATCTCTTCGGTTGGCCGTACGATGACATCGCGCAGGAGTGCTCGGACTTCTTGGGCAAGGCTAGCTACATGGGGGTGAAGATCAATCCGCCGCAGGAGTCTGTGTTGACAGATGCATGGCCCCAGAACGGTCAGCGGAACCCTTGGTATTTCGTGTACCAGCCCGTGAGCTACCGTTTGTACTCGCGTCTCGGAACGAGAGCTCAGTTGCGGTCGATGATTCAAACATGCCGGGCCAACGGAGTGCGAGTGTACGCCGATGCCGTGGTGAACCACATGTCTGGTGGAGGTAACGACGTGCTCTCGCATCGCTACAGCAGCGGAGGTTCCTGTGTCACCTGGGGTGCCAAGTCCAGCGCGAAGCACTCGCCATACTACACCCACAGCTACACTTACGGTGTCAACGAGTACACGAAGGCTCGCCCAGCGCTGGAGTTCCCCGCTGTGCCGTACGGACCTTCCGACTTTCACTGCGAACGCACAATGAGTTCGTGGACTGACCCCCTGCAGCTCGAAACGGGATGGCTCACTGGTCTGACGGATCTGAACACCGAGAAGACATACGTCCGTGAACGCATCGCTCAATACTTCGTGGATCTGCTCGGCATTGGCTTTAGTGGGCTTCGCTTGGACGCGCTGAAGCACATCGGCCCTGTCGATGCAGGTGCGATCTACGGGCTTCTGAACACCTTCATGGGCGGCAGCCTCCCCGACGACTTTATCTCTTGGGGTGAGGTGATTCTCGGAGGTGAAGCTAGTCTGTTGGCTTGCAATGCAGACTCGGGCTACAACTTCTACAAAGGTCTCGACGCGCAGTATGCTGCCAACGGTATCTCGTCCACGGACATCGCCAAGCTGAAGATTTGGTCGTCGGACTACCCCAAAGAGTTCCCAATTTGCGGTTCCTGGATTCTGCCATCGTCCCGCTTTGTGATCCAGAACGATGACCACGATCAGCAAAACGATGGCTCGTCGTCCCGCGACATGGGTGATGCTGGATCGGTGCTCATTAAGGACAAGGACGTCGCGAGGCACCGTTCGTTTGAGGTCAAGCTCTTCTCTCGCACGGACGCCGACTGGCAGATCAAGGTTGTTCTGAGCTCGTACACGTGGTTCTCGAACGGCGCCGCTGGGTTCCCCGACGGCTACTCAGATTGCAGTGGCTTCGACTCATCTCAAGGCCAGAAATGCACGGCCAGCGTACCTTACGAGAAAGCGTTCCGGGCTGGATCCTGCGGCTACACGGTTGAGGGCTTCGCTGGAGGCAAGTACACTCGTGTACACCGTGACCTGTCGATCGTGAACGCGATGCGCAGCTGGATCGGACTTTCGTCTGTCACGCTGGCGGGCCTCGGAATCTCTGGGAGCTGCTAAGGAGTGGCACGGAGCGCGCTGACCTATGCCAGCTATAAGTCTGCCAGTCCATAAGTACAGCGCACATTTGAATTCACGTCCATCTCTTTGCGGAATCGCGACGAAATCTGTTGTAGGTGTGGGCATCAGTGGGTCCTGGATGACAAAAACGACTACTGTACTTAGTACATGCTGCAGGCGGCACACACCAATGCCCACACGCTTGGCTGATATTCTTCCTTTTCAGAAAAGTATCAAATTATCTCTTTGCGCAAACTCGTTCGAGTGGTATATGTGGACCCTCCCCTCCTCGGCCTTGAGCCTCAAGTTGAGCAGTTGCAGCAGGATACATGTACATCGAGAGAGATCCAGTCTGTAACTCTGGTGTGGCGCTTGGGATGCACTTGAACTGTTACTTCTATTATCGTCTCGGCTACGAAAGCAAGCAGGGTTGCAGGAGACGCCAACTTCATGTTGATAGACTACACGTAGATGCCACGATGAGATGGGTCCCTGGGATTCGGATGAGATTCGGATACCTGCAAAGCTGACTTTTGTTTCTCGAAATGTGGCGAGTAATAGACGCCTAACCTAAGCAACATTACTCTATACAAAAAGCAAGTATAGTGAGATTTGTGGTCCGCTAATCATTTCTTTCTCTTTTGCAGAGCCGGTTAGATTTCACTGTTGCCCACAACGCTACAGAGCATGAAGATTGATGATGCCGCTCTTGGTAACGAGGAGCCAATTTTACATTAGTAAGTAAAGCTTTGTTTCTTTCGCAAGGTTAAGCAGCCTCACTTTTCAATTGGCAGTCTTGAAATACATCGACCAAATTCGAAGGGAACCATGGGGAACCACGAAAACCAGCCTTTACTGCCATCTAAGGAGCAACCTTCAAGCCGCACCTGGCCAAGCCAGCAGCAAGGATTCGCTTGGTCACTGATGGCGTTTCAGACACTTTGCCTGCTCTGTTTTGCTTGGAAGTTCGACTTGGCGAATCCCGGCAACACCAACACCAACACCAACGCGGAGACGGACACCGACCCAGCTCGTCTGCGCGGCTACTACACAATGTACATGGACGTCCATGTGATGATCTTCGTTGGCTTCGGGTTCTTGATGACCTTCCTCCGCAAATACAGCATGAGTGCTGTGTCGCTCAACTTCATCGTCGCCGTCATGTCGCTGCAATGGGGGATCATCGTGGTGACCCTCGTTCACCAATTTGGCGACGGCGAGTTTTCGACCAAAATCATCGACGTCCCGACATTGATCAACGGTGACTTCGCTGCGGGCGCTGTTCTCATCAGCTTTGGGGCACTACTGGGCAAGATCACCCCTACTCAGCTGGTGTGGATGACATTCCTCGAAATCATCTTCTACGCCATCAACGAGTTCGTCTTGACCGAGTATTTGGAGGTTGTAGACGCTGGAGGCTCCATGGTGATCCACGCGTTTGGTGCCTTCTTTGGGCTTGCCTTAACGATCAAGCTGGGAGTCCCAAGTGAGACGGAGCAAATCCACAACACCTCGCAGTACAACTCGGATGTCTTCGCCATGATTGGCACCCTATTCCTCTGGATCTACTGGCCGTCATTCTGCGCCGCAATGGTGCCCGCAGCCGGGTTTCAGCAGGAGCGGGCCGTTGTGGCTACTGTGCTTAGCATCTCGGCGTCTTGTGCGTCGGCTTTCGCTGCGACGAAGGTGATGAGCCACGCGAAAAAGTTTGACATGGTGCACGTGCAAAACGCCACACTTGCGGGAGGTGTAGCCATCGGCACGAGTTGCAACCTCGGAGTTAGCCCTGTCGCGGCAATTACGATCGGCCTATTCGCTGGTTTCGCCTCCGTCTTTGGGTACTGTTTCGTGTCACCGTTCCTCGAACGATCGATGCGCATGTCGGACACGTGTGGAATCCTCAACTTGCACGGAATGCCCGGTGTGGTTGGAGGAATCGCAGCCGCTCTGATCACGCTAGTCGTCTCGGACGAGTACTACGGCGAAGGGCTGACGGACGTTTACACGGCACGTGCTTACCGTAGTGCCGGAGAACAGAGCTTCTTCCAATTTGTGGCGATAGTGCTTACGGTGGCGTTTGCAAGTCTATCGGGTTCGGCCGTCGGATCCTTTTTGATGTCTCCACGCTTCCGACAGCAGAAGATGAAGTTTGAAGATGAAGAATGGTTCCACGTGCCCGATGAGCTCCATGCTTAGTCTGATTGCCGATTGAAGGCTAGTTAGTAGCTTGCTAATGCTGCTCGCAGTCGATAGTGTTTTCATTTTCAACAAAGGTGTGTTTTTCATATTCTTCCTTTGATAGTGTTTTATGTACTGATTGGAGATGGCAGCATTTCGCCTCCCCTCGGGGATGTGGCTCCAACCGCTAATAGTTCAGTTTCCTCGCCAGCAAAATCATTATCGGGTATCACGTGACTAGTCTTGGCATGAATGGCTCGAGCCGCGAACAAGCCGCCTGCACCGGTCAACGCAGCTCCGCAGAACCCTACGAAAATCCACATTCCGATCGTCGCACTGCTACTTTTCACGTACTGCGGGTCTGAAGTCAGTAACTCGATGTACATGGGAGATACCTTGAGCGATCCTGCCTCCTGGTACGCAAACAGTTTCTTCGTGATGGAAGTATCGTCTAGGTCGGGTCTCATGAAGTCAATAGACACCGAAGTGCACCCTTCCGACCCGTCAACGCATGGCACTCGCGTGTTGTTGACGATATACATGGCCTCCGAGACGGAATCAAGCGACAGTTTGGGATAGACCACCCCATCTAAACCGGTGAAAGCCTTTGCTGTGAGCATCCGATAGAGCACCGATGTCAGGGTCTTAGCGGAAAAAGTGGAGCCACATGCTGCTTGCCCTTCGCCTTCATAACATCTTATGTTCAACAGAATTCTGTCAAATGCGCACTCGCTTTCTCGTTCGCATACCAAAGAGCAGTTCTTCATTCCAAACGTTGGAGGGCACCAGCAAACATTACCGGACGAGCTCTTCAGGCACTCACCGCCATTCACACAATCGTACTCCTTGTCACATCCGGTATCGTCATCCTGAATAACAATGCGAGTGCCCTGGTTTACTGCATACGCTATGGAGGATCCGTCCTCGTTCGTACCAACTTTCAAGCCGTCGTAGCTTTCATCCGTACTGGCTACCGTAAGGACCATTATCGGTTGCTTTGCTTTGGGGATAAGCCTCTCATAATTCAGAGTGAACGGAAATGCCGCATCATTGACCTCGTTTGCAACAGGATAAATACCGACCCATTGAGGCTGGTACCAATTCAATCGGGTGAAAGTCAGTTCCAGTGGCGACGCAGAGAATAACGTTGGGTCTTTCTCGTACGATATCGTAATGGCGACGTCTTGAAGTGGAGCGGAGTCAAGTGAGACGGAGAAATTCGCTTTGGAGCTGCTTTCCGAAACAGCAACTTCACTTGCTGATATGGTAACACCCGGGAGATCGTCATCCACCACAGTGACTTGGATCGATCCAGACGTAGATTGCCATTTTGTTGCGATATGAAAAGGCCACACGGTCTCTTGGTGATCACGGACTATAAATTCTGCATTCGAGTACGAAAGGGACGTCGAAAGTTGCACGGTAGAACGTAGGACTGCGGTATCACCGATAGATTGAGATGGAACCACGAGACCTTCGGTATCCGTTGACCACGAGCTAATGTGCATCACAAGCGTTCGATTCCCGAGGTAGGTGTTATCGTCAACCGCCATAAATGTCAGTTCCTGACTGGTATTCCAGTTTTCTGCATTAAAGCGCAGTTTCGTCGGCATTCGGAACTTCTTGGTGTCCCCGGATTCATATTTGGCCCCAATCAGATCTGACAGTGACTCCGAGGCGCTCGACGCATTTGTAGCATCGAATGTCGTAACATCAGCACTGACAACCTCCGCGAGTATGGATACAAGTGTATCAGCTAGAGGCTCACTTGATAAACGTATTTTCACGCTGTCGGGTATTCCATACAAGTGCATTCGTGACAGATGGCTAACCTCGGGCGGTACGCTGTCAGGATTATTGAGATCACCTCGGACAGACAAAGGAAACGGGACGGGCTTATACCCAGTCATGGCGACCCAAGGTGCAAGAAGACAACCCTTGTTGGCATCGTATGATTTGTCGAACACGATCAAAACACTTCGCACTGGAAAACTTGAGAGACCATTCATAGTGATGGTTTGAGGACCGCCAGATTTCATCGACACTTGCGCTGTTGCCATTTCACTCCAGCCCTCGGTAATGTCCAGTATTTCATCCGATGCGCTAGTTATTGCATTCTCAGAGCTCCCCCACAGCGTGACCTGGCGAATGTATTTCGATCCTGTCAGCGCTGGAATTACCAGCGCCATAGTGGAGAGGTTTGTTGCTGACTCAAAACCAGCCATTACCCAGGCACTGCCAGCCTCTAAAGGCAAAGCACTGCTGTTTGAGATGCAAGTTTCCCAGGGTGTACCTGATGACTCAGTGAAAGCGGTTGCACAAGCCGTACTGGATGTTGTCTGAAGGTCAATTACGAGAGCAGGATCGCTACTACAGCGGAGATACCGTGCCTGAAGCTCCGACAGTTTATAGAATGGAGTTGCATTCGGGTAAGCGCTGCTTCCTTCGATCACGATAAATTCTGACTTGGACAGAAGGACTTTGTTCTCATCATCCTCCAGTATAAGGAGCTTTTTGACACTAGAATCGTTGAATAACTGCCCGTTGCAGGAGTCTTTGCAAAACGAGTCGCCAGCATAGTCGGAATCGAGAGATTCAGCTGTGTGGGTTATCATCACTTCACGATCACCGATAACAACATTATCGTCAACAGCTTTCACTTGTACCTGCCGAGCGGTTTTCCAAGTTCCAGACGTGAATAAAAGCTCATGGCGGCAAATTAAAGTTGTGTTATCACATGGTGACGGATCTGCGCCTTGCATGGAAGGAAGCCTAAATTCGATTTGACTTTGCTTGACATGAGCAGACGCTACGCTGGGCATGTATCCTCCAACGGACAACCTCGTGCTTGCAAAAGCTTGTTGGTATATCTCGACTTCATTCAGAAGAATGCTGTTTTCTCCTTCTACTTGCAGCCGCAAGTATCGCGCTTCTGTGGAAGTCGTGTAATTGGCAACAAATCGGTCTTCTCCAAAGTAACCATTAGCTTCTCCATTCACTCGCCACCGATACGTGATTGTCTCCGCTTCAGGTGCGTCGAAAGACCGTGACAAAATCTTAAACTGGCGCGAGTACAGCGCACTATCCTTGGTCGACATAAAATCCTCGGTCTCATTGTTAGACTCAGGAAAGGGGTTGTCGGACAAGAAGACCCAGAATACTGTTGTGAGTTGTTCATCGTCCAAGTCTGCCGCTGGTACCCTTTTCTTGATTGTAATTACGATATCCTCGATGCGTCGGATAGTTTTCAGATCAATTTGCCACCACGGGTAAGCGTCAATGTTACGAGACATTGCGTAAGAAGTGGCGACTCCCGAGTTCGATATTGCTTCACCATCAATAGCAGCGTCCGCGTTGCCTTGTTGGCTCTGGGAGGCTGTACCAGACAAAGCGAGATTGACACTACCAGAAGCAAGAATTCGAAGCTGAGGATGTAAGTCTGAGTCACTATACTCTCTGGATGCGAACGTGATTTCGTCCACGCCGTCGTACAAGAAAGTAGATACTGAGCGCGAATACACGAGGAAAGATATGCTGTGAGAATCCGAGGGTGTGACTCGTTGTTGCGACAACACTCGATTCACTGCTGCGGTGACATCAATTTCGATCCATCCGGATGACGGCATGAATTTGTTGGTATCCGAGTCGACTTCTCGACTCTGGTTGACAAGCGTTTCCCCGTCGGTCTGTACGCTAACATCCTCAAATGTTGTCGGGAAAAGCGACGACACCACCGATCCGTTTTCAGCTAACAAGCATGTTGGAACAAGCCCAACATTATTCTCTGCGCACTGCGTTTCAAGCAATGCTTCGCTCCAACTGTCCGATGTCTCCACATTAGCAGCAGTAACGCCCGCTACCACTCCACCAAGGCCACCATTTTCTCCGCCTGACAAGCGATACAATCGTAAAATCGCCAAGCCAACCTGGGCGCTACCGGTTTCCGTTTGAATAATCGGATGGGTGTCAAAGCGAACCACAGCTACAGATTTTATCGTTTCTGTGGCTGTGCTCTGGGAGGAATTGCTCGCTGCAACGAGCGATGCAGAAGCTGCAAGAGGCCCTTGAAAGTCGGGTGAGAAAAGAAGAGTAGTGTCCGCGGTTGGGTAAAGTAAAAGTTCAAATGGTTCATATTTGCCTTCTTCTGGCTGCCAGTGCATGGGTTCACTTCCCAGCTTTACGTCATATTCCACAACTGCATCATCGCCACCATTCTCTTTGGTAGAAGCCCGTGTCGAATCCAATAAGACAACGGCAGGAGGAAATCGCTGCACGGATAGTGTTGCAACCGGCTGGTTTCCTTGATCGTACATGGCATCGCCAGTACTCGCAGAATAAACTACAAGTTTCGAGTAATCCACCTCGCTGGAAACCTGAGGCCTTGAAGCGACGACAGCCGATACAACAATGTACTGACTGTCCTTCCACATAGCAGGCGTGACGTGAATCACGTCGGGATCAACCAGTAGATTGGAAGCTCCATCAACCACGAAGGAAATATCGACATTAGCGCGAGGCTCACTCAACAATACAACTTCAACAGATGCATTGTGGCCACCCTCTCGAACGCACACAAAGCCTAGCGGCTTGCTACCAGCTAGCTGATAACGAACGACCTCAGGAACAATTTTGACAGTCGGCTGATCATCGTCAAGAATAAACACCTTAATCGCTGATTGCTGCGTAGGAGACGTCAACACACCATCTTTATCCTCCCATGGAAAGGCATGCTCGACATTTCCTGTATCGTATATTCCCCATTTTTGTGTGTATATTCCAAGCGCAAGTGTATATCCAGCAGAACCTGCCACTGTCTTCAAAGGGGAGTTATACGACGCATCGCTACTGGAGACCGAGATGGAAATTAAGCTACTGTGAATACCATCAGCGATATCGTCAGGGACGGCTTCGACGCTGACCGTTTGGTTCTGGTCCCAATTCAGTGGTGAAAAGGTCAGAGAGGGTAAAGAAATCTCCAACTCCGACGCGCTAACACTCAGTTCAACAGTGACATCAGACGTTGGCTTCGAGTTCAGGCGAACATCAAAAGCATCGATCTGTCCGATTTCAGATACCGAAAGGCTCGCTTTCGATACAACCACAGCAGGATCACCGTCGTCGTGAATTGTCACAATCGTGCCGACATTGTCCAGCAATTCATCTGCGTGCGTCTCCAAGGCCATGAATTCGTCGTGATACCAGCTCCACTCGACAGGATGTTCGTAGTCAACGCCTATATGAGCACCACCGTCCACATTTGCAAGAACTACCTTAAAAACTTGGTCTGGCGCTTGAAAGAGATCGTTGTCTAGAATAACGATGTCGATTGTTTTCCACGCCTCCTTGTCTACGAAATTGAGCCTTGTTGTTTGAACGGATGTATATGCAACCGATTCTTCTGCAGTACATGGACTAATGTGCGTACAGCCTCGAGCCTCAACTACATCATAATCGTAGCCCAGATCGTACTTGGATTTACCCGGCACAATTGTGCCGCCGTACGTTGAAATGTCAACCCCTGCTGCACCATCGGTATATGTATTCACGTTGGTAGAATCGGGAATACCCGAACGTGTGATATTCACCGTCACTTTCCCACCGTTCTCCATAACCTCGTAATGCGACAAAGAAAACGACAGAGTTCCTGCGTCGCGATCATCGATGATATAAATCCACATATCCGACATATCCCCAATGCTGGCGCCACCTTCGACTGAATCCAAGTGAACTTTGATCGATCTTGACTGAGGCTGATACTTGTTGTTGTTGAAGATCTTCACTGCAAACGTTTTGCTCACTTCATCTGTCGCCCAAGTGAGCGGTTGAGAGACGCCCAAGTAATCAAACGCTTTACTGCCTCCACTCGTGGCGTTGCCGTCCGCGGTTACTGTCGAGACGACGAGGGTGACAGGGACGTAAGAAGCAGACGAAAAGCCAACGCTCCGTTCAATTGACACAACCGCATTGCCACTGTCTTCCCGGCAGAAGATGTACGGAACTGCGAAGTTAAACTGTCCTGCGTCCCCATCGTCCGCAATGAAGACAACCACGAGTTGATTTGCACCAATTGAGGCAGGAGAGGTCACACTAGAAATCTCGAGGTAGAAGTACTCGTTTGCCTCGTAGACGTCATCGTTAATGATCTCAATGCTGATGTTACCTTCGAGCTGATTGTCGTCAAAGTTCACTTCGTAAACTGAGTCAGTAAGTCTGAAATTCTTGTTAGCCGTCGCAGTAGCATCCATCGGCTTTGCAAGCGCATATTTCACCACGACACTCCCACTCGATCCTCCAGTTCGGACAATTTTCACTTGGGCCGTGCCAACGTTCTCATCGAAAGTGTAATTCTGAGCATCAAAGCCAAAAGTTCCAGCTAGTGAAACAAAAAGATAAGCCCGATTTCAGCACCAGGATGCAACCACAAACCAACCAAACCAGAGACTCTCACCGTCAGCAGCAACGCGAGCTACAGTCAGCACAAACACCAAGAATCTGAGGCAGCAACGCAGCCGTCCGCCGCACATCGGTCGCTTCATTCTCGCAACTCTTGATCGGTCGCTCCGAATGGACACATTGGTGTGGAGCACACAACTTCAACTTTACGGACCATCACTCCTCAGAAAGTGCGTCAGTTCCTCAAACACCGACTATCGACCACCACGCAGCGCTGCTGACGCCACGGCCCCCGCCTGCTTCCTGTGACGGCCTCTCGTGGTTGCAGACAACATGCCAACCTTCTCGCTCGCCCCTGCAGCTCGTTCTCACCTGGTTGCGTCCTGACTGGAAGCGTGCGCCTTCGTTGGGCTGGGACAGCAGCACCAACTCGAGAAAAGGCGACACACAACCAACGCCAAGGAGAACTCGAGACCTGATTCAGTGCAGCCTTTCTCGTCTGCCGAAGAAGGTTTGGATGGAGGCGTCGGAAGGCAAGACGCGTGCTCTCACTCTGCGTTTTCCGCCTTGAGACTACAGACGCCAGCTCCTGCTCTCCGACGTCCCGACTCGGCCTGGCCCACAACCAGCAGCGATCATGGAAAAGGCGAACAAGAAGCAACAAGCGGCCCACTCCCCAGCGCTATCTGCACGTGGCGAGCACGAGTTGGTGTTTGAAGCGACGGAGACTCAGCGGCGCGTTGATTCCTTGCAGCCCAGGACCGGAACCACCCCGAGCGGCCACGCCAACTTTCGTCCGTGGATCCCATTCCCTGTTGACCAACCTGTTGTACCTGAAGCACCTGCCCCTATTTACAATGAGCGCAGGTACGAGAGGACCTCATTCAGAGCGTTATTGCTGATGTCGATCTGTACCGCTAACGCCTTTTTTCGTTTCTGGTGCATTTTGCTGTCGAGGAAGACTCGAGCCTCAGGAGTGGATGGAGTTATTAGAACAGACCGAGTGTCTGGACTACGTCAGTCCTGATGTCGAGGAGTGCATCGAGAGGCAAGGTCGGATGGAAGGCAACCAAGAGCTCGACCTGACGGGCAGAGAATTTATCGACAGTCCAACGATACCGAAGATGCTGCCACCGCTCAACACCCTTTCAGCAGAGCGCCCCACGATACTTGGGCCAATCACTCGACCCCAGCGTACGTACCATTCGAATCACAGTGATGTACCTCACTTAATCTAACTCTGAACCGCTTGCGTTTCGTTTCTGTGAAGGCAATGTGCCGAGGCGTCCTGGCCTTCGAGAGAAGTTCCCGCGCCAGCAGCCACTGACGGAGCAGAGGCAAGTGCACTTCCCTCGCAACTACTTGGTCGTCGAGAAACACTTGAAAGAAGAAAAGAGACCCACAAGGCGTAACAGCTCGGCCTCCAAGTCCAGTAGGGCGGATTCGCTGACGCGTCCTGCCAGCCGATCGCTCAAGTTTGAAGCTCCACCACAACCGAAGCCAACCACTCGAAACAAACGTGCTTCATGGAGCGGCCGAACGACACGTACTGCTTCCACCGCAGCCTCAGCACGTCGACAGTGCAAATCAGCGAGAAAGTCAAAAGAGTGCATGATCCCTGGCTGCTCGAAAGGCGCTCGCTCGAGAGGACTGTGCAAGCGCCATGGTGGCGGCAAGAGATGCACTTATCCAGAGTGCACTCGCAGCGACCAAGGAGGTGGATACTGCATCGCGCACGGCGGAGGTATACTCATGCTATGATCTTTGACTAAGGGCTCAACTGACGTGTGCTGAAATGGTTGAGCAGGCAAGCGCTGCGCTACTGAAGGATGCAAAAACTCTGCCCAGTCCCGCGGACTTTGCAAGACGCACGGTGGTATGCAATGCACATGCGTAAGGGGGCTCTAGTGGTGTAACCATCTCACGCTGCTTTGTTCTGCTTAAGGTGGCAAGAGGTGCCGTGCTGACGGATGCACCAAGAGTAGTCAAGGTGGAGGATACTGCCGCGGCCACCGAGCTATCAGAGCACCAACTCTCGCCAAGCCAGCAGAAATCACGCTTTAATCCTCCCAGTTGGCCCAGTACGTGAGGCCACCGGTACCATGCATGTTTCGCCGTAGTGTTGTCCCTGCAGTTTTTGAAGTTGAACAAGTTGAAGTGAGACCAGTTCCCCTTGATTGGTCCAAACCCCGGACATCGGAGTACTGTGATTGGTGTAAAAGCATATGATCCCATCCTCCTCTTTGCCGCCAAAACCCGCTCATTCCCGCCAAGCACGTCAAGCGCGCCGTTCCTGTGACTTCCCTTTGTTCCACCAGGGCGCGACGCTGGCCATGGCGACCGACCTCTCGATACAGGCAAGTGACTGTAACCCTTCGCGCTTATGACCACGCACCTCTTACGTCTAACCTCCCACTGTCTTTCCTCTCAGTGCGTGAAGAACGTGGTGCTGGAGGTGACGCGCGACGACGGCGAGATCGACCGCAGTACGTTGCAGACCGACCTGGTGCTGCGCAAAGAAGTCGGCAATGCGCGACTCGTGAGTGGCGATGCGATGCTGTGGGTGGGCAAGGGAGTGCTATCCCACAAGGACTCAACGGTGGACTCGAAGCCCACTCGCACGGTGCGTGTGGAGAACGGTAAGCGTCGGTTCGTGTTCACTGTGGCCTTGGACGCAGCCGGCAAGCAGTTCTACGCCGACCTCAAAGACCAAGTGGACGGCAAGGCGGGCGTGGAGATTCGCATGAAGAAGCGAAAGATCCGCAAGCAGCTGAGCAAAGTCATGGGGTTCACGCCCGTCAACACGCTCAAAAGCCCGATGAAAAGCCCCCTCAAAAGCCCCACTCCAGTGCTCAATAGTCCTGCTAAGAAGCCCCCGATGACCCCCAAACGCAGTCCTCTGGCTGAGATCGGGACGCCTCAAAGGACTCCTCAGTTGACGCTCCCACCACCGTTGCCAGTGACTGCAAAAGGAGCGTCCTCGTCCCTGTCCTCGCCGTTGAGATCGCCATTTCGCTCTCCGTTCCGCAAGAAAGCGCGACTCTCGCTGAGCCCATCGAGTGCAGCAAAGTCATCTGCGGAAAGCAAGACCCCATCGTCGCGGTCTCCTGTGCGTGAATGGCTGAGTCCTGTTCGATCGCTGAAGTTGCGCAGTGGCCCAACTCCACCGGATTTGAAACGACACAGCAGTCACACGCCACAAAGCCAGACTACGAAGGAAAACGGTGGATCTGCTCGTAGCTCTGGCGAGAAGAACCGCCGAAAGTCGATCACGGGGTCGATTAACAAGCGCGTTCGCTCTCTCCAATTGATGCTTGACGACGACTCGGCTGCCAAAGACCCCGAGGCACAAGCTCAGCGGAAGATCACTTCGCACTTTTTCAAGAAGGACCCAACTAGTACCTCTCAGCACGAGAACACAGCACGGGCGCTTGATTTATCGATGGACTCCGCTGCTACCGATGAGAACGATGACAAGACTGACGCATCTGACCCAAGCACGGGCGAATCGCCACAAGACGCGACTCAAAGAAGTACGCATGGATTACTGAATCTTGGGAACTACTGCTACATGAATGCTATCGTGCAGGCTCTAGCAGCTCTTCCTGAATTCGTGAGTGCTGTTCAAGACGAGAACAATCTGCTGAAAATCATCCTGAAACAACCCCAATCGAGCGTTCGGGCTAAGTCATTGGAGCAGCTGAAGGCCGTTTTCGACGATTGGAGAACCAGCGGTGATACCAAGCATCTCCCATTGCAGTATACACTTGGGCAGCTGCTTCACCTTGTTATCAATGGCAGCGAGACGTCGATCAATCCAGAACCGCTCAAGGCTGTGATGGGAAAGAAAAACGCCATCTTTGCAACGTAAGTGCTGTTTATTGTTCACACCCATGGAAACTATACTGATTTCAATATTTATATTTTCATTGTCTTGAATGTCACAGCCACTTTCAGCAAGATGCCCATGAGTTTTTGCTCAACCTTGTGACTGAATACGAGAAGGAGCTTGTGGAAATGGCCAAAGGAGTCACGGAAAAGATTCAAGCAGAGGCCAAGTCTTCTCCTCAAAAAGGCAGCCTGCTAAACTTCTTCCGGAACAACCCCAAAGCAAACGAAGCACAACCTGAAAAAGACAAAACCTCCGATGCAGAGCTTGAGCTCATTTGCCAGCTGCCTCCTGCAAAGTGTTTTCGAGCAGAGCTTTACCGTACTCTGACCTGCCGGAACTGTGGCTACAGTCGAAAGCAAGCTGAAACGTTTTACGATTTCTCGTTGGATCTACCTTACTACCCGATTCCAGAGCCGGAGCCCACAGCAGAACAAGAGCCTCAAGCATCACCCCCACCAGAACGTCAGTGCTTTTGCAACTTGTCCCCTGTGACGATGGGTGAGGGCAGTGAACGCTTCTACTGCTGCCCAAAGTCGTCCTGCAGCTATCAAGAGAAAATGGTTGAGACTCAAGAATCAGCTTTTTCCCCCGATAAAGCGGATGTGACGATGAAATCAGTTTTATCGCCTCAGACTCCTGCCTCCGGTTGGCAAGCACGACCGTCAACGATTGAGCTGGAGACATTGATTCAGAAACAATTTGAGACGGAGGTGCTGGAGTTGACTTGCGAGAAGTGCAAAGTGGGCAAGGAAGCAGAGTCGGCTTACCAGGTCAAGTCTCTGCCTTCGATTCTTGTATTCCACCTTAAGCGCTTCGAGGTGAACCCCCATACTGGCGCGTTGTTCAAGCGATGCGATCCGATTGTTCCACCCGCCACGATTGATCCAGCTCATTCGATTAACAATACGGCTCCATCAGAAAGTGAGTCGCGCTATGTGCTGAAAGTACGTATTATACTATCTTGCGTGGCCGTCGGATATTTGTGATGCTAATCAACATCAATGTGTGCGGCGCAGAGTGTCATCCATCACCTGGGTAAGAGCATCGACGAAGGGCATTATGTTGCCGACATTTGTGATGCTGGAGGCCAGTGGATTCGCCGGAACGACACACATGAGTCTATGGTACGTACTAGTCGCTTTCTGTATGTAGTGCCTGGGTTTAACAGCAGACTGCTTTTGCGTTCTGCACCGCCAGATTTCGGAAGAATATGCTTTACAAGCCTACCGAAGTCAGGAATCATGTTACATGTTTTTCTACGTCCAATCCGAAAGAAGTGGAGCAGATGAAGGAAAAGAAAACGTACCACTTAATCGTGCTTCGCAAGATGAGAACGGCGAAAACTCCAACCAGCGGCAAGGAACTTCCAGCGAGAACTTGCGAGCTTTCCTTTAGGCAGAATGGACAATTGCCGCACGTTGTGTTGATCGGGTATACTAATATTTTTGAAATAAACTACATCGCTATTCGTCTTACTGTCGCCGTCCATAGCCTAGCAACTGATTTCTCCAGCATCTGTGCGGATCATGTCTTCATCTTGGAATGAAGCCTCCTACGGCCAGCTTTCTCGTGGAAAGCATTGTTGCAGGCAAGTACGTCTCGCCCACGTCGTGATTAGGCCCTGAGCTTGAGTGAGTCGGACTGCGTGAGTTGATCACCCACATATGTGCTTATCTTTGCGAAATTCCGTTTGGATTCGCAAACGCATCAGGAGAATCTGTCAGGGGGATGAAGCGCATCAATACACCTGAAAAACGTGTAGGAAGAGCGCAAGAAGGTTAGTACAAAACAACTCAAATACACGCTCTGCAATTCGCGTTCGTACCAACAGGAAGTGAGAGAGCTCCTAAGCCGAAACAGACAAGCCAGTGCGTGAACGAGATCCCACTCGTTTTTGTAAAATCGCCGCCGAACTCGGCAAGTAGCACTTGAACGAAAAGCGTGATCACGATGATCATGATGAAAAGCGGGTTACCCACTATACCTTTGAAGACATGCCAGTCGTTATTCGTCCGACGCGCGTTGAACTCGTTGAATAGCTGAGAGAAAACGAATGTGTTGAAGATGATGGTGTAATGTCGGTAGTCGTAGCCTGTGCAGTCCTCGTCTAGGCAGTCGGTGGGATAATCGAGGACTGACGAATTGCTGGCATAATCGTCACAGGACAAGCTCCAGCAACTTCCACCCCTTGCAGTAACACAAGTATCCTTGCTGAGAGTCGGGAAGCTAGATTTTACCGTGTAGTCCCATTTGACGCATTCGTTCCCATCATGATAGCCAAACTTTTCCGCGCCGTAGATGAGCAGCAAGAAGACGAGTAGTAGCTGGAAAATAGATTGAACGACGATATTCTTCACCATACACCTTCCCAAGAGCTTCGCAGTTTTCTTGTACGGACGTCGATCAAGTAGCGCTTCGGTGGGAGCCTCCGTACCAAGTGCTAACGCTCCCATAGTATCCATGATGAGGTTAATCCAGAGCATCATAACCGAGTTTAGCGGTGGTTCCTTTCCAGTTACGGCACTGACAAACGTGACGACCAATGCCACAATATTGACAGTGAGCTGGAATTGCAAGAACTTGCGAATGTTGTCGTATACACACCGGCCCCACAGAACGGCTTTCCGAATCGATGAAAACTTGTCGTCCATGATGATGATGTCGGATGCCTCTTTGGCGAGGTCAGTGCCAGTAATTCCCATTGCCATACCAACGTCAGCCGTACGTAGCGCCGGTGCGTCGTTCGTTCCGTCACCAGTCACGCCCACAACTTCCGATCGGTCTTTCAGCAAGTTGACGAGGCGAAATTTGTCGTCTGGAGACGATCGTGCTAGCACTTGAAGCCGGGGGATAAGCTTGCTCACCTCTTCAACGCTCATTGCTCGGAATACAGGACCCTCAAGCGCGACGCCGTCTTCGGTCATAATCCCGCACTGCTTAGCAATTGCTGATGCTGTGTGAATATTGTCGCCGGTGACCATGCGTACCATAATACCAGCTCGCTTGCAATCTCTGATGGCATCGGTCACATCCGGGCGAAGCGGGTCTTGAATGCCGAAAATGGCATTGACGACTAAGTCCTGGTCTGGTGCTTCTGGGAGCGATTGCAAGTCGTTCGGCAACTCTCCACTTGCGAAGTCTCGATGGCCAATGCAAATCGTGCGAAGTGCGGACTCGGCCATTTGCCTGATGATACGGTTTAATTCGTCACGCTTTTTCGCGGTCAACTCCTGCTCGTTGCCATCGATGTCGATAAACTTGGTTGCTCGCGTCAAAATGACCTCGGCCGCTCCCTTCGAGTATAGGCGGTAGCTTCCGTCTCCACGCCGGACAATTGCAGCCATAGACTTCTTTTCTGACGAAAACGGGAATAGTCTGTCACCCCGTGCAACTTGGAACTTTTCTCGGCGGATGTCCATAATGGGGAAGTTGAGCTTGTTCATCCATACAAGCACTGCGCCTTCGGTCTTGTTTCCTTGCACTTGGGCTACACCGTTGACATCCTTGAGAAACGCGCTTGTATTCACAGCAATGTTGGCTGCAAGTTCTTCGAGCGCTTTAGCGTCAACAGGGAATTGCGTCCGGGTCGCGTCTGTGAACTCGTCCTTGTAAAACTTGCCCAGCACCCATCCTTGCACAACGGTCATTTTATTTTCCGTCAGTGTTCCCGTCTTATCGGAGCAAATGCTGGTGACATTTCCCATGGTTTCACAAGCCGCCAGCACCCGGATGAGGTTATTATCCCGCAGCATCTTCTTGGTGGAGTAAGAAAGCGAGATCGTCACTGCGAGCGGCAGACCTTCCGGAATTGCGACCACAATGATCGTGACACCGATCAAAAAGGTGTGCAAAATGTACGACGGCCACGAGTATTCCAGCTTCTTCTCAGCGGACGTGGAGTAGATGATGATCATCGCTACGATTGTAGCAATAGAGAACGCCATTCCAACATAGCCGATCTGCTTGGCCATTTCTTCCAGCTTCTCCATCAGAGGCGTAGCCTTCTGCTCCCGAACGAGCTTGGACTTGATCTTCCCCCAGCGACTCTCAGCACCAACAGCGATTACAAGGCACTCGCCGCGACCACTTGCTACGAGACAGCTAGATAGCAAGAAAGGGTCTTTCGTAGGGACCTTACTCACATCATCAGGCTCTCCGGTAAGACTGGACTCGTTGCACTTGAGGTCGCTGCCGTGTATTAGCACAGCGTCGGCCGGTACTTTATCGCCTGTTTCAAGAATGATCACATCGCCCACCGATATTTCTCCAACTGGAACCTGGTCCGGTTTGCCGTCCCGCAGTACTTTCACCAGCACGTCGTCATTCTTGGCACTCAGAGCACGGAACTGCTTTTCCTTGGTGTAGTTGTTGATCGAAGTCACGACAGCCACCAGTGTAACACCGGATAGAATTGCGACCCCCTCACTCCAACCTGTCTCCGGGTGCTCCATGTAGCCCGTAACCATGGACGCAATAGCAGCGATGATCAAGATGATCAGTGTAGTGTCTTGAAAACTTTCAACGAAAAGTCGAAACAGTCCTTTCATTGGCGCATCTGCACAGACGTTCCGGCCGAACAATTCGCGCCGCACCATGAAGTTCGTGTCGATCTCGCTGCGAGGCAAACCATGCTCCAGATTCACACACAAAAGGGTCGCCAAGGCCGCTACGCCTCCTATCCGCGTGAGTTCCTCGAGGTTGGCCTCAGTCATTTGGTCCTGGTTGAGCTTCCGGATCTCCTCGAGCGTGATGCCATAGGGCGACGACGGTGCAACCTTGCTAATACTGGATGTAGCGGTGGTGGTTGGGTTGTTGCTTCGGCGGGGTTTCGCAGGCGACGACGGAAGCGGCTGGACCGACGTGAGGTCAGGCATAGTACGCACAAAGCAAAGCTATTCGCCACGCACAACGAAGACGCCTGACGGCCGAGTCAAACTGCTGTACTGTTGGAAGGGTTTCCTTCTTCAATGGCGGCTCGGAATCGCAGGGAAGGACGAAAGACAGACCAAGGCTTCAGCTGTGCTGCATCTGGTGACCCACTGGTCCACGTATTGACAGCCAAGCGCCAAGAGGAGTAGCTTTGTCCCTGCCGTCGTCGTCGCGGCGCTGCCGGCCTCGCGGAGTTTTCCGTTTTAGCGTCGTGGTGTACGTTTCGCCTCGTCCAGAGGCCCAAGGTCGCCGCCATCTCGCTCGACAAAGATAGCTCTCGACTGTAGAAGCGCAAAAATAGTTGCCGTTGTTGAAGCGAACCGTCCAAGGTGAGTTGTGACCAATAGGAGACGGTCGCCTCTCCCATTGGCTTAAATGAGACTGTAGACGACCTGATCGACAAGCGCAATTACTGCGGACTTGAACCTGGCGACGATGCCGCTCTGCGCCGCTTGCTGCGTCACCAAGGGCTTCAACAAGTGCGTACAGCTCCCAAGCCCACCACCTCGATACTGCAATCACTACTGTATCTGACCCCCCCCGGCTTGAGCAGGTTTCACGGCGGACAGCGCCATCTGCCGCGCCCGGTGTGCAAGGAATGCTTTCGCACCGGAAGGGAGCCTGTGGATCTTGGTGGCGAGCCCGAGGCGCTGCCGTACGTGGCGCAGTATTGTATGATTGCGTGGTAAAGTGCGGGGTGTTGATTATGGGAGTATTCGCTGTACTTGCAGTATTCGGACTCCGGGAGACAAGAAGACTGCATCGCTGGCGGATTTCCAGCTGCTGAGTGTCATCGGACAGGGAGCTTTTGGGAAGGTGGGAGGATGTCGCTGATGGGGAAGGTAAGAGGAATTTGGTCTTGACAATGTGCAATGTTGTTGTGCCTAGGTGCTTCTCGTGCGACACTCTACCACCGGAAAAGTGCACGCAATGAAGGTATTCTTGAAATGATCCCTACCAACAGGAACTACTTAGTAGTGTATTTACGAAGATCTTGTTGGTGGGGTTTTGGGGATTCGGCAGATTATCAGTAAGCAGTTTGTCATTGACATGGACAGCGTGCACTACATGAAAACCGAACGCGATGTCATGACCAAGGTTGGATCAACCGGAAGATGAATATCTGAGTTTCTTGCCAGTTTACTAACGATTTTTACTATTGATGGCCATTGTCAGATCCGCCACCCTTTCGTGATCGGGCTGAATTACGCTTTCCAAACCGAATCCAAGGTTAGAATTCGCAACGTGGCTATTTTATTTGTGGTCGAGCCTGGTGGTCGTCCTGACGACTGTTTTGCGTAGGTTTATCTCGTCATGGAATACCAGTCTGGAGGGGAACTGTTTTCGTATTTGAAAGAGGAAGGCACATTCACCGAGGTACTCAATATCCTGCCGCTAGTTTGAAGCGCTGCTCTAACTTGTTGCTGTTTGGTGGTAGGACGTGGTGCGCTTTTACCTGGCTGAAATGATTCTAGCGTTGGAGCACCTTCATGCGCACGGCATAATACATCGGTACATGCTAACGTTTACTGGGGATGAGAAAGCTGGAGCTAAGAGTTGACGTGTTGCACAACTTCTAGCGACTTGAAGCCAGAAAACGTTCTGATTTCAGCCGAAGGCCACATCAAGCTGACTGACTTCGGCTTGGCGAAGGAATACGTTGAAGGGCAGGAACTCCTGACAGTATGCGGAACGAAAGAGTACATGGCCCCGGAGATGCTACTTGGCAAAGGATACGACTCGGTAAGTTTGGCACTACTCAACAGGAACGTTGATAATGCTGACGCTATCCGCCTGCTATCCTTGCTTTACCAGGCTGTGGACTGGTGGTCTCTTGGTGCCCTCGCGTACGAGATGCTGACCGGAAACCCACCGTTTAGATCGAAAAATCCCGCAGACCTGCACAAGAAAATCCTGTCGGCTAAGGTTCGTCGTTGTGAGTCCAAAGTGAGACGATTAGTGCTCACTCGATGACGGTCTTCCTTGTGGCTACACAGGTGCAGCTACCGCGGTGGCTTTCAGGCGAAGCCCATTCGCTTATCAAGTCGCTTTTGGAGCGTAATGTGAGCAAAAGACTTGGCGGTGGCAAGTCGTCTATGTTTGTGGTGAAAGGAGTGCAGGCGATCAAGCGCCATGCATTTTTCAAGGTTGGAGGATCTGATTGCACTCATTTTGATGAAAACACTAACACTGCATGCATATTCATTGATCCAGAAAGTGGACTGGGAGAAAATGGAGACTCTTCGCGTCCCTCCTCCTAAAGTCCCCAGTGTAGC
This sequence comes from Phytophthora sojae, assembly GCF_000149755.1. NCBI lineage: Eukaryota > Oomycota > Peronosporomycetes > Peronosporales > Peronosporaceae > Phytophthora > Phytophthora sojae. The sequence goes on from NW_009258116.1 coordinate 3,125,928, forward strand.
GGACGACGTGGACACAAGCAATTTTGACGAGAAGTTTACTTCCATGCCGGCTTCGGACCTTATGTGCGACGCTGTGATTGAGGAGCACAACAACCTCTTCCGAGGATTTTCATTTTGTCGTCGAGACAGCCTTCAGGAGATCATCTCAAACCCGCAGTCTCCGATCAACACGACGCTACTGCCAACTATCGCAAGTCTAGTTATTGATGGAGATGATATCAAGGACATCAACGACGCTATCGCGACAGCAGCCAGCAAGCAGCCGACCATTTTGCCCTGACAAACGGAGTTACTGCTCCTTCTTCTCCTCCAGCTTCGTTGCAAGCGTATCGATGGAGTTGAACTGGCGAGTCCAGCGCGAGTTATAGAGGAACGGACGCAGGTCGAAGCGGTTGTCATCCGGCGAGTAGTTCTCGGCATGGTAAGACGGGGTCAGAGTGGTCATCTTGTGCCGGTTAACCGAGTAATAGAAGAAGAACCGCTTGACCTTCGTTGCCACCACGGTGGGTGCGAGATGACTCCACAGGTTGGTGAGCTTGCGGAACATCCAGTACGGGCCACATCGATCAATCTTACGGAGGCGACCGAAGAAACCCAGCTCGTCGTACGTCATGCCCATGTCCTCCTCATCAAGCTGGGAGTGGTCGGCATCTTCACCAGCACTCTCGTCAGTGGGACGCAGCTCCGCCGTCGGAGGAGCCTCCTCCACAGTTTGCAGAGCTGGGTAGTTGTATTTGACGGCAGCCCAGCGAAGCAGCTTCTTCAAGTCACCCTTTGAGACTGCACCAATCGGGTTCAAGTCACCACTGCTGCAGTCGTACTTGGTCATGTATCCGCGCAGCGCTTCATCAACGTTGCCCGAACTGAGAACGAGAAGGAATCCAGTCTTGGAACGCACCCACGGCAAAAGCTGCGCAAGTAGGTAGGCCATCACCATACGAAGACGCGCCTGGATGTTCTGGAGCGCCAGGTCTTCCTGCAAGGTACCCCCACGCGACAGGTACTGAGGCGTCTTGCCAGTCAACAGCTCGAAGGTCTTGACTACGGCATCCACCATCATGTCCATGCCCATGTTGAGGTGGTAGCATCCAATCTCGCTGGCGAGCGTTGCAGCGCGCTTCTTGGTGGCAGCCGAGCTGTTCTTCGTGCCCATGTACGTGGTGTGGAGGACGTGCGAGGCCAGATCTGCAGGCTTCAAAGGCTTGTACTCCTGGCCTGACGTGCCCATAATGCGCTGCACGTCCTTGATAACCTGTTCATCGCCCTTGTTGGCAGCCTCAACCACGAGGTGGCACATGACACCAACAATGCAAGCCACAGACGAAGAATCCGCACCTCCAGAAAGGGGCAAGAAGAAGCCACTGCCTCCACTGCGGCGAAGGTAGTCCCACATCCAGCAAGCAGGTCCCAGAGCAATCTCCTCCTCCGGCACATGGTAGCGAACCTCAATAGCAGGCGTGGGGTGCACAAAGGAAGCCTCATCGTGGCACAAGCTGAAGTCGACGTCGATCTTGGGGATCACCGTGTCCAAGGAGCTAGCCTGCTCGCTGCGACTGCTGACGGAGCCGCGGTACGAGCGCACGTCGTCCAAGTCGACAGTAGCCGTGACCACCTCGACATCCTTGACCGAGAACTGCGATCCCTGGGCAACCACTTGACCGTTCACCACAATGACAGCGCAGCCATCAAAGTACAGTCGGCCGCCATCGCAGCCCTGCTGGTTGGCGTACAGGTACACGCCGCCGCTCTTGGTCGTAGCTCCCCGGATGAGGTCCATGCGCTGGTCCAGCTTGCGCAGCTGGTGGTGCGAGCCCGAGCCGTTGCCGATGATCTCCACTCCCGCCAGACTGAGGTTGATGTGCGGGCTGTCGGGCGTGAAGAGCTCCTCACACGTCTCCGACGCGCACGACGTGTCGAGCGTGGACACGGCGCCCGAGCCGAAGGGCACGTGCACCGCGCCCGTGAGCTTCTGCAGACTGGCGGGCAGCACGAACTTGTCGAGTCCGCGGGACATGCCCGTCTCGAGGCTGGGCTTCCACGTGGTGAACCAGCGCTTCTCGCGGTAGTTGCCGTCGTCGGCCAGGAAGAGCTTGGGGCGGATGAACAGGATGCGCTGGTTGAGGCAGAAGACGCGGCAGTTGTAGCGCACGCCGTTGTGCATGACGGGCATGCCGATGTCGCACAGGATGTCGTTGGTCACGTCCGAGCGCAGGATGGTCTCGAGCGACTGCCAGCAGTGGTAGAACGTGTCCTGCTCCAGGAAGTGGTCCTCGCAGCCGTAGCCGCAGACCTCGAGCTCCGGGCCCACGCGGTAGCGCGCGCCGCGCGCCTTGGCCACGCGGATGGACTCGAGGATGCGCTCCAGGTTGCCATCGAAGTCCAGCGCCCACTGGTTCAGGTTGCACGTGGCCACGGTCACCAGCGCGCTCATGGTGCTAGGCAACTTGCGGTCGGTCGGGGGGATCGCGTGCTGTGTCGATTGTTGTCGACGATTTGCACGCCGCTTTGCACACTTCTTTTTGGGCCCTGTAGTTTCGTGTAAGAAACACAAAATAGTGGGGCTACGTATGTTTGTGTAAGCCACACACATTCTGCTGGTCGACGCAAGTTGAAGTTGCCTTAGGCAAAAAGTAGCCCCAGTTGTCTGCTCATCCTTAGACGCAGTGCTGCAGTCCCTGGTGGCACGCATTGCACATGCTCTCTCCTTATTGCTCCGTTGGCGTTACGACCAGCTCTAATAGCGAGCTCTGCGGAGCGATGGAGGTACACATGCAGGTGGAGGAGGCGGAGGCAGGGCTCAAGAGCTCAAGAGCGCTTCCACCAAAACAGGCCGGCCGCATCCCAGCGCTCCCTCTCTCTGACTCATGGCGAGATTCTCGTCTGCTTGCGGCCCCGAGGCTCTTCTTCGGCAGCGGTCGCATCGGCGCTGCTCGCCCCGCGAGATACGGCTCTGGCTCCGCGGCGCAGCGCCCGGCCAGCTGGAGGCAGCGCCACACAAGTCGCCGCAATCTCGGTCGCTGCTTGCGCCCAGCCGGCGGGCCCTGCATGGCCGTCACTACGGGCGCGGAGCAAGGCTTCCGGCCGCAAATATATCGAAGTGGCCTTACATACTGAACCCAAGTCAAACCAAGTGAAGGCACTCAACGAGGTATTGCGCGCGGGCTAGGCCTTCTTCCGCTACTAATGAATAGTTTCCACCAATGGAGACTCCCAATGGAACTGTCTTATTGGTTCAAAAGCTCAGATCGTCCCTTCTACACGCCCGGTCTTCGAGAGACGGTCACAGCGATTTGTTCACAGAGACCGGACACGCCATGACACTTTCGCCACGCCCGGACCGAGCCACACAACGTTGCTCCGGAGCGCCCCGAGCGAGCAGCTTCAGCTCCAGCTCCAGCGCCGAGAGAGCGAGCGACTTGCCGGGACCCCAAGCGACGCACAGCGGCGACGCGCCGATGGTGGTGTGCATCCCCGAGACGACGCAGAGCGCGTCGGCGTCTTCGAGCGTGGCCAGCGCCACCGACAGCGCCAACCTGTTCGGCCGGCGGCTGCTGCAGCTGGCCAGCGCCAGCAGCAACAGCTCCGAGGATGGCTACGTGCAGCTCGAGAACGAGTTCCCGGGCGCCGTGGCCATCGCCACGATCGTGAACGCGCTGTCCTTGCTGGGCTTCGCCTTCATCCTCATCACGTACCTGCTCTTCCCGCCCGTGCGCAAGCAGCACTCGTCGCTGCTCGTGTGGGTGGCGCTCATGGGCATGCTCTTCCACGGCACCGTGCTGGCCCAGATGTCCGCGACCTACGGCAACTGCTGCACCACGGCTCCCGTGGTCCAGTTGGCGCTGCTCTCGCACGAACTGTACTTCTTCGCGCTCGCTTTCAACTTCTACTTCACGACCAAGTACCCGTTCCGCTCGTCGCGGTGGCTGAACCCCATCTACCACGTGACGGTCTGGGCCATCAGCATCGCGGTGGCCATCGTGGCCTGGCAGCTCGGCACAGGTCGAGTCAGCTCCTACGGCTACTGCTGGTACGCGACCGAGTACGACGGCGACAGCGACGACGGCGAGTTCATCCTTCTGGAGATCTTCTTCATCCCCATTTGCGCCGGGTACTGCATCAGCATCGGCTGCTACATTCTTGCCACCAAGCGGGTTCGACTCACAATGGGCGGGAGTGCCCAAACTCGCACGAATCTGGACTCGATGCGCAGCTTTCTGTTCTGGAGCTTCTCCCTGTGGATGATCGTGACGATCCCGTACATCCTGCGGCATCGCAACGTAGTGACTACTAATTCAGCGGCGGAGAAGGCCCTGCGCTTTATGGGACGGGTGGCAATCGCCTTCTTGGGCACAGGCAGCGCCTTACTGTGGACTAAATCGATGGGCATACTGAAAACGTTCAAGCTGTGGCGACAGCGCAACTGGGACGACTACTTCAAGGTGTATGATGCATCGTGGGTCCTGCGTCGCGAGATCTTGTATTTCGCAACCAAGGGTATCCAGCTCGGAGCCAGCAGCGCTAAAGGTATCCCTGAGAACGAGAGCATCAACCCGAACGTCGAGTCGATCTTCTCCTTTACGCAGCGGTCGGGTATCTTCCCGTGGCAACTGCGACTTGGTGTGGTATCACAAACCCCGAGTGTTTTGTCTTTTGAGCTCGATGGCGCCACATCCGGCCAGAAAGCTATTTTCCGTGACTTTGAACCGGAGGTCTTCCACGAAATCCGTCGGATGTCGGGTATCTCCCGTGAAAGCTACATTCAATCCTTCAAGGGGAGCACTCGAGAACGATTCAGCGAGGGCAAGAGCGGCTCTTTCCTCTATTACACCGGTGACCAGACGTACATCCTCAAGACGTGCACTCCAGCCGAGCAGAAGTATCTTCTGTATATTCTGCCTCAGTACATGGCACACCTCCGGCGCAATCCGAACAGCTATCTCTGCCGTTACGTGGGCTGTCACGAGCTGGTGATGGAGCACCACTCGGTTCTGTTTATCGTGCTGACCAATATTTTGAACAACCCAAGCGTGAACATCGACGAACTGTACGATCTCAAGGGCGCGTGGGTGGGTCGTCACCGTGGCGACTCGCCGAGCGGAACGCAACGAGTGTGTAAGTTCTGTGGTCACGATTTCGTCGTGGGCATGTCCGAGGAGACGTGCTCTCTGAACCCCAACACTGGATTTGGCCATGCTGAGTTTGTTGTGGGAAAAGATCTGAACTGGTCGTGTCGTCGGCTTGGGCTTCCGACTGATGTAGCGGAGCAACTCGGCAGTCAGTTATACGCAGATACGGAGTTTTTACAGCGCATGAACTCGATGGATTACAGCCTGGTGATCGGATTGAGTCGGCACAAGTCATTTTCGACTTCCAGCGGTGGCGGTACTGTGCTTTCGCGCAGCGGTGGACCGACGGTGAAAGGGAAGCTGTTTGTCGGCGGCAATAGCAGTGACGAGGCTGGTTACTTGGAGTCGCTGAGCCCTAACGGAGCGACCCTGCAAGGTCTCAGCCACCCTAGGACCAACGTTGCGCCGTTTGCTGCAGACGCGTGCGTCGTGAACATGGGCATCATCGACATTTTGACTCCGTGGTCTTTCAAGAAGAGCCTTGAACGCTGGGTGCGTGTTCGTTTGCAATGTCGCGACGCTAAGGGCATATCGTGCATGAAGCCCATCCCGTACGCGGACCGGTTCCGGCGAAACGTTATCGACACTGTGATCTTCGGTCGCCGCCTAGGCTCCAAAAGACGCATTCCAGAGAAACAGCAAGGGGAGTCGATTATGGTGGACTTTACCAGCATGTCCATGGACGTAAACTTCTCTATGGACATCGCAAACCTGTCAATTGACACGTCGAACCTCTCGATGGAGATTTAGAACTGCTTCCGCCTGCCAAGGTTCTTACAACATCCACTCACACACGCAGCGGAATGATGCCACTGTTCTCGATCATCCTCGACTACTGGAGACTGACGCAGTAGACTGTGAGCACGCACGTCATGGTCGCGTTCTCCCATCGAATCGACACGCTGCCTGGAAGTCCAGAAGACACAACAGCATTGTTGGTGTCAGCGACGAAGACCATTCGACTCGACACTTCGGTACTCACCATCGCGCTCAGCGTCCCAAAAGCACGACGAGTTGGTGTGGAAGCCGGCGTTCCGCTTCTGGAGGATCGTGCAGTTCGCTGTGACAGCGCCCACAGGGGCATTCGTTAGCTTGCGTTGTACTCAATTTTGTCCGTAACTATTTAACGTCATTGCAACAGCCATTGCCTCCGTGTCTTCCTTCTCAGCAAACAACAAAACGCACCGATGTATTTGAAACCCGCCGAGCCGTTCGCCACCCCCTTGAGCTCCTTCAAACACTGCGACGAGATCTCCGTCGTCCACTGGTGCACGTCCGCTGCGTGATAGCTGTTGCCAACCAAAACCTTCTCCGGAATCTGCTCACAACGCCACCAATTAGCGCTCTTCTGTGCTTAATACCCTCTCAATGCCAAGGATCGGACCTCCTGGGCGATCTTCTTGACCTCGTCCTGGATCTGGTGGAACTCGTACTGCGTCAATGACCACGCCACGCAATAGTCAGCTGCCTGGTCCATCATACCACGCCTCTAGTAGCCTACAACGCGCCGCGCAGGGCACGCACCGCAGCGTTCTCCATGCTGATCTTCCGTCGCTTGCGGGGCCGATCGCAATTCATGCACTCAAGCGCTAGCTCACATACAAATGTCAGTATATTCCCTGTTAAGTTCGATCTCACTTGCAGACTCGCCCAATTTTGAGCCACAGAGAAGGCGGCAAGCTCGCGCCCGAAGTATCGTCGTCCTTCAGCTCCTAGCGTTCGTCGCAGTGCCCCGCTCCCAGAACAAGTGGTGTCATCTTCTTCGCCTAATTACCGCGCTCCGACTGACGCTGAGCCGGCGCTTGTATCTGCTCTGGGGCCTCCAGGAGAGCAGCGTAAAGCATGGTAGTGACGTCGCAGGCGCCCGGGTTTGCGTCTCCGCGGGTCACGACCGCCACCAACGGGTATGACCCTCTAAGCGTCAACGGAAGTCGACCGACCGAGCGTGCCGGCGGGTTACGCTTCGCCCAAGATGCAGAGAAGCGCAAGCCCACGGACAAGGAGGACGAGCTGCCCAAGCCTGTGGAGATCGTGCCCTGGCGCATGCGCGAGCGCATGAAGACAATGGACGTGGCTCTGGTGCTGTGTCTCAACATTGGTACAGACCCTCCGGACGTGGAGAAGTCCACGCCCTGCGCACGCAAAGAGTGCTGGGTGGACCCATTCTCCATGCCTCCGAAGAAAGCCATCGAAACGATCGGCAACACGCTGCAGTCGCAGTACGAACGCTGGCAGCCGCGTGCACGGTACAAGCAGAGCCTGGACCCGACGGTGGAGAAGATCCGAGAGCTGTGTGTGAACCGACGCAGACTGGCAAAGCACGACCGCGTGCTGTTCCACTACAACGGCCATGGTGTTCCCCGACCGACGCAGAATGGAGAGGTGTGGGTGTTCAACAAGAGCTACACGCAGTATATCCCGCTGCTGGTGTACGACCTGCAGTCGTGGGTGGGGACGCCATCGATCTATGTGTTTGACTGCTCGGCAGCAGGAGTACTGCTCAGTCATTTCTCGACCCCTCCGACAACTACAACTCAATCCCATGGACGAAATGCAAGCCCGTCAGCCAATGAGGCGATCGTGCTTGCAGCTTGTGCGGCTGACGAACTGCTTCCTATGAACCCCGAGCTATGTGCAGACGTGTTTACGTCCTGCTTGACGACGCCAATTACCGTCGCCTTGCGGTGGTTCATCTCGCAGAACGAGCTGTCGATGGCGCATCTTGACGCCAGTTTTATTGAGCGAATCCCGGGAAAGCTCACCGACAGGAAGACCCCACTGGGAGAGCTGAATTGGATATTTACTGCTATCACGGATACGATCGCGTGGAATATGTTGCCCCGGGAGTTGTTCCAGAAATTGTTTCGTCAGGATTTGCTTGTGGCGTCGCTGTTTCGAAACTTCCTGCTGGCTGAACGAATTATGAAGTCTGAAGGTTGCTCTCCGTGCTCGCTCCCGGCATTGCCACCGACGAATCACCATTCTCTGTGGCGCTCTTGGGACTTGGCCGCTGAGGTATGCTTGAACCAACTATACAAGTTGTCAAACCCATACCCCAACGTCGACATGAGTTTTCAGCCATCACGATTTTTCGCCGAGCAACTCACAGCATTCGAAGTGTGGTTGCAATTTGGTTCTTCGGAAAAAGCGCCTCCGCAGCAATTACCTATGGTACTCCAGGTGCTTCTAAGCCAGGTTCACCGTCTCCGCGCACTCGTGTTGTTGAAAAAGTTTCTTGACTTAGGACCGTGGGCAGTCAATCTCGCGCTTTCTGTTGGAATTTTCCCGTATGTGCTGAAGCTTCTTCAATCCCCCGCTAGCGAACTTCGTCAAGTGCTTGTCTTTATTTGGGCAAAAATCTTGGCGTTGGATTCAAGCTGCCAGACGGACCTTGTCAAGGACGATGGCCACTCTTACTTTATATCTCATCTCGCGGCTGGACTTCACAATGGTGGAGGTAATCAAAGCGCCTATAGTGCTACCGGCAGCTTGTTGCCACCGGAACAGAAAGTCATGGCGGCGTTCATTATCTCGGTTATCTGCAACAATTATTTGCCAGGACAAAAGAGCTGTTTACCGCAGTATTTGCACAAAATTTGCGTGAATCTCCTCCAGGACCCGGATGAAGAAGTGCGCAAATGGGTTTGTCTGTGCATGGCTAAGTTATGGGAGAACTTCGACGATGCCAAGCGAGTAGCGATCGATGACCAGGTGCCGCGTATGCTTGGTGCGAAGCTTCGCGATGAACGACCCGAAGTACGAGCTGCCGCGGCTTATGCGCTTGGTACGCTGGTTGGCTTCCAATGTGACCCCAATGTCAGCGGGAAACAGGTTGACTTGAACCGTCTGGAGGATTTCCTTCGTCAGCGGGCACATGACGACATTATCGTAGCTATGGAATTACTACGGGGCTGCCGGGATGGTTCTCCACTTGTCCGTCGGGAAAGTGTACTCGGCTTAGCAAATGTAATTTTGCACAACTATCACCAGCCGCGATTCGAATCTGTAGCGAAGCACATCAAGAATCAGCCTGCCAGTGCCCAAACTGCTTCTCCTAGAGATCAGAGACCCCCATCAGGCGGCATGGACTACGAGAAAGGAAATGGTGCACCAAGTCCGTTGGAACGAGGCAATGATTCGAATTTCCAATTTGGCGCAGATGTATTCATTGACAAACAGCTACTTGATGAGATTGGGGAAGACGCAAAATTGTACGCTGAAATCTGGCACGCGCTGAAGGAGATGCAGTCCAGGGACCCATTCCCCTACGTTGTTGATGCGGTCAAAGCAATCGTGAGTTTCGTGAACGCAAGCATCTTAGAATCCGAGCAAGATCAATTGCGAGAGAACAGTCAAACAGGAAGTGCGTTGGCTTCTCCCCCGCGTAGTGCAAACCCCGAACACCTGCGCCATGAAAGAAGTGCAGGCCCGCCAGCGCAGCTTCGCCGAGAAGGATCAGTGCCGGGATTGCCGCACTTTCAGGCTCAGCAGGGCGAACCGAGATTTGCTAGTTCCACCGAAACTGCAAATGCTCATGCGTCGGCTAACCCTGAGAGAGGCAACACGGTCAGACATCCTGAAGCCCACATGCAAATGCCGGCGACGACCGGAATAGGACTGCGCTCAGCTGTGTCAGTGGGCAACTTCCGGCAGTACCAGGAGAAATTTCAGCAAGGACCTGGCGCCTTAGCTCCTGGGGTTGGAGATAGCCATGTGATGCCACCCGCTGCTCCCGCGAACACAGGAGGTATGATTCAAGGCCAGTATCTTGGGTCCGATGCTTCCGGATACAGAATGACGAACACGGGGGTTCCCGGTGACAGTGGCATGGGTTATCCTGTTCATGTACTCCCTGCCATGGAAAAATACGGCCGTCAAGAGGATTTCCCGCCTTCACTTGTGTCCACATGCTACGAGCGGCACAAGGCTCACTTCAGCGACCCGATTTTGGAGCCTCTGCGTGAAGATGAGGACCCACTAAGTGAGAAGGGGGCTGAGAGATGGGAGCGTTCTCGACGCTATAATCGAATCCGGGTGGCAGCTCTGAAATTGGCCCCTGGGTTTGCCTCTCCTCGGAGTTCAGCAAAGTCTCCTGCGATGCAGAGATCCGCTTTAGGTCTGCGCGATGCTAGTCCGCATAACCCTCCGCTGTATTCGCCAATGGAGTACGATGCTACACGTCGTGCATCGACTTTGGGCGACCAGGAAGAAGTGAAGGACTTCACCTTAAACCTTCGCCAACGCGCTGTGCTGAATAATGATGCCGAAATGACGTCATTGCTCCTGTTTCATCCATACGAAACGATGCTGCTCGTGGCTGACGAAAAGGACCAGATATCGCTCTACAACTTTGAGGAAACGGAAACGAAGGTGCTCAGCTTCGGAAACAAGAACCCGCCCGGGTAAGTGGTTTGCAAAATGTCTTATCAAGCGGTGTGCATGGCTAACGCACTATTTGCTTTTTGTTTGTTTGTTTGTTCTCAGGTCTCGGTTGACATCTCTTAACTGGATAAACGAAACGGAAGAAAGTCTTCTTACCTGCGGATCCGATGACGGCGTGATAAAAATCTATCACGGGTTACACAGCCCACATCCCTCTATTGGCAGTCCAAAGCTCGTGTCTGCCTTTGTTGCGGTTCCTGACCTTGTGCCAGGAACACGTGGCTCTGGTCTGGTGATGAACTGGCAGCAACAGGCGGGAGCTATGTATGCTGGCGGCAATTCGAGCATGCTTCGTGGGTGGGACTTGCGCCAAGAAAAGTGTACGGTAGCCCTCCCGACTCAAACGGACTCTTGCATCACCAGTATGGCGAGTGATGAAAGTCTTCCGGGGATGGTTGTCGCCGGCTTTGGAGATGGCACGTTGCGGATCTTCGACTCGCGAAGCAGACCAGATTACTCAGTCAAGACGATCATGCGGGAACACTCCTCATGGGTAGTGCAGACCCACATTTATGCCGGCCGGAACGAATTGCTTACGGGGTCCGTAACTGGAGAGCTCAAGTTCTGGGACTTGCGGTATCCCAAGAACAGCGTCAAGTCTCTGGAAGCGCATCGATCACCTATGACCGCTCTTGCCGTTCACGACTACGCCCCTATCTTCGCCAGGTGCGTTTTCAACTATTGCGTCGGTAGTTGTGCCTTGAAACTAACATATTTTGTTTGCAGTGGCTCGCACAACCAATTTATCAAGGTGTTCCGCAGCGACGGTGAGCAGTTGGCGCTCATCCGTTATCACGAAGGATTCCTGGGCGAACGCATTGGTCCAGTCTCGTGCTTGGCATTCCACCCGCATCGGATTTTCCTGGCAGCAGGCGCTACTGACTCGGTGGTTGCTGTGTACTCGAGCGACAAATAAGCTAATGTTCTTGGTCATCACAAAGCCGCAATTTCAAGCTGCGAACGGTATAACAACCGGCCTCTGGTTCTCGTTAGTTGTCAATGACAACTTGTCATCTGTATTCGAACAATGCTTCACCATTAATCGCATCTCTCGTCAACTTGTTTTTGGCTTACTACTTCGAGCGAATCAATGCAAACGAATTGCGCAACTACTTTCCTTGTCTCTGGCAGCTCAGTTGCTGTTCACCGCAAACTCGGGGATCGTTGCCGTGAAGCGTTCGCGGTCGTGCTTGATGCTGTAGTCGGTGTTCGGCCCAGCCGGCACAATGCCGAACGAGTTGAGGTGGGTGTGGGACCCATAGTAGTGGAGTTTGATGTGCTGCATGTTGACCGTCTTGGCCACGGGCGGGAACTGGTAGATCTCACGCGTGTACTGTCAAGTCAAGAGAACCGTTAGATAACCGTTGCAAGCGATATCCATGCAGTATTTAATGACCACGTACGTTGAGCAGGTTCGGGTAGTCCTTGATCATCTTCTTGTTCGTCTTGAAGTGCACGTGGTAGACCTCATCAAAGCGGATGAGTGTCGTGAACAGACGCACATCCGCCTCGGTGAACACGTCACCCATGAGGAAGCGCTGCTTGGACAGAATGTCCTCCACGCGGTCGAGGCTCTCGAACAGCTTGGTCACAGCCTCATCGTACGCAACCTGTGTCGTCGAGAAGCCGCACTTGTACACGCCGTTGTTGATGTCGTTGTAAATCCACTCGTTGATCGCGTTGATATCCTCGCGGAACTCGGCCGGGTACAGGTCCAACTTGGACGGCGCGAGCGCGTCGAACGACGAGTTGAACATGCGGATGATGTCGGCCGACTCGTTGGACACGATGGTCTTCTTGACCTTGTCCCACAGCACGGGCACCGTGTAGCGCGTGTTGCCCTTCGAGCACATCTCGTACAGGTCGCGCACGTACTGTGCGTTGTTGACCGTGTCGGGGATGGAGCCCTCCGACGAGTACTCGCCGAGTCCCGACGGGCCGGGCAGCCACGGGGTCTTCTTCGGGTCCGCGAAGGCCCAGCTCATGTGCTGGTCCTCCGGGTCGTTGGGCCGCGTGCGCTGGAACACCGGGTGCACGACCGAGAGGCCGATGATGTCCTGCAGTCCCTTGAGGTTGAGCGTGATGAGGCAGCGGTGCGCCCACGGGCAGGCCAGCGAAATGTACAGGTGGTAGCGGTTGGCTTCGGCTGGGAACTCGGCGTCGGCGCGGGGCTCGATCCAGTTGCGGAACTTGCTCGGGTCGCGCACGAACGTGCCCTTCTCGGAGACGGCCCACGTGTTCTTGGTGGTCATGGCTTGCTTGGGGTTGGGTTGTGCTTGGAGAGTCTTGCTCGGGGTGTGGCGCTTGCTGCTCAGCCGGCGGAATCGAAAGTGACGTCAATGAAGTGGATCGGAGCCCTATTGACTTGCAGACTTGCAGTTTGGGTGATCAGGCCGCTACTGATGAAACGTGGATTCGGCCTCTGATTGGCCAACGTCTGATGTTGAATTTTGAGGAGGGTGTCGCAAAATGCAAGCTCGATCAAAACTTGTACGTGCAGGACACATGTATTGGAGACTGTACCAGGCACAAGTACATTGAGCAGCAATGTCAATAATGACGATGCTCGGGCTCGCGGTGTTTACGGTCCATATGGACGAGTCAATGTTCGAAATCACTTCGTCGATCTTTGGCCAGAACGCCGCAATCTTCGTTTGGGCGTGAGATTCTCAAACCACTCGGCATGGGTATCTTTTACTAACGTTACCTCAAATAGGTTGCCGTGTGTTTGGTTATCTCAAAACGTGTCATGTCTTCGTGTAGACTTGAGATACACGGTACTGTAATGTCCTTCATGAGATGATGTCGGCACTGTCGAGGCGCTTGAGAAATCTCACTCAAACTGAAATCCCCGATCTGTGCAAAGCTCGACGAAGTGATTTCGAACATGTACACGTCGATCTGGCCCGTGAACATTGCGAGCCCAAACATTGCCGCTATTGACACCGCTGCTCGATAGGTTAATGTCCTTGAAAATAGATGGGGAAATGTGCTTGACAACGAATTGCGATTCAAGACCGCTAACTATCTTTACTGCTACGAGAAAGCTACACTACATATAAAATCAACGGATTGTGATTCATGCTCGCGTCAAAACTTCTTCCAGGACATCGGGCAGTTCAATCACCGGCACCGTGTGTTTTTAGGCATCCACCCGATCCTTCTTCTTCACCTGTCAACTTTGAAATGGCTGTCATGCGCTGCAACCGCAGATTCTGCTTCAACTAGCCCCGCGGATCTTCTACTCTTCCCCGCCACGAAGAAGAACGTGCTGGTAGCGTCGTTCCGTCATATCGTAGTAAACGTAGATGGCATCTTCTCCGTCAGGCAAGCCATATTCGTTGACAGGCGAATCTCCAACCGTCATGTCGATGACCTCTTGGTCCGAGTCGCTGTTGTCTTCGATCACGGCTGGTCCAGGCGGCGGGCTTGGTGGCGGAGGCTCACTCGGGACACTTGGCGGCGTAGGTGGAGGCGGAGACGCATCGACTTGGGGAGCAAACGCAGCGTGTGTAGAACGCGTGCATATAACGCGGCACGTCGCGGGGGTCGATTTCCAGTTGCATAAAGTATTTGCGCAAGAGATCCATGCTCTGTTGTCTGGGTTGGCCTCGCACCGATACACACCTGGCGAAACTCTGTGTCACAAAAGTTAGTGCATCCTTAATTTTAGTCATATCAAATTTTGTAACGGTCTCAATTGAGCTCTTATTAGTGTATCCTCAAATTTTAGTTGCATCAAAGTTTGTAACGGACTCAATTGAGCTCTCTTGTTGGTGAAGGTGCACGAGCACCTCGGCGAGGTTCACGTGGTAGGCCCCCGACGCAATGGACGAATCGGACGCCGATGCGACTTTCGCCTCCTTCAGGTCCTCCATCTCGGGTGCCTACAACCGACGGGCGACCGTCGAGAAGCGCAGCAAGAAGCCCGGCAGATCCGCTCTCGTGGTCGCCGTGGACGGTTATCTCGGGGCTCCGAGCACCGTCACAGCCTCGGACCTGTACAAGTCGGCGAGAAAACTCTCAGCGCACAACGAATTCTTCTCGATAAACCACACGACGCAATGTCTGCAGCTGCTGGACACGTTGGCGGGGCATCTGCTGGCGGTTGTGGCGCCCAGCAAGGCGCAAGAAGTTCACGACGACAACGACGACGAGGTGGCAGCGACGCAGTACTCGCAGCCGACGCAGGCTCAGCAGACACCGGAGGACTCGCTGCAGTTGCTGGAGCTCTGCTACCTGTTTGCTAGGAAAACCGCCATTGGATACCCGTCGCACGCGCTGTGCAAGTTGTTGCAGTGGCTCGTGGAGAGTGTTTCTGTGGCTGCGCTGCGGAACGGGTGCGAGAACGATACAGGGCTGAAGCTGCAGCTCCTGGTGCTGGCGGAGCTGATCAAGATCAGCGCCGGCGTCCGGATTTATGCCAAGGAGATGAAGAAGATCAAGGATTTTTACCGCTCCTTGACGATTTTGCTCAATAGCACGGAGGACGCGGAGCTCCTGGTGTTTAGCATGGCTATTCTCGCGCGTCTCGTGCTTACGGAGTCCATGGGCAGCAAACTCTTCAGTGATAAGAATGTGGATCAGGCTTTCGCGTTGGTGTTCTCAGTTCTTGACGGGTCATGGCATGACAATGCTGGGGAAAGTATGTCTGACGCGACTACAATTCTGGATCGGCGATCCCTACTCCAGCTTGTGAGTATAGACTTGCTGTGTGATTTAGCCGACAGCCAAGAGATCTTGGAGCTGCTGGAAAAGTATCCGAAGATCGCGCCGACAATCGACAACTGCTTCATGACGATCAACCTGAACGGCGATGCAGAGCAGATTCTGGTTGCTGCCCACTATCTCTCCTCCATCGTCCAGCTCAGCCATTTGTTCCGGAAAATGTTGATAAAAGGCCTGTCCGATCAAGATGTTCTGTACCGCGTATTGCAAGCCACACTGCATCCGTCAAAGCTGGCAGCGACGACCACCACGCAATTGATTTTGAAGCTGATCGGAGACGACATTCGCTCACTTCGAAGCCTTTTCGACTCGTCGGAGAATGCAGAGAGGTTGAGTCCTGTGGTCGCTGGGATGATCCGGTGTAGCACAGATGCCACCACAGTGGTGCAAGGTGCTGAAGACAACGAAGCGCTTAGTAATTCCGACGAGTATCTTCACAGCGTGGAGGTGTGCCATCTGCTTGCGAAACTGAGTGAACTCCCCGCCATCCGGGCCGTGTGCGTCGAAACAATGAGCTTAAACCAGGTTTGTCAGACGCATATATGTGGTGTTCAAGATGTTGGTCGTTTCACTTACTAACCCATCGTCATGTGCGGTGTTAGAGTGCTACTTTGATACAGGTTGAGTCTGCTCTAATTTGCTCTGTCGAGCCACAAGATCTGATACGCTTCCACCCTCAGTTGTCGATTCATCTAGTGGTAATGATGGCATAGCCCAGCGAATTGCATGAAATACGCCTGACATTCATTGCTATGTGCGTGCTTCTGCAGAGCCTCCTCTCAAGTCTCATGTCGGACGAAAACATGACTGATAAAAACAAGCGCACGCTCAGTCAATTCCTCCAAACTTCAGAAGTCTCAACAGTGCTCGGGACGGCTTTGTTTAACCGCAACGACAAAGACATCGTGGTCGAGACGCTGCTGTTACTAAGTCAGTCGCTTGTCGCCTCCGGAAACAAACGATTCCACGCTTTTGGGCTAGCTGAGGGAATCGTGGGCTTTAGTCAACGCGTTGGAGATGCAAGCGATAGTTTGCAGTCGACGATTGCTTCGCTTCAGGCTAATGCTGAGGTTAGTGCCAAAACTGTCGAGAAGCTGCAGGGTGAAATGCAGCAGATGTTACACCTCCACGATCAGCTCAAGGCGCAACAAGATCAGGCTCTGAAAGATATCGGAGCTAAGTTTTCCGAACAGATCCGGCAGAAAGATGATGTGATGCAGAAAATGCGTGATGCATACGAAGAAAAATTACGAGAGGTTACGATGCAATGCGAAAGCATGGGACAACACATGAACAAGAAGATCAGTGCTCTTCAACAGCGGGAATCCCTACTCCAAGAGAGCCGCGCTAAGCGAGGGATGTTGGAGGATGAGAACAGTGAGCTCAAGCGTAAAGTCCAAGTGCTGGAAATTCGGATCGAGGAGATTGCCCAGACCCATTCGATTGCGATGGAAGAAATGAAACTTCGCGAGAAGGAGCTAGAGGAGCTACGTGAAGAAATTGCAACCATTTCTGGAGACTACACAGCGCAACGAGAAGAACTTGAGGCGGCTCACGATGAGACTAGGGTACAGTGTTGTATGAGTGTTGGTTGGTAGTGCTATTGATCTCTAACCACATTATTGGGGTGTTTATTGTGCAGCGGCTGGAAGATGAGCTAAACGAGCAAAAGCTCTCAAACGAAAATACGTACAAGGAGCTGGTGTTACTTTCGAAGGCTCACAAAGCTTTGGCTGACGAAAAGAAGAGCATTGAGAGCGAAATGGATACGGTGCGAGATGAAATGGCAAACTTGGAATCGCTGAATATTTCTATCCAGTCGAGGTTGCGAGAGAAAAAGGAGCTTGCGGATCAGCTCGAGCGAAAGGTATGCATGGACAGCTTTGACTTTCTCTTTGCGAAATCCTCAACGGGCTCACAAACGTTTTGAAACTTGCAATTAGATGGCACGGCTCGATGACGCAGCTACCGTTAGCAGAAATGCATTAGAAGACGAGCGAGAAAAGCGCCGCGCTGTTAGTCGTGATCTCGATGATCTCAGGAAGGCTCATCGTAAGCTCGAAAGCGACATGGCCATGATTGAAATCCAGGCTGCAGAGCAACGTCTTGTGGTCGAATCGAAGGACGAGCACATCCGCAAATGTGAAGAGGAGATCCGTCACTTGGTAAGCAACTTGCGCATGACTGAACTCGAGGTTTCGTCTCACTAACTGGTTACTTGACTGTCTGAAAACAGACGAACGAGGTTGGGAAGCAAGCGAAACTCCAGGCCTTGATCCACCAGCTCAGCTCTGGTGTTGACAACAACGGCAGCATTAGCGACGGCCCGTCGTTTCTCGCTCATGAAAAGTGAAAAGTAATCCATCGCACAATGCTAAGAGTTTTGACAATGATGAAACGCGGGCTCCGCAATATATTTATTTTTCCGTTCGATGAGAATCTATGAGGCCCTGTTGTCTCATCCGCTGGAGCTACATCGCCCCCAAACGAAAGAGAATTGTTGCCCCACGCTCGTGTCCAGCTGCAGCCCTATAGCTGCGCTCAGACAACAGCATCGGGCTGTCTTGAAGTCTACACTTAGTGGCGACGACCACGGCCGCCACGGCCACCACGGCCACCGCGACCGCCGCGGCCGCGCTGCATCTGGTTGCGGTTGGAACGCGCCTGCTTGAAGCGCTTGTAGCGAGCCGAACGAGCATCCTCCCAGAACTGCTTTTCCTCCTCGCCCTCAACAATGCTAGCCTTCGGAATCTTCACGCCGTTGACCTCGAGTCCGCCGTCCGCGAACATGGCCACGACCTCCTTCGCGAGCTCAGCGGTGGTGACACGGAGGAAGCCGTCCTTGTCGTTGATCTGGTACTTAATAAACGCGACACCCTCTCCGTCAGCGGCCTTGTCACCGAGCTTCTCGTTGATGGTGTTCTTAATGTCATCACGCGAAACCTCGCCATCCACCTCATCGAAGTGCACAATCAGACCGGCGTCGTACTGAACGTCAACCTTCAGCTCCTCGCCAGATTCCAGCAGGTGGAACGAAATCTTCTTGCCGCCAAGCTCCGGCTTCGAAAGCGCCGACAGCTTCTCGAACAGCGGGGTCGCCTCAGCCACACCGATCCTGAACGACGCGATGTCAAGGCCATCGTACTCAACGTACGGCGAGTGAGCAGCCGGGTCAATAACCGTAGCGAGGAGCTGCTTAATGTCATCGAGGCGCGTGCGGGGGCCAATGTTCGAGATGTGGATAACCTTCTCGTCCTCGCGTTTGCGTTTCTTGTCCACGTTCTTACCCTCCTTCTCGTTCTCCGGGCGACGGGGGCGAGCCTTAATGGCCTCCTTGTCGGTCACAAGCTCGAAAGCAATCTTCTTCTCGTCCACAACAACCGGCGATTCCTCGGACAGCAGCTTCTGCACCTTCTCAGCGAACGCCACCTGCGAGAAAAGCAGGTACAGCTCGTTGGACTCCTCGAAGTAACGCACGCGCGCTCGCAGCTTGGCGTCATCCTTCCACACGGGGAGCAGCTCGTCCAGGAAGAACGTGACGGGCTTGTTAGGCACGTCCTTGGCCACCAGCATGGCGTTGGTGGCCTTGTCGAACTCGACCTTGTCGTCGTTCGAGAGCTTCTGGTAGTCCACCATCGAGATCACGTTGGGCACGTAGCCCTTGATGCTCAGCGACGCGGCCGAGTCCACAGCGCGCTGCACGGCGTCCTTCTCCTTGAGCTCCACGTGCACCACACCAGAGAAGTTGCGGCGGAAGCTCTTGCGGTCAATGTAGAGCAGCTCCACGTCCAGCGACTTGAGACCCTCCTTGATCTCGTCGATGGTGGGCAGCGCCTTGCCCAGGCCAGCCAGCACAATGGTGCGCTCGGCCGCATCGTCCTGGTCGGGCAGGGGGTTCTTGCGGCGCAGCGCGTTCTTGGCCTCGTTGAGCTCCACGACGTCCGAGTCGGCGATGGCGGCCTGCAGCACGGCGCCGTCCACGGTGAGCGCCGCCAGCTTCTTGAAGGTGAAGAGCACGCTGAAGGGCACGAAGCCGCCCTCGCGCTTCTTGGTCTCCTCGCGCAGGAAGCGGTCGCGGCGGAAGTTGCTGTCGGAGAAGTAGAACTCCACTTGCTTCTTGATCTGGGCCTCCAGCGACGCCATGGCTGCTGCAGTAAGTGTACTCGGACGGACTGGTGCAGGAATGACGGACCAGTTTGTGTGGCCTTTGACTTTTTGCACATCGAATGACTGGCCAGCAGTGCTGGCCAATGAAAACACGTCTTTCTTAACTTGAGTCAGTTGTTTGTAAGAAAGTCAAAGGCATCAGTACACTGGTTGAAGTTGAGTGACACAACTTGTGCATGCATTGGTTCCTACTTACAGTGCCTACCTACCTACCTACCTACGGAGCCCCGCGGCTGCATCTTCTATCTACTACGGCAATCGGCGTCGAGCAGAGCGGGGCGGGATCTAGAGTGAAGACGGCTTAGTCCTGGTTGGCGATCACCTCCACCACCATGAACAGAATTGCAGCGTTCGGGACGACACGCATCAAATGCGCCGGCAGACCACCGTACAGTCCGCGCCTTCCTTCCTCCTTGTAAATCTTGATGATGGACTGGATCATGGAGCGATACCTGCGACGAAAGGCACGAATAAACTTAGAACAAGGTCATTCCCGAAAGCTAGGACAGACACAAACGTACTTCAGCTCCTTCGAACCCAGCGGTGCTCGCTGGTCGCGCATTCGTGTTCGAACAACCTGCAATAGATCGGTCTGTTAGTGACGAATACCAGTACAACTAGCAATGAACTAGGAAATACGCACCTCGTGGGGGTATGTGCACAACGACGCAAGCAGCTTGCACGCGCCGGCCGCCAAAAAGTATTTGAGGTTCGTCGGTTCCTCGATGTGATCCTTGCACTCCTCGTACAAGGCGAACTGGATCGCGCTTTCCGAGATGCCCCAGTACGAAGCTGACAAGCCACGGAAGAATGCTCGCGGGCCCTCCTTCCTGTACATGTCCATAGCCACCTGACGGACGCTCGAGAACTGTGGCCTGGCTTTCGTTGCAACTGCCGTCTCGACTTCGGCAAACCCCACAGACACAACATTTTGGCGCGTTGCGACGGCAGTAGCAGCCACCGAGTGCGCTGGCATGAGCTGTAAACGCGTCTTGACGACCCAAATGGGGCAGCACAAGGTCGCCGAGATGGATCCTGCCCCAGCAGCTGACAGGAAGTTATACGCACGACCGTTCAAGCCGTAGCTTGAAAACTTGTCCTTGAACGTCGAGTACGCGCCGAAGTAGATCGCGCGCGCCGGCATGACGCCGATGAGCGTGGGCGTGATGCCTCTCCACAGACCAAAGACCGACTCTGTATCAACACACATGCAACCACTTCATCAGCAAAGCGCCAACAAGATCTCTCTCCACTCAAACACTACAGAGGCAGCAGGAACGTACCGGATCGTCCGATCGAGCGCATAACACCGAACGTCGTCTGGGTGCCGAAGGATCCGCTGAACCAATGCAACAACCACAGTCAAGTCAATCCACCGCACCCCATTCAACACTGCGGGACCCACCTTCCACCACGGATCTGGAGCCGCGTCTTGACCACCTCCAGCGGCGACGTGATGAGCGCGGCCGTCATGCCACCGACTGCACCTCCAAGGAAGTGCCGGTAGGTGAAGTTGCTGCTGGGCACGCGCACGCTGGTCGCAGCAGCTGGCGGCTGCGCAGTAGTCGCAGCCGACAGCGCCTTGGCCGGCGCTGGCTTGGCCACCTGCTTGGCCTCCGCCGTCACCGGAGTTGCTGCGGTCGCCATGAGCGCTGCTGATCGCTCGTTAGTGTGTGGGCGAAAGCTGCGCTTGCGCTCCATCCACCACAGGAATCTGCGACGTGTGACGCCATCTTGAACTTTGTATGCATCGAATTTCAGATAAACACGCGAAGGTACTGTTGTGACCAAAAACAGGGTCGACCCAAAAGAATTTTGGGTCGAAAGGTTCAAACACTCAAAAGTGAGCGCGCGCGCTCCCAAAAAGAGCACACCAGCAACTGACGTCGAAGGCGGACGCCGCTGTGGGTGCCCATGCCGACGCCGCCGCGCACGCAGATGGCGTCGTACCTGGAGCGATGGGAGGAGCAGAAGGCGCAGAGCCGAATCGAGCGCCAGAAGCAGCAGCGCCGCCGCAGCAGCGGCGTGGGCGACGAGCTCAGCTTTATATCGGCCATCGAGCGCGAGACGGAGCAGCACGAGCGCTACAACGCAGAGGCGGACGCTCTGGGCGGTCAGTATTTAGAGGAAGGGGACGACAGCTTCGACCTGCCGACGATGGACGCGTTCCCGGCCTCCGAGCTCGCAGAACAGACGCAGGAGCAGCAGAAGATGCCGGCGGAGGATGAGTTCGTGGACGCTGGTGCGTTCTGCGCTGCAATTGCGTGGCTGAAAGGCCTAACTAGTGTTGACATTGATGCTGACTGTGCTTTTGGGCGTGCTGTGTGCGGTCTCTATGACTGAATTAGCTACGTTTTTGAAGAATAATGAGCTGGGGGGAGACGACAGCTTCTCCCAGGACGTGGGGCCGCTGGCTGGGGACAATTGGGACCAGGTGAACTCGAGTGGACGGCCCAGCGACTTCTTCGAAAGGAAGTCGCGGAATCTGGATCACGTGGAGCTGTCGTCGCCCAGAAATGTGGACGATCCGTTGGTACTGGCAGCTAGCGTTGGTGACAGAGTTTCGCGTTTGGTGCTGACTGGTTCTGTTGCCGCTTAACAGTTTGAAGGGAACTGCGTGGAAGATGAAGGAGAAGGATCAGGTCTGTGCACGCCAAAGAGGCTTTCCCCGAATGCTGCACGACAGGATGTAGTCATTCATGACAACTTTAACGGCAGCTCTGGGCTTTCAGGATCGGTGCGTTGAATTTGGTATCGTCTAAGGAGCTTTTGTTGGAGATTTATAACGACTGATTATGTGTGGCTCCATAGGGCACAGCCTTTTCGTCGGGCTACGATGTCCACTTTGACAATGCCAAGCTCATGTACACGCCGAACTCGTTGAAGTATCTGCAGGTGTGTGAAACAGCACTTTGTTATACCCAATTGCTGTTATATTGATATTTTTTTATGAGCATCCAGGATAAAAGTCGTTTCAGGAGGGCAAACGAACTGCGCATCGAGAGTGAGCCTGACTTAAGCGTTGCAGATCACACAGGCGAGGCGAAGGCGGTTACGAAAAAGACTCCGTCATTACCGGATCAAGATATTGCGGAGGATCCATCGCCGGAGTATGTGGCTAACTTGCAGAGTGGACCGGGAGTCATCAAGGAATCCTTAGATGAAATCGATGCTCTTATTGACAACTCCATCCGACTGGCCACGGCTCCTACCGCAAAGGATCCATTGGGTGTGGAACTGTCCGAGGACATGAGAGAGTTTGTGCGTGACTACGAGCGCCCACTGGAATCGATGCTGCCGCTGTCCCGGACAACAGACAGTTGGGGAGAAGATGTTTCCGTTTCCCTGGTGGACGATGATACTAGTCGTCGGAGTCGAGATCTCGAGCGGCTTTCTAGTGGCACTGAAACCGGTCGACAGGCCCCGAGTGGGGTTCGACGTAGTCGTTCTCAAGAGACGCCTGAGCTTGACACCATCCGTGAAGTCCCTTGCCCGTCCAACACTGATTCTGCATCCCGAAGCCAGAGGTCAACTGATTCTCGTAATCGGTTTTTGAAAGCACCCCAAGCACAGAATGGCCTCGATTCTTCTACGAATCTCATTGACGAGAAGCATCGAGATCGGAAAGCTAACCGGTTCTCCAGCAAGCGTTTTAATGGCATCAACTCGAAGCGATCAGAAGGCTTAAAATCCCGAGCGACATCAGTTACGCTGGATCAATCCTTGGCGGACGTGGCAGCCACCCAAAACCCATTCCGTGATGGAGCTTATCGCGTAGAGGCAGATGATACTGAATGCGGGAGCGATCATGATGACAGGCGTGGTGTTGGGGATTTTGTCGATGACTACGGCGGGCCTGGCAAAAATGAAAGTTATGTGAACGATAAAGCAGTTCCAGAACGGTATGGGGACTCTGAGCCAGATGACGCGGAGTTGAATGCCATGCATCTTCGTTACGAAGAGAGACCTCAGGATGACTTGCGAAGTGTCTCCAAGAGGAAACCCGTGGGCGGACAGCGTCATGCGATTAATGCCTTCGAGGCGGGTTTAACAGCAGTTCAAAAGCAGCCAGTGCCCTCGGACAGATTCCTAGATCTGGTACGTCACAGGTTATACGTGATATCTGCAAGCTAAAATCCTTACCTGCATGCCTCGAAATTTCATGTTCTGTGCAGATGGAGCGCAACAAGCTGCATGTGACGATGGAAGCTGCGATGGTGAGGCTGCCCAACTTGCTACGATTCAATGTCATGCAGGACTCTAAGACGTATCTGTTGCCTACGCGTGTAGATACCACGTCGGTGCCGCAGATTCCTCTGTTCAGTTGGTGACGTCATGACGGAGCAGGTCGTCTTTACGAATGGGACGAACTCGGTCGGAAGAATATGTGTCTCCCTTCTGCCTCTGAGCACTGGATGCCAACAGTTCAGTGTGTCTCCCGCTGTGTTGGAGTTGGGTCCAAAGGCCTCAAGTGCGTTCCACGTTACTTTTAACGCACGGTACGCGGGAGCCGTATCGGGGATCTTCCAGTTTAGGGGGGTCGGTGTCGAGTCGTTATTCCATCCCTATGAAGTTGTCATTGAAGCCAGTGTGCGACGGCAGAAGGAGCTGGAGGCACCGAGGAATGCAACCACCACTCAGTCGCGGAAGGAGACCGATACTAAGGAACGTATCCAGGAGTTGCAAGCCAGCTCCTCTGGGGATCAAGTGGAAGTTAGCCCCACATTCATTCGGTTTGACCGAGTTCGAAACAAAAGCGGCGAAGTGGTGATCAAGAGAGCCAAGCTTCGATTGGCCAACAATACGGCCCACGCGTTGCCGTTCAAAGTCCATGCGCTGGAAAACCTGAATGTCCGTCCCGACACTGGTATGATCCAACCTGCATCGGAAGTTTTTGTTTCTGTGCTGCCGATATCGCAGCCGTTCACCCAGCGGCGAACTGGAGGTGACACGAGCAGCGTCAGTTCGACTCCAAGGGCCGAAAATTGGTTCGGCTCGCTAACAGTTCGAGTCGGTAAAGCCTATTCACGAGAAGTAAGTGTCGTTGTCGATCGCCGAGTGATTCAAGTACTCCCACCGTTCGATGAGATCGCACGATCTCGGCACCAGCTTTCCTCGCAAACGGACTCTTTTTACTACACAAAGCGTGGAAAGCGGCGAGGACTGTATTTCCATGCCAGAGCCGTGGAGTTCGGCTGTTGCAACGTTGGCGAATCCCATGAGGTACCGGTGTATGTGTGCAATGGGTCCAAGACGTCGATGACCGTTTTCCTGCAGGACCTGCAGGAACCTTTTTCGTGTGCGTATACAACGACCACGATCGAGCCTCGAAAGTTTATCGAAGTCATGGTAACTTTCACGCCCAAGGTCGTAGGAAAAGTTGCTACATCGCTTTTCGCCTATTCTGTTACCGACAAGGCCGTCGTGACACTCGTTGCTCGAGGTATTTAGCTCCTAGGCAATAAACTTCGGCGATTCAACAAGTCTATTGTATTCATCTGGAGAACGGCATTTCGCGGCGCTACGGGCGCGCCGGTGTCGCCTTATACTTTCCGTGCTCTGAGAGAAATCCTTCAACATCCGCGAGCACCTCGTCATAGGCAGCAACGTCGGCAGGATACACGCGAATCCACCCGGCCCCAGAGTCTTGAGACATCTTCTCAACACGGTTCCAATGGAGATGCCGCTGTAAATTGATCGAGAGCTCCTGCGCCCCTGCAGCTACTTGCCACGACGAAAAGCCAGCGCGCTGAATGCATGGGGCGAAGTGTTGCGTGAGCACTTCCTCCGTGTCACGCGTCGAAGGCACCTCCACCACCAAGTGCATGAAAAAATGCCAGCTTCCTCGAATGGCGTGTCGAATCCCCAGCTTAATGCATTCGAACTGAAGCATCAGGATTAGCCTTTCGTAACGCGGGTCTTCCTGATCCCGCTCCTGAACAGGCCAGCGTACTTGGACCTCCAGCGTGGCACCCTTGCCCATACGTGAAGCCAGCACTTTCGTTCGTTGGTGTGCTGACGGATAGAAAGCTTCGGTCCCAACTTCCATCGCGGCAGCAGCTTTCAAGGATACAGGGAAGAATGCGTCACTTCGCTTTGTGCCCAGTGATATTAACTGTTCGAGAGAAGACACCGTCGGGTTTAACGCTGGCGGGGCCGACAGTAAGTCATCTTCGCTTTGAACGAATGCCGGCTTGATACCTATATCGACCGGATCAATTCTGGAGAGAACCAAGCGGCGAAGGTTGGAGGTTACTATCTCGAGTACCGCAACACATAGACCATCAGGTGAGAATTTAGAATGGCCCTCGTATCCCCCGTTAAGCGTCTGTGGTGGTGGATCCTGTTCGATTGGCGCCCGCGGCTTCTCAAAATCCACACGAAACTGCAAGAACGAGGATGCCAAGGCATCGTATACGTCTTGGATCGCACGGCTAGCGTTGAGTGCAGAATCGCTTTCCTTTTTTTCTTCTTCCTCCTCTGGCCGAAGATCAGCCTTTTCATATTTTAGCCCACTTGGAAGCCACCGTGCCAGCACGCTGACCAGCAATCGATGCGATATCGTAAAAAAATCGGGACAAATTTCCATCGAGAAAGGCTCCTCTAACTGCATGAGTTCAAGCTCGCGTTTTCCCGTGAACTCTTCGGCTTTCTGCATTCGTTTCATTTGCCACGCCGATAGCTCGCTAAGCATATGCATAACAATTATCCCCAGCTACAAGCACATTGGCAAATACGTTAGACCCTTGCTTAGCGAAAGTGTAACGAGTAACGTCGCACGCTTCAACGTACCTGTGACCGGCGCTTAACACAATCCAAAAACTTTTGCCTTCCAGCCAGTAAGATGATCAAAGAAGAAAGCGACGCAGGATCATCGCCGGCCTGGAGGATTTCGTCATTTTTGTTAGAAATCATTTCAGCGCCAAATATACGTCAATCGACGTTCTTACCGTATACGATGAGTTACTCTCTGGAGCGTGAATCTCTTCTTGTAACATGAACAGTTTTTCAACGGCATGCTTGTCGAGAAGGGATTTCTGATCAACCTGCGAGTGGTTTCCGATCACCACACTTTGAATCGCCGTTGCTAGCTCCACCAGGAACAAGTGTGTCGAAGACTGGGCGTCTTCGGAGAGCTCGTCCAGTCGGTTCCAAGTTTGCATATCAATAGCCGGGGCGCTTGATTCCACACGAGTATTGAGTACGAGGCATGTTGCGAGCTGTAGGAGTCCGCAGAGGGAGCCTGATGCAAGTAGGAGTTTTTGAAGCGCCTGAAGGGCCAGATCTCGGACATCAGGTAATGTCGAAACAGCAGCATCAAGTAGCCACTGTTGAATGTTTTGTAGCACCACACCGGCGGGAGTATGCAAAGAGGGAAAGGCTGCCTCCTTGCATGTGATCGACTCGAGCCCAAATGTTTCACCTGGTTTCAATAAATTATGGTCAGACCTTGTCACTTCAAAATGAACGTCTTACATACAGTGCGACGTGTAGCCTACCGACAAAATTGGACGAAAACAATGTAATCTTGATAGAAGTCGCCAGCGTCCCCTGCATTCAAACACACAATAATAAAATACATGAATACTCCCAAAAGGCGCGCCTAACGCAGCTGGCATCACAAACCTTTGGCACGAGTATTCGGCTGTCAGAGTTGCGCTCGGTCACAATAGCCACCGCTTCGTACGACATTCCATCTTTTGAGACACTTAAGGAAAAGCGTTCTGGTACGAAATCTGCGTGCCATTTCAGCTCAATGGAAGACAGCGTCACTGCAGATGCAAATTGGCACACAATCCACTCCCCAGGCTGGGTCGATTCAGCTTCGGCCTTGCTTGCTGACCTCCAAAAGCTTGATCCACTATCTAAAATGCTGCACGTATCACCAAAATACATACATCAGTATCGTTGCCGTGTTTTCATCTGATCACTTGGTAACGTACTTAGAGATGACATGCTGGTCGTCAAATGCAGAACTCGAAGTCACTTCCTTCGGAATCACATTTTCCTCTGATAGTTGCCGAGGCGGTGACCACTCAGAAAATAACGCAAGTGGCTCCATCTTTCCCAGCAGTGCAACAACCTAATAATTGGTATCATTCAGTACTTGATGCCAGAAAAAAAATACGAAAAATTATTGCAGCGGCAAGTACATACCTGCCGAAGAGGCCCCACTGCAGTAGGTGAATTCGGATCGAACGCGCCTACAACCGTTGCAAGCAATTTAATAGCCACCTACATAACAACCAAATACTCTGTTATATATCCTTCTCTTTTGTATGTTCATCAGCCACTTGCTTGCTCACCTGGTGCAGATGGTTCTGTTGAGTGATCAGTTCCACCTTCCTCGGTCGGTACTGCGGTTTGCCCGTCAACCTCGGCGCCAGCGGGCACCTGGCAATCCTCTCCACCACAAACTTCAGCTCGCTCTTGGGCAGTCGTACAGGCACCGCTTGCAGCGGCATGCCCTTGCGAAGACACCCGTCCACGTGGGGCATGCTCAGCTGGAAGTTCGCCACCTTCATTGGCTTCCCGCTAGCAGCAGCCAGGGGCTGCGTCGCCGAGCGAGTGGTGAGCACCTCTCTGGCCCGCGGGAATATGACGCTGGCACAGCGCTCGCAGTTAATAACCGTGTGCTCGACCTCCTCCGTCGCGACGGGGAAGGCCTCCATGGCCTGCTGGATCTCCTGCAGCGAGCAGACCCACATGGACACGGTCGTGGTCGCCTTGCAGCGGCGACAGCCGTCTCGGAACGGCCTGGCGTTGTTGGTGGCGGCCGTGCAGGTCGGACACTTGGCGTGCAGCTTCCCGTCCGCGTCCGTGAGCGGCTGCGTGTAGAGCGCGCCGTGCACGTCGCAGCCGGGGAACTCCAGGTACTGGCACTCGCTGCACAGGATCACGGCGAACGTACGCAGCGTGGACGCGTCGTCCGCGCCGGTATCCATAGACGTCGCGGAGGAGGCCGGCGCCGCGCTGTTGCTCGCCGCCTCAGTGCTGCCGCTGCTGCTGGATACCGTCATGGCCTCGGCTTGGGGCAGGCAGCTCTTCGACTGCTTGAAGAGAAGCAAAAGATCCTCACTGTAGACTCTTCCTATGAATACACATAACACCATGATAAAGCCTACCTGATACCTACTGGGTAGCATATTTATGACGTGACACAGGTGGTCGGGGTTGGCTGCCCGCATTTCCAGGAACTGCGCGCAAAACGGAGCTGAGCCATGGCCGAGTCGGGGAGCAGCAAGCGCAAGCGCGACGAGAGCCATGAGCGCAAGCTGCCGCTGACCAAGGAGCGCCGCACCAAGGTCCGCCAGGAGCACATGGAGGAGGAGTTCGCCGAGACGTACCACGGGCTCACGGCGCTCTACAAGCTGCTGGAGGTCAAGCACCTGCAGAGCCCCCTGTTCCTGCCGCGCACGCTCAGCTACCGCCTGGACCCGGCGTGGCAGCAGAAGGACAAGGCGGAGGTGAAAGGAGAGGGGAAGACGCAGCCGCAGACGGCGCAGGCGGGCGCCAAGCTCGCGGACTTCAAGATCGGCATGACGCCCGACACCATGGAGGCCTTCAAGAGCCAGAAGCAGCGGCCAGGCGTGCTCATCTCGGTGTTCTCAGCTGCTGGAAAGAAGTTCGACGACAACCAGTTCACGCTGCTGGCCACGTGCTTGATCCCCGTCCCGTTCTCCAAGGACGTGCTGCTGCCCGAGCAGTTCTTGCACCCGAACGCGGATATCGTCGTGCTGGCCTTCCAGGTGGTGGAGATCAGTGACGTTGGCGAAGAGCTTGCAGCGCAGTCGGCGTTTACGTTTGCAGCGCCGTCGACAGCGACTGCTGTGAGTGGGAAGGACTTGCTGACGACGGCGGTGAACGGCCGCTCGCCCCTGTTCGGCAACATCACGCGGCTTAACGTGTCGCGACGTCGGGTGGGCTACGTCAGCATTGAGCTGCCGGCCATCGCGTCCTCGGTGCATGGTGGCGTCAAGTGCGAGTTCCGTCTTACTTGGGATCCTCTGCCCAAGACGAAAAAGATGCAGCGTCTCGCGAAGATCTGTGAGGCGAAGTTGAAGGTCGAGGGTGATGACAATCAAAACGTCGAGAGTTTTACGCTGGCGGTCCCGAAACGAGACATCGCGAGCGCGGAGCGTAAACCGTGCGCAGGGGTACGTTTGCTGTTGGTTGCGTCGCATCATAACTGGGTCGTAGCTAAATGTTTTGTCCTGATGTATGTAGGTTTGGTTCCACTTCCTCTATCACTCAATGCTTCGTCGAATGAGCGAAAAACGCTCCGAATACTCATGTGCATGGTGTAACATGTTCGCTGGGTCGCTTCGTGGTCTTGTGGCGCACCTTGTGTCCTCGCACGACCGCTTCCGCTTCCAAGCTACGGTGCGTTTTTTTCTTAGAGAAGAGGTTGGTGTGGAGAACTTAGTGAGCTAACTTAGTAATTCATTAAATTGCAGGTTGGGCATGACAACATCCCGCACATCTATGTGATGGTGATGCAGGAGCACCAGCCGCACAAGGGAAGTCCTGGACGCCGCTCTGCTTTCTCTGAGCTTGAGATGTTCCCGAATGAGGAGCCTAGTCGATTTGAGCACCACTTTACGCACGTGTCCGGAAAGAAGTACGGCCCGCATGGCTCGCAAGGTGTGGAGGCTGTCGAGGGTCTGATGCAAGAATTCGATGAGATGGAGATCTCCCAAGATCAACCGCAGGAGTTTTATGCACCGCTTCTTCAGCGCCAGTACTTCCACTCTCGAACAGGAGCTGTGGTGTTGGACCACGAAAAAGATTATGACAGTGACGACGATGTGGACGAAACTTGGATCACGAAGCAAAGCGAAAAGGTACGGGTGAATATTGTAGCGCTATTGATTCACGCCCTGGAAGTTTTCATTATGATCGTTCCTAATGCCGGTTGGTTTGTTCGATATTGTAGTTACTGGACGAGTTTGAAGACGTGTCGCTGGAAGAGAAGGAGTTCATGAAGAAGTGGAACCGCCACGTCAAGGAATTTAAGTACGTGGTTGCTCTATTGTGTGGGTATCAGCAACGCGAATAGGTTACTGACTGTTTTTCGTTGCGTGTTGCATGAGTAGAATTCTGGCGGATTTTATGGTTGCGTCCTCTTGCCGCAAGTTTGCTCGGGACCACGGAAAGTGGCTCTTGGATCACGGGCTGCGCCACAACTTTTTGCTCCATTTGCTTAATTTATGGGACAACTCGTTGTTAAACTCGCGCGCGATCATTGACTGCATGCTGATTGTCGACCAGTACAAGGTGAGCTACGGTTGGTGTATGCTTCCTGTGCTGCAGTGACAATTTACTGATTAAACTGTTGAAAACTTTGTGTGTAAAGGAACCTGAGGCGGCACCAGAGAGCGACGCGAAAGTTGAAACCCAAGCGAAATCGGAGACGGAGCAGGCGAAAGGTGAACCTGAACAGGCGAAAGTGGAGGCACAAGCAAGCACAGCCCAGTAAACCAACAACACTTCGAAGTACGGGATTCGTGCAAACGGTCTGTATTACTTCTAGCGTTCCTGTTTGCAGTGTTAATTGCGTGGAAGGGCTTCGTCCCAGAGCTAATGCTCTCGGCGAGTCAGCGTTCCACGCTCGAATACATAAAGTGCTTCCTCCTACACCTCGCTCTCTTTTCACAGTCAACACCGCTCGAGTTTCTGTGTGACTAACCAACTATATGAACGCAGCAGTCTGCTCTTACTGCGACGGTGCGGGCATCTTCTCCTCGTCGGAAGATGACGGCGACGGCGCACGCTTCTTGGGTTTGGTCCGACGACGACGCACCTTGTGCTTGCAGTCGTGCGCGTGCTGATGATGACGCTCACCGCCGCTGCTCGAGTCGTCCGAGTCCTCGCCGCTCTCGCTGGAGCTCTCGCCGAACTCCCTCTTCTTGTGGAAAATACAACATTCTGCAACATAGCGAGTGAGCCCATGACAACAGAAGGCTCTCGGATATTCATTTCGCGCAACTTACTGTTGGAGCGTCTGCGTCCGAGGTGCTCGTTGTCCACCACGCTCTCGTCGAACGTCACGTGCGGTCGCGGCTGCAGCTCCATGCGGTAGACTGGGGCACTGCCCGTGGGTGCGGGCGGCGCCACCACCTCCGTCGCCACCTCCTCGCGCGCTGCGCTACTGCTCATCGTTCTCGAAGGCGAATTCCTCTCTCACTATGGCTGGCAAGGTAAGGTGGTGTCGCAATTTAGAGCAATACAAACTGCAGTATATTTACAGGGCAATAGAAAAAGCTAGTATATTGACAGTGTAGCCATCTTGCGAGTTGAAGTGGTCGGGCAACTTATTTACTTGCCGTGGAAATACTCTTGGCATTGGCTGGCCTTGGACCAGTCGCGCTTGCGCTTGTCGCCACACGCAGCGTACAGCTCGCACATGTGCGTGACGGTGCTGTGGCAGGCAAGCGGGTTGTCTCTTCGGCACTCGATCTCCTGCACCATTCCACCCAGCTCGTCAACTTGAGGCACGATGTCATGGCGAGGCTTAATGGTCAGCACATAGTCCCGGATCGACTCGTCATCCACGTCGAATCGACCCCGGGAGTAGAGCAAACCAGGCCCTGAGAACGACACGGCCGGCGTGTGCGTCTTAGCGCCGACCATCGCGGCCATCGCTCCTCCAAGACTGTGACCAGTGAGGACGAGGTGGTCCCCACCAACACGCTTGCGCACAACGTTCACGTGGTCTAGCAGCTCGGAGTACACTGGAGGGGGCATGATGGTCCGAAGGAACTTCATCGAAAGCATCTCCACGACAAACTCGCTGGGGAGCTGCTTCAGGAATGGGAAGAAAATGTTGGCAGCCTGCATGACACTCACACCGAACCAGTAGTGCAGATCTTCGAGAGCGTCGGTCGCTGTGGCGGTGCCGCGAACAGCGATAACCGTCATGTTGATCGTGGGGAAGTACAGCTCCGCCCACACTTGGTGGCCTGCATCTTCGTTGTTGCGCGCTACGTACTCCCAATCGCCAAGTTCCGTGCCATTGAAGCGCTGATTGAACGACTTGACTTGAACTGCAGTGTTCCAACCGTAGACAGCATCAGCTATGAGAGCGAAGTCCACGATGTTTAGCGACTGCACGTGGAGAGCACACACTGGATACTCGGCGACCTTTGTCCAGTGGCCTGGTAACCCCGTCGAGTGTTTTGCAAATGGAGTTGAGGAAGTAGCAAGAGATTCAGCCGTCGGTGGATAAACAAAGAAATCCCCACCCTGGACGAAGGTGCCAACTGCCCACGTTGACGAGAAAAACACGAATGATAGAATCACGAAAAAGGTGATAAACGACTTGAACGTAAGCCCAAAGATCTGCCGGAAAGCCACATCAAACGTTAGTGAATAGCTTTAGAACATAAAATGACTTGAGTGAAGAAGCGTATCGTATCGTACCTGAGGAAATTTGGCCTGAATTGTATCGCCAAGTAGAATAAGGCAAATCCCCATAATGCCCCAACCGAGGTAGAACGCGTAGAATGAGATGATCGCACTGAAAACTACAATTGGCCACAAGATTCGTAGTCGACGCTCATAGGAAAATTTCGCCCAAAGGTTCATCTCGTGTATGTGTTCTCCAATTTTGTGTATCCGTTGCTTCCCTTCCAGTGCCTCCTGGGTTTCGTTGGCGTCCCGAACAGGGTCGCACGTGCCTTCCGTTATCGCTTCTGCGGTCGTATCTGCTTGAACGTATTGTGTTTCGTCGCCAGAATTCAGCGGCTGCCTCTCTTCGTTCGAAGCTATCGTTTCAGAAGTTGCTGAAGATCTCCAAGGACAGCAAGTATCGCGACACCGACCTCCAAACTCAAAAGCAGCTTCCACAAACGTGTAAAAGCTGGTCTGGAATTGCTCCACCGCACGGAAGCCAATGCTCACCAACCAAAGATGCTCTGCCCGCTTCTCATTCTCCATCTCCAGTAGCTCTCGCTGCATATCGCGATAGCGTCGTCGGTAGTTACTCACAAACTCGCGCATCTTGCGGTTCCGAGCACTGCAGAAATGGCAGATCATCCATACGCCCAGATATGTTGCTTGCATGTAGAATCCGCACTGAATGTAGTCCAAGAAAGCTGCCAGGGGGGACATGTTCGCGAGCAGTGAAACTATAAAGGTCCACATGGTGATCACTTCGAAAACAAAGGGGCACAGCACGTCGGTGATGACAAGCGTCGAGAAGTCCAGAGGGGGCCCGTCAAAGTGCGTGGTGTTGAACTTGACTGTTGTGCTGGCAGCTTGAAACGCACGTTTCCACCGAGCCGAGGGCGAGTTTTCTTCGTCACTGCTGCTGCTGCTGCTGCTGTTGCTACTGCTTCGGTGACGAAGGAAGCGACTGCTGCGCTTGTGACCAGACTCCTCGGTCTGCTCTCTCTGGAACAGCAGCTCCAGTTCGTACCTCATCTCATCCTCCGACTCCTTGTTCTTGTCATTGAACGGGTCATTGGTATAGATGGTGCTCAGAAGATATTTTGGCCCAGCAGTGATGCAGCTCACCAAGCGCGACCAGGCCTCTTGGTCTTCGTCGTCTCCGCGGAACGCGTCGAACCTTTCTCTCTCCAGTCGGTCGTCGGGCATCGCCCGCCAGTGGCGCATGTAGTGGATGCACACACAGAGCGAGAGACGGAAGTTGGCCAGACTGCCTTCCCTCGTGTCAATCGCGTCCAGGAACAGTCGACTGGACTCCTCGAAGCAGTAGGACAGGAAGATCAGCGCGAACGGCAGGAAGGCCAGCAGCACAATGGCCCGCACTGTGAAGTACGCGTCCATGCGTGCGCTGGGCAGGAAGATGGCGAAGAAGATCTCCATCAGGAATGTGACGCTGAACATGAGGATGCACATCAGGACCAGGAACGAGAAGTAGCCGAGTCTGAACTGGCACAGCGTGCGGTACAGTGTCCACTCGCCTTCCTCGCTTGACAGCTTCTGCAGCTCGGCGCGCCTCCCCGCCTTCGTCGCCATGCGGTCGTCGCGGCTCCCGGCCTCAGACTCGGAGCTCTCCATTGCGCAAGACACAAATGAGCAAAGCACCAACTTCATGTGTTAACCCTTATTATTTAAACTCCTATTTCAACATAATTTTGGATTAACCCCTTATCAGGGTCGTCAAAATGTGGGTGGTACAGTGGGTGTACAGTGGGTGGTACCCACCCAATTTGGGATTTTTAGCATCACTCCATTTTTTGAAAATCAGTATGATGCGCAAGGTATTCACGTCCCGGGCCGCGCTGCGCAGCAGCCGCGCGCTGTCTACGAGCGCCCGAAGCCGCGTCAAGATCATCGGCTCGGATGAGGCGTACACGCAGATCGCTACGGTGCGTGAAATCACTTTGCAGGGGGACGTTGACAGGCCCGAAATGGATCTTAACTGATCGTCGCTGTCGGTGTCGTGTACGTAGGAGGGAACGGGCCGCAAGGCGATCGTGTACTTCACGGCCAAGTGGTGCCCGCCATGCAAGATGATCGGACCCATCTACGACGAGCTGAGGTGGGCGTCTGAACTAATTTATGGATCGGCGTTGTAGCGTATCTGATTTACGTTGTTGCTGATGCCATACTGCAGTGCCAAGTACGAAGGCATTGACTTCGCCAAGCTGGACGTGGACGAGCTGAACGACACGACCTCCAAGGCTGGCGTCCGCGTACGTCCTGCCGTTGCTGGTATGGGTCTGGCCTTGCCACATGCTTACGGTTTTGTTGTTGTTGTTGTTGTTGTGCTCGTGTGCTGCAGTCGATGCCTACGTTCTTCTACTTCATGGATGGCAAGTTCCAGCAGTCGCTCTCGGTAAGACAGAAATGCGTGTGAAGTTTTTGAAGATCACTTGACTCACTCTGGATATCGGTGCTGTTGCAATGATACTGAAGTTTTCCGGCGCGGACGAGGAGCTTCTGCGCAACAACGTGAAGCAGCTGAACGACCTGTGAGCTGCAGGTAACTGAGGTGCCTCAAGATAGTGCATGTATGTGCGCCTTTCACACAAACACAAAATGCACTTTCATCAATCGTACTCGGCTTATTTCTCATTTGATGAAGTGCTTCGCAAAGACTTACTGCTACAGTAGTACGAAGTAGGTCTCCACAAGAACCAAACACTCATGAACGCTCCAGTGTAGGCACGCCTTCACCCAACATTTACCGACATCGTTGTGCCAATCAGAGCCCCCTACCGGTATATTACCGGTATCGGTGGTATCTGATCGAGCAAACTATATCTTACGTCAGTTGCAGTTGTGACACTTCCAGAGTTGCCAAGCGCCGCTCGCACGCCGCTGCCGCCGCCGTGCTTCCGATCCAACTCAGGTTCATCCATGGCCGACAAGGAGCAGCACCCCGGGGGCTACGGGGCGATCCCGAGCCACGTGCGCCTGGGCATCGGCGCCAGCACGCCGCCGCTGAGCCCGCTCATGCTGCACGTGGACAAGAACACGAACGCGCTCAAGGGCTGGGAGTTCCCCGGCTGGGGCGACAACCTCACCGCGGTGGCGAGCGAGAGCGAGCTCAACGAGATCCGCGCGCACCAGTCCATGGACCACCCCAAGCTGTCGGAGTGGCTGGCCACCGCCATCTGCGGCAACGACATCCTGTCCAGCTGCCTGTACGTGTCGGGCCTCGTGGCCTCCAAGGCCGGCAAGCTGGCGCCCGTGGCTCTTGCCATCGTGGCCGGCATCTTGTACCTGTACCGGTTCATCTACGGCGAGGTGCTGAACGCCGTGCCGCTCAACGGAGGCTCGTACAACGTCCTGCTCAACACCACGTCCAAGCGCGTGGCTGCCATGGCGGCGTCGCTCGCGATCTTGTCGTACATTGCGACGGGTGTTGTCTCCGGCACTTCGGCGTGCAATTACTTGGCGTCGCACGTGCCGTCGCTGGAGATTGTGCCGGCTACGGTCGGACTGCTCTTCATCTTCGCGATGCTGAGTCTCATCGGCATCACGGAGAGCGCTGTCGTGGCGCTGGTGATCTTTATCACCCACGCTACTACGCTCACAGTGCTTTGCGTGCTGTCTGCCGTTTACGTCTGGAACGACGGCTTCCAGACCCTCCACGCGAACTTCAGCACGGACTTCCCAGACATCAACTTGGCAGGAGACATCATGTCGGGCAACTTCCTGACGGCCATCTTCTTTGGCACGTCGACTGCCATGCTTGGAATCTCCGGGTTCGAGACGTCGTCGCAGTTTGTGGAGGAGCAGGCTGATGGTGTTTTCCCCAAAACGCTGCGGGTAAGTCGATCTCATTGCGCGGATCCTGTAAACATATCGCTGACTGACAGTTGTGGTGTCTGCTGATTGTAGAATATGTGGTGGGGCGTTGCCATCTTCAACCCGATGATCTCTTTGCTGTCGCTCGGTGTGCTGCCTCTTGATGGGCCCGGAGGAATTGTGGACAAGAAGAACACGGTGTTGGCGGAAATGGGACTGAAGGTCGCTGGCGAGAACATGCAGCTGATCGTGGCTCTGGACGCGTTCATCGTGCTCTCCGGCGCCGTTCTGACCGCGTATGTGGGTGTTGTTGGTCTCGTGCGTCGGCTTGCGAGCGACCGTGTGGTGCCGGAGTTCCTGCTTCACGTGAACAAGGCGCGCGGAACGAACCACTTCATCATTATCGGCTACTTCCTGGTGGCAACCAGTCTGGTGCTGATCCTGCACGGCGACACGGAGACACTGTCGGGCGTGTACACGTACGCCTTCCTGGGCCTCATGACGCTGTTCGGAATGGGTTGCATGCTGCTCAAGTTCAAGCGCGCAGAGATCCCGCGCTCAGTGATCGCGCCCTGGTGGAGCTGCGTCTTGGGTGTGACGATGGTGGTGACGACATTCATGGGAAACCTGCTCGGTGACCCAACGATTCTCACGTACTTCTCGCTCTACTTCATCGCGGTGCTGTCGCTGGTGTACATCATGTTCGAGCGGACGTTCCTGCTGCGGATGTGCTTGTACTGCATGCGGCAGCTCTGTCCGTCTCAACGCAGCATCGACGAGGATGAAACCCACTCGCTCCGCACGGGTGCCCGCGGCGGCCAGACTATCGCACGCTTCATCCGCGAGATCAACGAGCCGGCCGTGTTCTTCTTCTGCAAGACGCCGAACCTGAACATCATCAACAAGGCCATCCTGTACGTGCGCACCAACGAGCAGACGCACACGCTGTACATCGTGCACTGCCACCCGCACGGCACGCCTGTGCCCGAAGGCTTTAAGGAGACGGTGTCCATGTTCGACCACGTGTACCTCAAGATCAAGCTCAACTTCCTCAGCGTCGAGGGTCCCTTCGGGCCCGCTATGGTCGAGTGGGTCTCGCGCAAGTACAGCCAGCCCAAGAACCTCATGTTTATCAAGCAGCCCAACCATGACTTCGCCCACACCATCGCGTCACTCGGCGGCGTGCGGGTGATCACCGGGTAAGTGTGGATAGGCAGGTGGTCGAAGAACGACTTCAACTTGAATTGCTGCTCTACAAAATACACGTTAGATGGAATTCATGTGTCCGCCCCGAGGGCACCAAAACGGCCACAACACGACGCATGCGCTACGCGCGCTGCAGTAAAGCTGCTGAACACCCTAAGTCCAATGCTCGTCGCGACTAACGCGTGGCTCTTTCTACTGTATCGTTCCGCTGGAACTCTCTGCTACATGAGATCCGTCAAGGTGTATGTCGGCACCTAATGTTCGGCACCGCTTCACTGGCGAGGGGACACGAGGCGTACATGGTCATACTGATCTCTCTGTAAGTTATGCTGCGATAGATAAGAACTGTACACTGCAAGCGCCGCCTTCGATGCCGGCGGGCTTGGCTGGATGAAGGCCTAACAGAGCGCGACTCTACTCGGGGATCGTCGCAAGTCTCGGCAAGCACTTGGGCTTCCGAGCCTGCCGCTGCACAGAGAAGCGCGCTTCCGCTTCCTCGAGCTTCTTCACGCGCTTGGCGGCCGATGACAAGTGCACCTTGCGGGAGCGCGGTCGTCCCTCAGCGCGGTGCGGGCGACCGCCCCCCAAAAAGCTGCCGCGGGCGAAGTTCAGCAGCTCATTGCGGGCAAGTCCAGGGTCGGAATGACGCGACGTGGACGTGCTCGGCGCTTGCTTGTACGCCGAACGCTCCCAATCGGTGTTTGATGGCGGGTTGTCGTTCCACGAGTGCGTGCGCGTGCGCCGTTCGTTCGAGTAGGCCAGCAAGTTCGGCATCGTGCTACGAGCTTCCGGCTGCTGGTTGCTCTCCTCCTGCTCTGGTGTAGACTCTTTAGTCGTCGTTGTCGTTGTCGTCGTCGCCGCTGTGGCGGGCGCCTCCGCTTGAGGCTGGCGCTGATCTGCCGTTGAATCAGTTGCCCGCTGCTCGCTGCTCCCGCTAATCCACTCCTCCGAGCAGCTCCGTACGGTCTCGTCGCGGTAGTCCGAGTAGCTGCTCAGGCGGTCGGCGCGGCTCACCATTGACGAGGAACGGTGCGCCAGCCCGCCGCCCAAGAGCATGCGCTTCTCGTCCACCGAGGACCTGCTGCTGCGGTCGGCGCCCGCCTCGCTCATGTCGACGTTCAAGTACGTGTAGCGCATGTCGTTGACCATGAGGAACTTGTCCATGAGCGGGCGCGTCTGGCACGTCATGCTCTCTCGACACGTGCGCGCATGCTTGGCGACGGCGTCCAGGAAGGCGTTGAGCCCGACGCGGCGCGCCTCGAGCGTCTTCTCGCGCAGGTTGCCGAAGAGGCGGCGGTGCGGGAACAGCACGAAGCACGTGCGCTTGGACATGATGGCGCAGTGCGCGCACATGTCGCCGCCCTTGATGGCGGCCTCGAGCGCGAGCTTAAAGTTGCGGAACTCCGAGTAGCGCCGGTAGACCGTCCAGTTGAGGCCCGGCGAGCGCTCGTCCGACACGCGCACGAGGTACTGCGTGTACGTGTGCGCGCCCGACGCCGAGGGCTTGGAGACGTGCGCGATGGAGGTGTGCAGCACGCTCGGCGGCGTCGCGGCAAGGACGCTCTGCATGACCATGACCGCTAGTGCTGCTGGTGGTGGCGCTTCAGCCTATCTTGGCCGCGCTGGAAATAAGGGACTGGCGAGGCAGAGACGCCGAGCCCGGACAACTTGAACTTGGCGGTGCTGCGCGAGCGGACTTGACCTCCACCAGCGGCAGCGTTCCACTTCGGCGGTGATATTGAAAATGCCTCCTGGTGTCTGCCCTCCCCTGAACCTGACCATATGACCGTAGGAGACGGTTCACTCAAGAAATTTCTTAAGCACTGCCTTTGACAACCAATACCCGGCTATGGCGTTGGTGCCAAAAATTCACTTCGCGGTAATCATCATTAAATTGGTATGCTGACAACGGTCACAACTTCTGACATATGATAAACTAGATTCTGGCATGTGGTATGCGACTCCATAGTTCTAGGTTCACAGAATGTCCATCTCCCAAAAGCTTCAACCTACGGTACCACAAGTCGTTGCTGTATTTTTAGCGAGACACCAGATCTTTTAGCATGTCCGGCGACCAAGTTAGTCGGTCGAGCTCGCTTTGGAGTGCCACCGCGTGCCGCGCTGTGCGGTTAGCTCTGAAGGCGGGCCTCGGCGGCGCGTTATCTGCGAAGGCGCCGCCAGGCCACACGTCTGCCGCAAAGCCTCGATGCACAGTCACGAAACCCTCCCTGATCTGCATGAGTGCAGTTTTGCGCTTCATGCTCGCGCGAATGAACAACACCAAAACTGGATGCCGTGCATAGCTTCCTCCCCGCCTCGCCAGCGCCGGGAAAATCGCTTTCGCGGACGCCACGCCGCCGGCGCCGCCACCATGGGCGTATAAACAGGAGGTCCTCCTGTTTATACTGCTGCCTAGCCTATTTGTTAGCACCGCAGCGGCCGCCGCTCGCTTCTCTGCGGCGACATACATGTTCGGAGCACCCGATGGGGGCGCGACGCTCGCTGTTTATCGCCTGCAGGCTGCAGCGCAATGCTAGCGAGTGGACGTGGCAGCCCACCTTCGTGCGATAGTGCACATCGCCAATGAAAACGAGGTTCAACTTGATTCTCAACGTCAATTCAGCGAACGGCAACATGCTTGCTGCCCACGGCTGGCAGCGGCTCGGCTGAGATCCGATGGTGCGGATCTCATAGGCGTCCGTGCTCACAGTGTCCGTGCTCATTCATGGCTTACCATGCGTTCGAACACCAGGCTCGAAATAGAGTGCCAGCAGCTTGGTGGACATCCGCACTCTTTCCCTATCCGCGCGGTCTCAATTCAGCTTCACCACGCAGCACTACGTCTCAGCGAGGCACTGCTGGTGGTGAAAGCTTGTGTGGAGGGATACCTGCTGGGCGTGCCTCACTGAAGAGCGTCGATATCACAAGCAATAGACGCTTCAAATTGCTCCACGCTTGTATTAGATTCAGCGGCAAGTACTCTGTCTGTGAGCTACTTGACGAGCTCACAAATGCGTGCAACAAACACTTGTACTCCCTGCACGAAATGACAGCCGACGATCTCAGAGAAGAGCAACCACCAGGTGCACCGTAGCTCACGAAGCCTGCAGGCATGCGTGTTAGCATTTGCGCGCGACACACTTCGTGCACGTGGCAATCGAGCTGCGGACAGACACAGGCTGCTCCAACTTCAAGAATAAGGTTCTCAGAGAGAGTGAAACGCGGCTGCACGAAGTGTAGCTTCAGCCGTGAGGAACAGATACTAAGGCAGCACTAAAGTGTTCAAAACAACATGTATGGGCTCAATTTATCATCCGTCATGTTGGTGAGGTTCTGTATGAACTTCGGAGGCACAATCGAGCCGCCGCAAGCTTCCACACCATCTCATTTGTCTGCAGTCGCATTGGGCGCCGCTTCGGCCTCAGCAGCGGAGGCATCTGGAATGATTTCCTCCAAGCGCTCCAAGGCAGTCGCCTGCACCGCGTACAGTCTTTTCTCGTCTTCAACTGCTTCCTGAAACTCTCCAACGATTTTCAGTAGCAGGTCCTTCTTGATGTTCACGGTGGCAAACACCTGCGCGGCATCATATCCTGCGTCGCGGCACGAGATGTACGCGGCCGCGTACGCTACCATGAACGGGGGGTACAAGAGAATGATGTCTGTGCGGTACGAGTATTGCACGAGTTGCCTGTCGGACCACGTACAACACGTCGGAATTAGCTCAGCAGAGCGCATTAAACCAGGTGGGGATGCATTCACTCCATGCCTTACCATGCAAGCTGAAGACACTCCTCGTGGATGTCAAATTCATCCAGAAACCTACAGACCAGAAAGCGTCATGAGTGAGAACAGGAAAAAGGAGAGATTTCCCAGTACACGAGGCTTACGTACTGGAGGAGCGACGGGAACGGGTGGTGCAGGATCAAATCAAACTGCAGCGCCTCGATCACGTAGAACTCGCACTCGAGGATATCCTTGTCCTGGAACGTGTACATGGACTCGTCCTCATCGACACTAGCTAATCAAGTCGCAAGCGAACACAATGTCAAGTGAGTATCCTTCTGCGTTGATTCT
This sequence comes from Phytophthora sojae, assembly GCF_000149755.1. Classification (NCBI taxonomy): domain Eukaryota; phylum Oomycota; class Peronosporomycetes; order Peronosporales; family Peronosporaceae; genus Phytophthora; species Phytophthora sojae. Next base: position 3,167,894 of record NW_009258116.1, read on the forward strand.
GATGGTAGAAACGACGAAAACGTACTCGTAGTGTAATGATGAAGAACAGAGGCTACGGTCGTGAGCGACAGTTGACTCTCTTCCACCTTGGAGGCGAGGAAGAACACCGTCCCGACGACCAAGTGTGGATCAAAGTTCACAAAGCTTTGCCTGCAGCACCAACACAATCCACTTGTCAGATGACAACTTCCTCCACGTCCAATAGCAAAGTGCTCAGCCCACGTCTGGTAGAACCGCCGATAGAAGATGATTGCCGTATAAATAATGATCTGGCGGACCCGCAGGCGCGGCCCAATCTCCTCCAGCACTGCGTCAAACACCGGGAGGTCAACTCTGCTCTACCCGTGACCTTCACAACCTCTAATCTAGTCTAGAATGTTTTTCCTTAGCGACTACTCACGCGAAATGTTGGCCAGGTGGATGCTGTCGATCTCGTCGTCCGTCAGGTGCTTGCGGTCCAGCGGGTTCCTCTTGCGCAGGTCGGACTTGGTCACGTCCTTCATCCAGTACAGACTTTGGTCAAGTGGTGCACACAGACGTCAGCTTCGCATTCTCTGGTGTCTCGTGGGCGCGTAGACCCACGTACTAGTGCGTCGAGTGCCAGAAGTTCATGCCCATGGTGGCAAGTGCTGCCTCCAGTATGGGAAATTGCGTATTGACCGCGCCAGTGCGCTAACTGGTTGAAACTGCAGCATTTTACACCAATTGAAAATGCGTTTGATAGTGACAGGACCGGAGCATTTATCTACTCGCCATTTGGCACAAAACGGACAGGAAACTCAGTTCAACATGCGAGCCATTCCCGGATCGGCGGCGTGGAAGACAAGCGACTCGGGGGAAGAAACCCCATTGCGCTGGAAATGGTCGCGCCTCTTCACTCCTTGCTGTTACTTCCAGCTTTCCTGGCTGCGCTGGTGCAGGCCGACAAGCCCCCGCTGAGCTACAGATACGCAGACACGCTGCGCGACGCGCTGGAGAGGGACCCGCGCCCCATCGTCCACTACGAAGACAGCGTCTGGGACGCCACCCGGGACGACCCCGCTGGGTTCCTGCACGGCTTCGCCCAGGACGAGGCGACTGAGGATCTGGGCGGCCCTGTGCTGACTGCAACGCCGCCGCTGCTGAGGGACGGCGAGGATCTGGTGATCTCCTGGAGCGGCGTCAAGCGTCCGCATCAAACGGACTTCCTGGGTCTCAGCTGCGGTCCGAAGGCCCATGACAAGGACTTCCTCGTGAAGGTTGGCATCACGGAGGCCAATGGACCTGGTGCGGACGGCCCCACGCTGCCCAACTCCATCCGCTTCTCAGCGCTCTACATGATGCGCTGCAACTACACCGTCGAGTACTTCAACTTCCAGCCCAAAGGCAACGTCTTCGCCCCCCTTGCCAAGCTGGAAGTCGGTATGGCGGAGGCCTTCACTGCCCCCAAGCACGGCCACATTGCCTTGACGGAACATGTCGACGAGATGTCGGTGATGTTCAATTCGGCGTCCCGTGAGACGCCCATGGTCAAGTACGGTCTCCAACCCGATGCTTTGGATCAGCAAGCTGAGGGCAAGTTCAAGACGTACACGGCAGCTCACCTGTGTAACCGACCGGCGAATCTGACGAGCCAGCAATGGTTCCGAGACCCAGGCAATATGCACACGGTCATCTTGAAGGGACTGAAGCCCGGAACGCGCTACTATTACAGGTTTGGCAGCGAGAAGGACGGTTGGAGCTCGGTACACTCCTTTATGAGTCGGCCAGATGCTTCGGTGAAGAGTGCCAAGTTCATTGCGTACGCCGATATGGGCGTCGATCCTGCTCCTGCGGCGACATCGACGGCTGTACGTTCGTACCAAGACGTGATGGACGGCTACGACAGCTTCCTGTTGCACTTCGGAGACATCAGCTATGCCCGCGGCCACGCGCACATGTGGGACGAGTTCTTCCACCTCATCGAGCCCTACGCGACCAGAGTCCCATACATGGTAAGCATCGGCAATCACGAGTATGACTACACGACGGGAGGTGCCAACGATCCCAGTGGAGCTACAGGAAAGGATGGCCGAATGGACTTCCACCCAGAGTGGGCCAACTACGGCGAGGACTCATCCGGGGAATGCTCCGTGCCGATGTACTACCGCTGGGATGCCCCAGCTAATGGCAACGGTATCTATTGGTATTCGTTCGACTACGGTGGTGTCCACGTTATCCAGATTTCATCGGAGCACGACTGGCGCCGTGGATCGAAGCAATACAAGTGGTTGGAGAACGACTTGAAGAGTGTGGACCGGAAGAAGACGCCGTGGGTCGTGCTAACATCGCACCGGATGATGTACACGACGCAGTTGGGTGAAGAAGCCGACTACAAGGTATCCCAGCATTTCCGTGAGGAAGTTGAAGACTTGCTGTGGGAGCACAAGGTGAACCTGATGCTCGTAGGCCACCAGCACTCTTACGAGCGCAGTTGTGCAGTCCGCAACGGCAAGTGCACTAAGGACGGCCAGGGACCCGTCCATATTGTGATCGGCTCCGCAGGCGCTGGTTTGGAGAAGTCAGGCTTCTCGAGCAAACTGGGCGAGTGGAGCGTGAGCCACCTGAGCGACTGGGGCTACTTGCGCATTGAATCGACCGAACAGTCGATGAGCGTGCAGTTTATCCTGAATCGCAACGGCGTCGTCTACGACGAGGTCACCCTCACTCCGTGGAACTAAGTGCACGCTGCGCCACTCGATGGCGTGGCTATCGTGGCGAAACTACATGTATTCATATCTTTACAAGCTGCTACATGTTCTCATTCACGTAGGAGGGAGCTGCAACACCATGCAGCAGATTGAGCCGTCACACAACAACAAAATGATCAAGTACTAAGTTGAAATTACGGTGTTTGCGCCCGTCAGTCAGCTAGTCTGCCTGTTCGCTGCCGTCTACAAATCCCGGTCTACGACTTCCTCATCGTCCTCAGTTGCCTCCGAAAACTTCGAGTTGTCCTCCTCGTCCTCGTCTAAGATCTTGGCGAACTTGGCGTCCTGGTCGTCGTCATCCTCGTCGTCATCCTTAAGAAGATCCTCGAGGTCGGGCACCTTGACGCCGTCAATGTTGTCCTGGTCCTTCTGCGACATATCGCTCAGAAGCTTGCCACTGTAAATATCGTCCGTGAACTGCTTGGTCAATTTCATGTACTCGTCGAAGTCCGTGGGCTGGTTCTTCACCCAGACGCAGAAGCACGCGAAAGCAACAAGTCCAACGATACGGTAAATACGCTCCGACGGGTCCGTGGAGCGCAGCGAGTAGAGCGGCACGAACGAGTCGGCGACCGACAGGTTGTCGTCGAAGATGTTGGGCAGCAGCCAGTACTCGTAACCGATCATCCAGAGCATGAAGAAGATGAAGAGGCGCACCACCACGAAGATGGCGATGAAGATGAGGAAGGTGACGGACATGTACCACAGCGCGACCTTGGCCCACTGCGGCCAGATGGGGAAGCACGTAATGGTGAGGAAGCCGATGATCAGCAGCGCCGTCATGATGTTGCGGAGGGTCTTGGAGCCCTCGTACATCCACGTGTAGTATCCCTCCGGGGAGAAGTCCTGCTTGGGGGTGGGCTTCAGCAGCTTCTTGTTCTTGGCGTCGCGCTCCGAGCGGTGGATGTACTCGTTCTGCACCAGCGCCTGACCGACCGAGAGGACGTCCTCTTTGGTCTTGATCTCCGGGAAGTACTTCTTCGCCATGGGGCTGGCCAGCAGGAACGTGGCGAGGCGGTCGCCGCGGAAGTACTCGACGCGCTTGCCGAGTTCGACGGCGTGGCGCGAGGGCATGCCCTTGCGTCCGCGCAGCAGGTCCGCCATCTTGCGGATGCCCTTCTCCGTCTCCCAGGGCATTTCCGCCGTCTGCAATGGGCACAACGAGGGCAATGCGTCAGTTGCGGTGTTCTCCTGTAGTTGGTTGCGGGGCCGTATCTTGAGCCTCCAGCGGGGCGCTAGAGCCTAATCGGGCCACGGCAGCACGTGGTCGGACGAGATGGACGTACCGTGGATGCGGCTTCCGTCTTGGGGGTGTCTTCGGCGCTCATCGTGCTCCAATCTGGCTGCTGCTGACGCTCGATCCAACGCGTGGCCTGTTCGATAATGAGGCAGACAGTGGGCGACTTGTTCCAGCCCCCGTAAGCAGCAACCGTCTGTTTGTAGGGGCCCAATCACAACCCCTCAATCGGCAACTAGTGACGTGGCTTGTGTTGGGTACGGTACACCACCAACGTAGCGCAACCGCCAATTAATTGCCTTTCCGATTCCGCCCTTCAACGAAATCGAAATCACAATAATTGGGGGCTGTCAGACTCCCGAGCCAAACTTCGACCCCCAAAGCTTACCAGATGAGCGTCTCCGGCATCGTGCGCCCGCGCTTCGTGTACTCGGGGGCGGGCTCCACGCTGCAGTTTCCACTGGACCTTGCGCCCGCTGTCGCCTCCGAGCCCTCCGCGGACGTCGCGGCGCTGGAGGGGCGCCTGCAGGACGCGTACTTCGTGGCGCCCGCCTCGCACATCGGACGCGTCGTGACGGGCGTCGTGTTCGTGGCCGAGCAGAGCCGCGTGAGCCGCGCGTTCGCCGCGGGCGCCGGCGCCACCGACCGCTTCGGCCTCACGACCATCTCGTTCGCGGACAAGCTGGCGGAGCAGGGCTACAAGGTGCTGGTGCTGGATCTGTTCCAGGAGGGCAAAACGGCGCCCAGCGACAGCGTCACGCAGGAGCACGTGGCCATCGTGCAGCAGGCGGCGCTGTATCTCAAGCAGAAGCACGACATCCAGCGTGTGGGGCTCTGCGGAGTGGGGGCGGGGGCGGATCTGGCGATCAAGGTGGCGATGGAGCGGTCCGCGGCCATGGACTGCGTCGTTGCCATGTGCCCCAAGGGCCTCGTGCCCTGGAAACCGATCGGAGAGGGCGACAGCATAGATGCAGCAGATACGACGCCGCCTATTCTTCCGCTGCTGCTGCAGCTGGGGGAGAAATCGCCCTACGCTGGGTCTGAAGCGGTACGTACGGTTTGAGGTGTGGAAGACGTTGACTTGGAGGTGCGGATACTGACAATGATTCGTTGTTTGATTGTTTGTTTGTTTACTGCAGTACCAGACGCTGCTGAGCTCGTGCGCGGCTAACCCGCAGGCGGCTACAGCGCTCAAGGCGTCGCTGTTTGTGAATCAGCAGAGCGGCTTTGCGTTCTCCAACATCACGGATGAAGACGCCGCCACGCAGGCAATCGCGGAGATTCTGGACTGGCTTGTGCAGCACCTGCATCGCTTCCAGGTGGCTGCGGCTACCAGCGACACCGATCCGTGGTGGCCCCAAGGTCGCAACGGGCCTTTCTTCAATGTGGGTTTGCGCACATGGCAGGAATCGCGGACCGCCTGGCTTACGGCCACGCAGACTCGGTGCGTAGTTGTCGTTTCGACGAGAGGTCGCTGTGCGTTGAATATGGGTATTGATGTGTTGTTTTCTGGTGCAGTCCTCCTCGCCCGCCTCCAGTACCTGCTCATTTGCTGTTCGACGGTTTATCATCCGTGCGCCGGACCTTCGACCTGCCGCAGCGCATGCGCCTTGGCGACGTCATTGAATTGTTTGCCGAGATCTGGGATGTGCAGCAATAGCCGATGCTCCCAGTGAAAATCTACGAAGCCAAGACCAGTTATCCAGACAACTTGTCAATCCACACGTATCAGTAGCTAACTCCCGTTCCGTATCGCTCCATCCACATGCGTCCGCACGCTTAACTCGTGTTTTTTTTCTGCCATCACGGATATCACGTCTAGAAGACGTATTCTGCTTTAGCAGGCAAGGCTATCAAATTTAGCGGCGATATGATCTGAAATGGTGGAGTGTCAGGACGAGGTGTGGCTATAGTTGGAAGGAAACGACAGACCGAGCTCAACCCTGGTGCATCTGCAATTAGGAACCGCGGCGATCTCCGAGAAGTTGGTATCGGGGGCCGCAGCGATGAGCGGCAGGACCCAAGACGAGCCAGCCGGAGGTGGGCCTGAAACATCATCACCTGAAGGAAAGTTGCTCGGTGACGATGCCGGACTGGAGGCTACGTCGCTGGAGGCACTGGAGAATGATTTCCAGGAAGTGCTGGCCGAGCTGGAAGGAGACAAAAGCTTGGAGCGTTTTCGACTCGAGTACGAGAAGCTACATCGAGCGCTGAAGAAGTCCAATGGGCAAGAAAAGAAGCTCATCAAGAAGTGCCGTGAACTGAACGCCGAAATCATCAACAATGCCGCCAAGGTGCAGACAGCGCTCAAGCTCTCCCAAGAGGATCAGGCCAGCATTGCTTCGTTGAAGAAGGAGATGGAGAAGGCTTGGAAAATGGTCGATGCATCCCACGAGAAAGAGCTCCGCGCCAAAGAGACCATTCAGCAACTCAAGGACGAGATTGTCAACCTCGGCAGGCTTGTAGAGCAAGGAACAGGACTCAGTGCTGGTCAAGAGAGTATGCTGAAGGAGGTCATGCGAGCTAAAGAGGAGCTGATGCGAGCTAACGAGGAGCACGAAATCAATGCTAAGAAAGATCACGAGCGGATACAAGAGTTGCATCGTCGTCTCGGTGAAATGGACACCCTCACAGCTACCCAGAAGAGTGATATCCAAACTTTGAAGGACCAACTTGCCATGAAGGCTGCCGAACAGGAGCGAGAGATGCGACGGAAAGAGCGTCTTGATAAAGAAATCAAGGATGTGAAGAGTAAGCTGGAAAAGAAAACGATGGAGCAGACCCAAGGAGCGACGGAGCTCATCCGCTTGCAGACGCAAGTTGGTGGACTTGAGAAGCAACTCGCCGAGGCCCGTGGTACCATGGACAAGTATGTTCGCGACTACGAGACGCTCTTCGGTCGCACTCAGAAACTTACAGACCTGCTAAACGAACAGAGTGACAAGACGATGCAACTCGAAGTGGAGCGACGCAACCTCGAAAATGAGCTCAAGGCCCGGCAGGATGAAATTCATCGAGTGAAGCTCGAGAAGGGCACGGTCGAGCGCAAGCTTGACAAGGAGAAGCGACAGCTTCAACAGCTCGAAGAGAAGCTCGAAGGGGAGCACACAGCGAAACTGGTGCTGCAAACTCAAATCAAGAGCATGCAGCACGACTTAGATTTGGACAAAATCAACGAGGACCATGCACGTACGGAGCTTGAGACGCTGGAGCGCGAAAAGGCCATGCAAGTAAAGCAAATGCTCAAGGCTGAGGGCAAGGTTCGTCGCGCTCAGGATGAAATCAAGACTAACGAACGCGTAGCCAAGAACCTGGAGCAAGAGTTGGCAGGATTCAAGCTCGAAGCGTCAAAGCAACGTAAGCTTATTTACCAGCTCGAGAAGGAGCGGGAGAAGTATGGCATGGAGGCTGCAGAGCAACGCAAGCTGTACTTGCAGTCGGAAGAAGAGGTCAAGTTGAAGGAGATGCGGAACCACGACTTGCAGAAGAAGGTGCACGAGGGTGAAACAAAGCTGAAGCAGCAACAGCAGCTCTATGAGGCCGTTCGCAGTGAACGCAACCTCTACAGCAAGAACCTCATCGAGTCGCAAGACGAAATCGCCGAGATGAAGCGTAAGTTTAAGATCTTGACGCATCAGATCGAGCAGCTGAAGGAAGAGGTTGCTGCCAAGGATGTGGCGCTCGTAAAAGAGCACTTCGACCACCAAAAGGTTGAGAAGCAAAAGGAGCAACACAAGAGCGAACTTGCTCGCTTGCGTGCACTCCTGGCGGCGAACGAGGAGACCATCAATAATCAAGACGCTGAAGTGCGAAAGCTCAGTACCTTGATACGACGGATGGACGACGAAGCGTTGGAGCAGCGTAAAGAGTACGACCAAGTCATCAACGAGCGTGATATCCTCGGAACGCAGCTTATCCGCCGCAATGACGAGCTAGCGCTTCTGTACGAGAAGCTCAAGATCCAGCAGTCCACTCTGAGCAAGGGCGAAGCTCAGTACCAGGAGCGCTTGCAGGATATTCGCGTCCTCAAGCTCAAGGTGACAGACCTCAAGCGCGAGCTGTACATCGCTAAGCACCAAGTTGGCCAAGCTGACGAGCTGAAGCGTGAAGTGTATCATCTTCAACGAGAGCTGCTGCAGGAGAAGACAAAAGTGAAGGCGTTGTCCGAGGAGCTAGAGAACCCCATGAACGTCCATCGGTGGCGCAAGCTTGAAGGAAGTGATCCAGCTACGTACGAGCTCCTGCAAAAGATTCAAACTCTACAGAAGCGACTTATCCAGAAGACAGAGGAGGTCGTCGAGAAGGAGCTGGTGAACCAAGAGAAGGAGAAACTTTATCAAGAGCTCAAGGCGATTTTGGCTCGACAACCTGGACCTGAAGTGGCAGAGCAGCTCAGCTGGTACCAACAGGTCGTACGAGAGAAAGAGAAGCAGTTGAAGAGCTTGCTCAGTGAGCAGAACATGTTCCAGGCCAAGGAACATGAACTGAAGTTCGAGATCGAGCGCCTAGCACGAGAATTGCACGAGTTCAAGCGCAAATACTACAAGAAGAAGCTGGAAGCGAAGATGAAGGACAAACAGCCAGTCGTTCTACCTTCGCGAAACCAGCAGCAGTCCCAGTTGCCTAACATCCCGAACAACAACATCAATAACAGTAGTAAAGGTACTAGCCGACCGAGCCCTGCTGAGGCACAGCGGCAGCTAGCGATCGCCGCAGCAAACCGCTTTGTAGGAGGTGGCTTCAGTCTCAATCAATAGCAAGTACATTCATTCAAATACTACTAGTATTCCATAAGTACTGCAGCGCTGAATCGTGATTTTGAAAACATTGAAAGGAACGTGCATTGTGGTCTCGAAGTTACGTGAAGAATTTCGCGCACTCTACAGCTCATCCTTCTCAGCAGATTCCTCAGCTGCCTCGACATCGTCCGACTGCGGGAGTTCAATCTCCTCCGGGTCGTCCAAGTCTTCGGTTTCGGCCTCCTCCTCGTCTACATCCTCCTCTTCCTCCGGAACCTCGATCTCAGGCTCCAGCTCCATGCTGTCAATGCCCATGCTGCTCTTCATGATGCGGTGCACACGAGCCGAGAATTGGTTGGTGTCGGTCATGTCAAAGCCCGAGTTGATGAGCGCTGTGTCGTACAGCATCCAGGCCAGGTCCTTCGTCTCTTCCTTCTCAGCGTCCTTCACCATCAGGTCGTTCAGCTTGGAAACGATTGGGTGGCGGGGGTTCAGCTCCAGGATCGCGGATCCAGTGCCGTACATCGGCGAGTTCTTCTCTCCGCTTGCGAAAGTCTGAGCCTTCATGATGCGCTGCATGTTAGCCGAGTAGCCCCACTGGGACGTCACCATGACGGCGGGCGAGTCCACCACACGCTGCGACATCGTCACACGAGAAATCTTGTCTCCGTACAGCGTCTTGAGGGCTGTCGTGAGCGCCACGTACTTGTCCGCGTACAGCTGCTCGCGCTTTTGCATGAGCGACTCGTCCTCATCGCCGAACTTGATGCCCTCCTTGGTGATGGACACGAGCTTCTTGCCATCGAACTCCGAAATGTGCGACACCATGTACTCGTCCAGAGCGTCGACGAAGTAGAGCACCTCGAGGCCCTTGGCGCGCATCTTCTCCATGAATGGGGACTTCTCGCAGGCCTCAGCGTTCTCGGCAGCGATGTAGTAAATGGTGTCTTGCCAGTCCTTCATGCGGTCAACGTACTGCTCCAGCGAGGTCCACTTGCCATCGCTCTGACTCGTTACGAAGCGCAGAAGCTTGACCAGCTTTCCGCGGTTGGCGGCATCGTCCATTACTCCAAGCTTGATGTTCTTGCCAAACTCCTCCCAGAACTTGTTGTACGCAGCATTTCCTTCTTCCTCTTCCTCCTCTTCTCCCTCCTCTTCAGTGCTCTCTTCAGACCCCTTCTTTGTCTCAGCGTCCGACTCAGCATCGGCCGACGTGTCCGCGACCTCGTCGTCCTCGTCGTCATCTCCATCATCTTCGTCGTCATCCTTTTCTGCCAGCTTACGCAGCATTTCAAGGACCTTGCGGACCAGTTTCTTGCGAATGACACGCAGGATCTTGTTCTCCTGCAGCGTTTCACGAGAAACGTTGATGGGCAGGTCGTCCGAGTCCACGACACCGGCGATAAAGTTCAGGTAGCGCGGCAGGAACTCGTCGAAGTCATCCGTGATGAGGACCTTGCGGACGTAGAGCTTGATGTCCGCCTTCTTGTTCTCGAAACGCGTGTACAGGTCACGAGGGGCCTGGCCAGGCACGTACAGGATCGACTTGAACTCGAGCTCACCCTCCGCTTGGAAGTGGATCCAAGTCAATGGGTCCGTGATGTCCGTCTTCTGCAGGGAGTGGTAGAAGCTCTCGTACTCTTCGTCACTGATGTCGTCCTTGGAGCGCGTCCAGATGGCCTTCACCTCGTTCACACGCTCCCAGTTCCACACAGTGCGGGTTTCCGTGCGAGTCTTGGGGGCCTTCGCCTCGACGTCTTCCTCCACAGCCTCAAGCTCTTCATCATCCTCGCTCGTCTTCTCAGCGTCCTTCTCCTCTTCCTCCGCAGCCTCCTCGACGTCCGCGGGCTCCTCTTCCACTTCGTACGTCTCCGTGGAGCTCGTGTTCACGTAGATGGGGAAGTTGATGAACTCGCTGTAGTGTCCGACGAGGCTCTTGAGCTTGTCCTGGTCCTGGAACTCAGTAGCGTCCGGCTTCAGGAACAGCGTAATCTCGGTACCACGGCCCAGCGTGTCGCCGCGCGGGTCCTTGGTGATCGTGAAGGACGCGTTGGCGTCCGACTCCCAGATGTACTGGTCGTCGTCGTTGTTCTTGCTCACGACGCGCACGCGGTCGGCCACGAGGTAGACGGAGTAGAAGCCCACACCGAACTGACCAATGAGGTTGCTGTCGTCGGTGCCAGCCTGCATGGCCTCAACGAAGTTAGCGGTGCCGGACTTGGCCACCGTGCCGAGGTTGTTGACCAGGTCGTCCTTGGTCATGCCCACGCCCGTGTCGCGGATGGTCAGCGTGTGCGCGTCCTTGTCGAAGCTGATGCGGATCTCCAGGTCGCGCAGCTTGCCCAGCAGCTCGCTGTTGGACAGAGCCAGGAAGCGGATCTTGTCCAGCGCGTCCGAGGCGTTGGAAATGAGCTCGCGCAGGAAGATCTCCTTGGTGCGGTACAGCGAGTTGATGAGGATGTCCATGAGGCGCGAGACCTCGGCCTGGAACGCGAACGTCTCGCCGCCGGTCATGGGCTCGTCGTCCAGGTCGTCCACCAGCAGACTCGGCGTGCTTCTTCTGCGCGTACACCGAGCAACACACACAACACATTAGCAGAGACGTGAGAGAATTTGCACGACGCGAGCGAAACGCACCCCAACACGTCCTCCGATCCCGTGGACACTTCGGCGCGGGCGCTGCCCGAGGACAGCGCGCTGTAGCACAGGGCTACCGTCACGAGCAGCAGCAGCAGCGACGAGCGGCGGCCTCCCTTCATTGCGATCGATCGACTTGAGATCTAGCTGGTAAAAATGGCAATGAGCTCGTGAGATTTTGATTTGCATCTATGCTCGGTCGGTCGTCCGTCGGTCGGTCGGCTCTTGGACAGAGCGATCTTTCCGTGGATTTGGTTTTGGTTAGCTGAAGGTTGGAGTCCCGTGTGGGATCAGTGTACGGATTCTGGAGATGTATTTATGGATCTTACGACGCTGCGCCTGTGTGCAGCTCGGCGGTTCGTACGGATCGACGCGGTTCGGCTGCCACGTGTGAACCGCGGACCGAGATTCTAGAATTTCCGCTAAAGTGCGAAGTCGAATCGCGCGACGCGATTGGCTGGTCGCCAACATGCAGCTGTAACTGCCGACATACTCAGTCTGGACGACGACTATGAAGGCAGCGACAGCGGTGACAATCGTGTCGGCGGCAGCTTTGCTCCCCGCGGCGCTCGGATGGACCGACAGGTTGCAGATAAGGTATCTACTATTGCACAAGTTTAAATGTCACTAACGGTGCCGCCAATGTCTGCTGCCAGGTGGGACCACTCCAAGCGCTTCAACGCTGCGGGCCACGGTCAACTGGACTGTGACGGCGAAAGTCAGCCTGCGTCTTGCTGCAGTGCGTTGCTATTTCTTTCCTATTGCTGTTATGGATCGGTTGCTGAGCTGGTAACTCTGTCCTACTGCTTGGTGCTTTGAACGGCAGTCTGCAAGTCGATCGTGTTTGAGATCGAAACCCAGCTAAACAACACGGAGGTCAGCAACTCCTTCATGAATCTGACCGAGGCAAACCATTGCGAAGCTGGCAGCTATTCTAATGATATCGAATGCGTGGTTTGCAGAATGACCACGACATGGATGTCGTGTTCCGCATTAGCGAGGAAAAGAAGCAGATCAAGTACTCGCGCAGCGAGGTACGCGAAAGCGGCATTGGAGTGCTTTATCGTAGCACTTGTCTGACCTTGACTATGTTGTACTGCACCATCGTGTGACATTCGTAATAGGCTCGCATTCTTGAAGTTCTGGACGATGTATGTGAGCAAGTCCCGATCGAGCTTCCGGGCAGCAACCACAAGGCTAAGCGAATGCTCAATGCTGCGGTACGAACGCGCGAGATAGTAGGTCGCTTCTTGAAATTTCCTTCTAAAGCGCATACTTGCTTTTGCGTGACAACAGTGCAACGACTTCGTCGGTGAGTACGAGGATGAGCTTACTCGTACCTTCTTCGACGATTTCACCCCGGCAAAGGAGCGGGTGTGTGTCAGCTCACTGAAAGGTAGACATGTCATTTCCACAGCCAGATACTTAGAGCCACCTGACTAACTAGCGTATTTGTACAGTTTGTCCTCAGCCCGATAAAACTTCGAAGTTCGAGGAACTTTGATCGTGCCATGCCGCTGCTCCGAACCGAGGAATCTCACTAGAGCGCCCAGCAGCAGATGACATATGTTTACCACGTTCAAAATTACTGTTGTAGTTGTAGCATTATTGGCAGCTTAAAGGCAAGACAATGCTACGCACATATCGTTCACACCGCTTTTTCCTCGTCTACGCTTCTCTGCCCGAGCAAAACGGGCTCGGACACCAATCCTTCAGCCCAGAGCATCTTGAGCCGACTCCTCATCGCCATCCTCGCCCCAGCACGACGGCTTGCCCTTCCGCCATCTCTCCTCCAGCTTCTCCATTGTGCACTCGAACAGAGGCTTGTGGATCTTGCGGTTGACGATGTTGTGCTGCTCGCACAGCCACATGGAGAACGTCGTGCGCGACTCCACACTAGACAATCCCAACACTTACATTAGACAACCATGTACCAAGCACACGCCAACAGAACAAGTCTATAGCCTACCGAGGCGGGGACTTGGCGATCTCCTTCTGGAAATCGTCAGCGCAGTGCACACACGGGTACATCAGCGCCAGCGCCTCAATGAACGTCTTGGCCTTGGCCTGGTACTCCGGCGACGGCTTGTCCGGGTAGTAAATACCCATCGAGTGGAGCTGTAGTCGTGGTTACAAGACATCGGCGATGGTTAGTGCATTGTAAGTCGCTGCTAGCTCTGGATACGCGCACGCACCAGTCCCCACGTGGCGTTGCCCAGCTCCTGGCGATCCAGCGGACAGTCTGTGGCTGGCTTGGGCTGCGCTGCTGGCTTCGTGGCCTTCTTGCCCATGGAGCTCTTGAAGAAGTCCATCTTGTCGGCGCACGCCGGCTCCACGCAGTTCGGGTCGCTCTTGGTCGCCACCATCACAGCCAGACACGTGCGCCAAGCTTCCAGAATGTAAATGAGCTCGTGACATTGACACGGATGGTAAATTAGCCAATCACTGACGCGGTTGGCAATTAGCCAATCAGACGAATATGCTAGCAACTTCAACTTCAGAAACGGAAATTTTACGTCGCTTCACTCCCTCGCTCGTAGCTGGGAAAATGGCGAGGTCACAGACGCGCTCTCCGCCCAAGTCGCCTTTGAGCCGAGACTTTGATGCATTGTACGTGGCGAATATTGCGACTTGCGGTTGGCCTTGCTTCTGACGTTTTTGTGGTGCGTTTGTAGCATCAACTCGAATGTGACGACGGTCAACTCGAGGGAAGGCACGCAGCTCGCCGAGGCTACGCCGCAGCTAGACCTCCCGCAGCGAATTGATGCCCCCGAGAGCGTACGTTGACCTGTTCCCCCTGCGAACGCTTGGTACGGAAGATCATTGAAGCTGTTGTTGCACACCAGATCAAAACCCCAGCTAGAGACTTCCCCCAGACACGAGAGGAGCGCATTCAAAAGACTGTGTTTTCGCCTCACGCAACTGCACTGCGCAAGCTAAAGACACAAATTCGCTCGTCGTTTGACAATGGAGCAGAAGTGGAGGCCAAGCTGAGCTGTTGCTCTTCGCAAAAACTGAAGGATCGCGGTCGCGCTGTTTCCGCCAAACTCATCAAAGAGTATTCCATGCTGGCGGAGTCGAGCAAACGAGCGGGGCGCCACGATGCCGAGTGCACTGCCTACTTATGGTAAGCCTTCATATCTCGTTCGCATTCTCAAGGTGATCCTAACACTGCAGTTGTGTGTTTTGTACTGTAGTCTTGGGATTCTTCACGACAACGTCGAGGACTACTCCAAGGCCATTGACTGCTACCTATTGGTGCTTTCAATTAGTGAAAGCACAGAGAACAAATTGTTTATGGGACTAGCTGCCAACTGCATTGGCGTCAACTACCAGCTCCTTTCATCCTCGACGAAAGATTACAGCTACACAGGCAAGTTCGTCGACCCGCAAAACAAAAGCCTGCAGTATGCACTTGTGTACCATCAGAAACACCTCGAGATCGCCGATGACGCCGGCAAGTTCGTGGCCCACTTGAATCTGGGACTTACGTTTGGCTCCCTCGACCGACCAAACGAAGCTGCACACTACTATCAGGAGGCACTTCGGTTAGCCATCCAGCTCAACAGCGCGTACGGTCAAAGTCTAGCAGTTGGTAATCTTGGGCTGCTTGCAAGTCGTCAGAGCGACCTCGACACTGCTGTCGCATGCATGAACCAGCACTTACAGCTTATCCAGTCGGTCAACGATCGTCCAGCGGAGACCTTCGCGTGGATTCAGCTTGGACATCTTGCGAGTCGGCGAGCTGAATACGAAAAGGCGGAGCGTGCATTCGACCAAGCCCATCGGTTAGCGCAGGAACTGGGAGATGTCGGCACAGTGAAGCAGTGTAGCTGCTACTTAGGAGTTGCCCGAGCGCGTCTGCAAATGCAGGGATACGTACGCCAGCTTACAGGCTCGTTGTTACCTCCGACGACCAGTTGAGGACACCCACTTCAAACAGCTCTAGTCAATGATATACTTTTTTTCTTGTCGTCGATGCTGTTGCGGCAACTATTCCTGCTGTGCTCTTGGTGTCAATGCTAACATCACAATCTACTCCTTCATCTCGATCATCTTAATGACACCGTCGCGGTTAGAGTTCTTGTCACTTGAGCCCTTGTCGCCAACATACGCCAGCACGTTTTTGCTTGGATGCCAGCTCAAGTACTGCAGGTTGTTTTGGAGTTGGAGGTTCACGACCTCCTCACCGCTCTCCACTTCCACCACGACCACGTTGGGGTCATCCATGCCAACAGCAATGTACTTGCCGTCGTGGCTAAACCGGACAAACCTAATGCTTGATCTGCAGTTACAACAATGATTGTGAGAGAAAATTTGACCTTGCCGCTCAGGCTGAATCAGGGGCGCAGGTTACGTACGTTGTGACCACGAATGTTTTGACGCAGTACAGCTCTTCCAGGTCCCACACACTAACGAGTGAGTCCAGGCCGCCCAGAACCAAATACCTATCAAAGTTCACGGTGAGCTTTAACCTTTTAGAAATACTGCAGAAGAGAGCCCGGGTATCACAATCCTTACCTTCCCGATGGGTGGAAGTCCAAGCTGACGCAGCTTCCTGCGTGTGCCATGACCTATTCAGACCCGCATAGACACCATGAGTACGATCTCCTCTTTACTTGTTGCTGCATCCACGCCGCTCTTACCTTGTGCGCGCTTTCAAGATTCGGATTGCCCTTCTTTTCAGCTACAACCCGCATGATCTCGAACGTGCCGAAGCCTGCAGCGTGGCCCGCCGCCACGAAGAGGAAGCCGCTTTTGCTGAACTGCATCTCGTAGGACTCGAACGGATTCACGACACGCCGCACCACGCGCGCCTTGCGCGTGTCGATGAGCGTGATGCAGTCCATGTTCAGGTTGCCCACCACAACGTACTTGGCGTCATGGCTGTACGCGATGTTGACGGCGTCGGCGGGCAGCGAGACGCTGTTGACGATGCGGCCGGTCTTGGCGTCCCAGAAGCGCACCGTCTTGTCGGAGCCTGTGCTAGCCAACCGGTGCGGCGTCGTGGGGTCCCAGGCCAGCGACAGGATCGAGTCTGAGTGGCCGCGCAGGTCCGTCAGCTCGCGCTCCTAATTGGCGACAAACATGTCAGGATCTATAGGGTCAAAAGTTACCAGAGCTCGGACGTACGGTGACGGGGTCCCAGATGCGGATGCTGCGGTCGAGCGAGCCGGACGCCAGCATGGTGCCATCGCAGTTGAAGGCCAGCGCGTAGACCTTGCGCGAATGTCCGTCCAGCTCCGGCAGCTGCACGTATGCCGCCGGCTTGCCGCACGGCGCACTCTCGCCCCGCAGCGCCATGGTTGATCGAGAATGAATGAGGTAACCGTGGTGTGGCACGCATGTATCGTCTTTGCCAGTCTTTGACAACTATAAAGAGGTACATATGGAAATAGAGAGTTACAGTAGAATAGTTTCGACCTTGGATATTGAATAGAAGATTTACAACATATATCGGATATCGCAGGCTGTATTGTACCAGTCGCAGGCCAAATGCACTGTTGACGATTGTCGTCGCCACTCCAATATTTGAACCCTTCGAGCGGCGACTCAGGGCCCCGGCAGCATGGCGCATCGACCGGGCCGAGGCGGAGACGTGCCCATTCTAGAGGCCGATCGTCTGGGTCGGTCGTCCTCCGTCTCGGTGGACACCACGCACCCGCACCTCCACCATCACCACCACTTCGATGCCACGTCCAGCAGCACCCCTCGCCGCAACGTCATGATGCGTGACGCCGCCATGGGCTACTCGGGCCGCTTGGTGGACGCCTACAAGCAGAAAGACCGCGTGCTGGCCACGGCCGAGGGCCGCGAGGAGGAGCTGCACGCCTACAGCGAGTCGTCCGGCCAGTGGCGCTTCTACCGCACGCTGTGCCAGGTGCGCTTCGGCTACCTGTCGTTCCTCGTGGTCATGATGGTGCTCATGTTCTCCTTCACGCTGCTGATGGAGATCTTCTTCGCCATCTTCCTGCCGAGCGCCAAGTACGACGAGTACTACACCGTGCGAGCGGTGATCTCGCTGGTGCTGCTGCCCGTGGTGCTCTTCTTCCTGTCCTACATCTTCGAGGAGGCGTCGAGACTCTTCCTCGATGCCCTCAACAAGTCCGACGGCTCGCTGCCCAACTTCCGGTTGGCGCTGGCCGTGGTCATCCACTACATCCGCCATCGCACGGAGCTGGTGGAGCCGGAAGAACCGGACGACCAACCAGCTGACGACGGTGCCGCTGGCGATGGCGGCGACCAGCTGCGGAGAAGTCGGACGAGTGCAGTTCCTGGCGGACTACTGCATCCGAGAGGCTCCATATTGCTGGCTGCCAAGGACGACCCGTTCTTGGATGACGACAAGGAGGAGGAGGACGAAGCGTGGGAGCGCAAGAAGGCAGAGGACGAGAGGAGGAAGGCAGCTGCGGAGGAGGCGGAAGCTCGTGCAGCGAGGCTGGCGCCTGTGGATGAGGAGGACCCGAAAACAAGAGCGCGAAACCGCTGGAAGCGGATCCGCGCTGCAGTGAAGACAACGTTGCTCATCAAGAAGGTGAAGGATGAAGGCCCAGCCATCGACCTGTCGACGTTTGTCATCGTGGACATTGTGTGTCCAGTGTTGTTCGAGGTGGTGACGGCAGCTTCAATGGTCTTGAAGTTTGCGACGTCTTGGTCACTGTCGGACGCGTTCTTGGCATATGTGCAGATGGGATTTTGGTTTGTCGGAGGGTACCTGGTGCTGTGGATGATAGCGCATTTCTGGAGCAGCCGAAACAAGAAGATGCGCGTCATTGTCAGCAACTACCGTCGTCGGAGGCGTATCATGCGCCGCGCTGTGAGCGCTCTCGAGCGTAAAAAGCGTGCGGAGCACTTATGGCTCTTGGATGTAGGCTTCCGCTTCGTCCATCACGTGGGCATCGCGCTGCATCCCTCGCGCTGGGTCTGTTTCAACAAGACAGACAAAGACAGGAAAAAACGCGTGAAGACTCCAGCGGATGAAGTCACCATTCCGATTGCAACATCCGAATACATATCGTCAACTACGGCTCGCGCTGGGGTAGAGGCTAGTGCGGAGGCGGGGCAGCCCAACGCTACGTCCGTGTATGCCTCGCGGCTCCAGCAAATGCGAGAATTTCAAGCTTGGTTTCATTCGCGCAACCCGTGGCACAACCTTTCGCTGAATGTGCGTGCTGTGGTTTTGCTCGCGCTGGTGATTGGGTCTGCTCTACTATCGCTGGAGTCATTTTTTATCGGTTGGCCGATCATGGGCGTGTGTCTCATTGCCCTGAGCTTAGTGACCCAAAAGCGGTTTCCTCAGATCTTCGGGCGCGCGTTCCGCAAGTTCATTTCAGGATTTGTGTTTGTGTCGCTCGTTTTCTTCTCTTCCTCGTTCATTATCGGCACGGTTGTATCTGCTGGTGGGTTCAAGCTCGGTCCGTTCGATAACTCTACCGCACTGGTGTCAAGTGAATTGGAAACCACGCATGGCGTGTCGGCCTCAGTCACTATTAACGGCAAGGTGATTACTTTCGATGACACGTCCGAATACGCGGCGTGTAGCATCAGCTACCAGGGGCTTTCCGTGCTCGACTTGGCATTGATGGCCGATGCTGTGTATGGCATTACCACCGAGATTCAACAAACTGCGCTTGAAAACCGTTTTAACGGAACAGAACTGGAGAACTGGGAATATGTCGCGCGTAACAATGAGAGCACGGACGGACAGCAATGGATGGAGATTTACTTCCCGACCATCAACATGACTGTGATCACTGTGCGGGGTACAGCCTCGGCCACCGACGCGCTGGAGGATATGCACTTTTGGTTCGGCATTACCATCATGCAAGCAGCAAACGTGTTCGTGCCATTTCTTAAGCAGCTGCCCCGCGCTTTCGTAGTGAACATGTTGTCGATGCGGCTGATTGCAAGCGTGATGCCATCCCCAGTGTTCACAGATCTGCTGAACCATGCCGTGGATACGCGCTCTCGCGTCGGAAACAATCTTGTTATCACGGGGCACAGTCTCGGAGGTGCTATAGCAGCCATGATTGGTGCCAAGACGAAAACAAGTGCTGTGTCGTTTTCTGGGCCCGGGTTGTTGTATTCGCTGGGGCGCTTCGACATCACCTCCCAGGACGTTCGTGACTACGTGCTGACGATGAAGCCGAGGAAAGATATCATTCCATCGGTTGACGAGTTGGGTGGCTTAGTTCAGGAGATTCGGTGCAAGAAGTCGTCTCCAATGGGCTGCCACAGCACGAGTACACATCTGTGCGAGCTCTATTTCTCTTGCGGTGATCCTCGGCAACGCAACTGGTCCACGAACCAGCAATGCATTGCGTACGACAAACTTGCGTCGGATGACGACGACGACGGCGAGTAAAAGCTCCTCGGTAACGAGAGCAAGCAACGATCATATATGAATCCTATGACGAATGTAGGGCAGCAGCAAGGGTAAGATTTAAATGTATAAGCTGGATAAACACGACCCAGTCCACTGACGTAGCGTAAGCTCGATTACTTGGCCAACCGTAGCAAGAAAACGGAACCAGCGTTTCACGTCCACGAAGCGGTAGTGTTTAACCATTACCAGCAGCAGACACCTACAATAGGAATACAAACCAGGAGAAATCAGCAACACCATCCAAACGCATGCAAACAGAGCATCTACTTCTTACGCGAGGCACGTCGTGGTGCTCTGTGAGACTGCCGAGGTGCTGGTTGAGCTCCTCGATGCGCTCTCGGTACGTCTTTGACGCCAGCTTCTCGATCTCCTCTTGCTCCTAGTACCCACCAGCACCACAACAGCTTAGAATAAACTTTGTCTATCACACCGTACAATTTACGCATGTAACCAGGTAGCAGTCTCCTGCTCATTTGCACGGACGCACTCTCTTCTTCTGGTGCTGCGCGTGGCGACGTTGTGCCGGGGTCATGTCGTCCAAGTCAACCTCCACGCCGTCGCTCTCGTCTCGCTCATCACGGCGCTGCTCTTCCTCGTCTTCGCGGCGCTTGGAGCTCTTCTTCTTGCTCTTCTTGTGCTTGTGCTTGGACGCCACCTTGAGCTTGCTGCCGTTCTTGAGCTTGAGCTTTCCTCGCTTGACGTTCTCCATATTCGGCAAATGTATAGAGGAAACCGAATTTGTGTGTGTGTGTGCACCACACCATTATATTTTTTATCTTACTTAAGTATCACATTCTCCTGCTGGACGAATGGAGCCCGAGACGCCTGTAACGACGCCGACGCCTGCGTCGACCTCGCCACCGGCCGCTCCGCCCACGCCAGCGGCCGAACCACGGCAGGATGAGACCAATGCGGCGCCTACCAAGAAGAAACGCCGCAGGAAGCGCCTCACGCTTCCGAAGGGCATGGACATGAAGAAGTATTATGCCAAGAAACCCGGCAAGGAGCGGATGGCGTACGTGAAGAACGTCAGGTGGTACCAGAAGAAGAAGAAGAAGAAGGAGCGCCTGCGGCAGCAGCCACAGACGGAGGCCGTCGAACACACACAGCCCATCGTTCGCAGGCCATGGGTCAAGCCCGATATGGAGGAAGCCGCCCAAACACTCGCAGCCGAGGCCCAGGAGCTCGAGCCTCCCAAGAAGAATAGCGGAGCCTGGCCCAAGGGCTTCAACCCCATGAAATACGCCAAAATGGGGCACGAAGAACGCCACGAGTACGTGAACAAGTTGAGGAAGGAGCAAGGTCTGACGCCGATGCCGAGTAGGAAGAAAGTCGTGGTGCCAGACAAGTTCAAGTTGCCCGAAGGCATCGACGTGGAGAAGTTTTTGTCCATGAACCCTGGCCGGCAGCGCATGGAGTACTTGGCCAGATTCATCAGGCAGCATAAGATTGACCTGAAATCTTCTCGTGTGGTGAAACCTGGCGTGCCAGTGGGACGTAAACCGGAGCCTCGGTCTCACCCGCGCTGTGGTTGCTCGAGCTCTGAAGCTTGTGCGTGCTGCAGCAGGTGCGTGGAGCTCCACTGCATCTGTGGATTAGCCGTACGCCAGCGTCGTGCCCTGTGCCAGGAGTCTCGAGCATGCAGCTGCATACTTTTCGACCCGACGGCGCGTTGCAAACTTTGCCGTGGCTGTCGACAGCCTCAAGGGTTCAGTCACTGTCGCTGCGTACTCCATCAAAAATTGTTGTGGACTAAACGGCATCCTGAACTTGAAGTGGAGCTGACGGAAGAAGAGGAGAAGGTAGCATGCAACTGTTTCGTGCTTGCGAACCGGCATGGAGGTGCGACTGTAACGAAGGAAAAGGAAGAGAAGGCCTTGGAGGAAATTGAGCGTGTCCGACGCATTAAGAGAGCTACCGGATTCCCTTCAAGCGACAATATTTTTCGCACCAAGAAGATCTCGACATTCCTTGGTGACGAAGGTCTGGAAGATGAGTGGGACGATGGAGTCGACGATGGACCAGGCACTGAAATTTTACCACCACGTACTGAAAGTGTGGTTCCGCGGACGATGGTGAGGAGAATGTTTAATCCCGTATTCCACCCTGCGTCTTATCACCCATTGCATCGTTCTGAGGGGAACACTCTACTGGAGACCATTGAACCACGGAGTGGCACCATTTGCAGGAGAGAATATTCAGCGGTACGTGTTTGTGTCCTATTTTCAGTGTTGACTAAGTTCTCTGAAGCATCGAAAGCTAACGTAGTGCTAACCTTTGTGTTGCTTGTGTCGCCAGTATTCGAGCGATGCGATGCTATTCGAACTCATGCGTGGATTGGAGAACTTCGCATTTGAAGTTGGTACGTTTTACTGGGTGTCGGACGCATGGTTGTCCGATAGATGATTCTAATCGTATTTGTGTGCAATGCACAATAATGTTGCCCAGACCGGAATGCGACGATGCCATCTGACGTACGTGCAAGGCATAGTGAGATTTTCGTTGGATGATACGGTTCTAATTTGTTTGTTAATACCTACAGGAACTGGTCGACTTTTTTGTGTATATGGCAAGTATCAAGACATCGAATGTGGGGGAGCTTATCGGAACATTCGAAGACTCCGCTGCCGTCGCTGGTAGTATTGTTATTGAGGAGTACATGGCACAGCTGATTGAAGATACCGTAGTGAAACAACAAGCGGTGTGCCCCCCGACGGAAGAAAGTGTCCAAGCCTTCACGAGGGAGCTCCTTGTAGGCTTCAACTGGCAGCTCTTCCAGTCGTACTTCCCGTTAGATACACTGGAAAAGGTCGAAACTCTGCCGGAGAAGATAACAGCCATGATATTCGATGCGTTTGTGTCAACGCAGCCTCAAGGTTTCGACTCCGAGGCGCACGGAGATGATCTGGAGAAATGGATTCGAAGCGCTATCGTCATCCCCTTTTTCACCGCTACTGGTGCCATTCGAAAAGGACCAAGTGTTGAATCTGCGTGGACTACATCCAAGCCGAATGCTGAAGCGGACCAGACTTCATCCAAGAAGAGGAATGGGAAAGCGAAAAGGCGAACAAGGAAGAAGAAGAGCGACATTGTGGAAGCGCCGGTGGCGGCTTCTCCTCCTTCCATCCGATTGTCAGTGAAGGCCAATCCCGTGCACGGCAGTCCTGCGTATAAGTTACAATACGCAACGACGCTAGAGGGTGGGCAGTGTATTAAGGCGTCAGTTGGCGGATTAGACAGCAAGGCCAAGGCGAATGCTACGCTCACACAACTCGCGAAGACCCTGGAGCATCATTACAAGAGAAGTAAGGGTTTGCTAAAGCGCCCACATCCCCCGCCCCCGGTACCGGGCCCTCCACCTGCTCCTCGACCTCTCCCCCCACTGGACCCAAACAACCCGTATGACGACATGTATCCATACGTGCATGAACATTTTAATCGCTATCTGCAGCAGAGGTGGAAGGCATCCATCGCGGAATACATGAGCTGGAAAGTAGCGATGGCGCAAGGCCTAGAATGGGTCCCTGAACGCAAGCAAAAGAGAAAGCGCAAGAGCGAAGAATCGCTGCAAGAGGAATCAAGCAACAAGAATGGAAGAGTGGGTTGACCAAGGTTGTTGCAGTTGCTGCGCGAGGTATCCTGCAATATCAGTTCCTTTAGCACGTTGTCATCAGCTGGAACATCCCGATCCGATTACCAGCGACAAATATACTCCCAGATTTGACCAGAAAACTATCAAAACGCGGGGTTGTCGCGCAGATTGGCCGCTCGACGTTGAAGTACGAGGCTGCTGCTGAAACGGACACCAATCTGCGTGGTATTTTTGCCTGAGGTTGCGTTCTAAAAACGATGCTGCTGAGTGACAGCAGCGCTATGGATCGTAACTTGCTCAGGCTTTCGTTTGTCCAAGTCACGGAAGTAGGTAGCTGCAGCGATGAACAAGTACGAAGTGCTCGGCGTGATCGGAGAGGGCGCGTATGGCGTAGTGCTGAAGTGTCACAACAAAGAGACCAACGAGACGGTGGCTATCAAAAAGTTCAAAGAGAACGAGGACGACGACCCCATGGTGCGCAAGACGACGTTGCGTGAGGTGAAGATGCTGCGCTTTCTCAAGCACGGCAACATCGTTGCTCTCAAAGAGGCGTTCCGCCGGAAAGGTCGACTGTACCTTGTGTTCGAGTACGTCGAGAAGAATCTCCTGGAGGTATTGGAGGACAAACCAAACGGTGTCGACAGTGAGCTCGTGCGCTCATACATATTCCAGTTGTGCTGCGCAATTCATTACTGCCACACCAATAATGTGGTGCACCGCGACATCAAGCCTGAAAATTTGCTCGTAAACACATCCAACGGTGAACACTCGCTGCGTCTGTGTGACTTCGGCTTTGCGCGCTCCGTCCCTAGCAATGGAAATGTGTGTGACTTGACTGAATACGTTGCAACACGATGGTATCGCGCCCCAGAATTATTGCTTGGCGATACCAAATACTCCAGGTCTGTGGATATCTGGGCTATCGGGTGCATCATGGGCGAACTTATCGAAGGCCAGCCAATGTTTCCTGGAGAAAGTGAGATTGATCAGCTATACTTGATCCAGAAAATGCTTGGCCCACTGCAGAAACGACACATGGAGTTGTTTGCAACAAACCCTCGCTTCTCGGGGCTGAAAATCCCCGAAGTGAAGGTCCCTGAAACGTTATCTCGGCGATATTGCGGACGCGTGTCCAAGAAGGCCATAAGTTTTCTAGAGGGGGCAATCCAGCTATGCCCAGAGGACCGATTCACGAGTGAAGAGTGTCTGAAGCACCCGTACTTCGAGGGGCTGTCATATTCCGCCTCAGTCGAACCTAGCGCATCCAATTGTTTCTCAGCGTCCGCTACAAGCATGGCCTCCGAGTTCAAGGCTTTACAGCTCAATTTGGGCGAGAAGCTTACAGGATCCACAACGATGGACGATGATATTGCTTCTGGAGCTTCTCGTTGGCCTTCAGAGCCTTATGAAACTGGGCGTAGCAAGTGCTGGATGTCCAGTCGAGGGGTAGCAAAAGCTGAGGAGAAGAATCCAGCGCTTTCAAAAGATAAGCGTCGGTCGGGAAGCAGACGAAATCGAAAGGATGAAAGAGGTGGAAGCGGCCACACGACGAGCAGCAGCAGTTTGAGGAAGATGACGGACTCGGTAGAAGACATCTCGGGTATTTCGGTATCAGCGGTATGGCAACCAGGCGAATGTGCAGCACCTAAGGACGATGATGGTGGGCAGATGAGCACCCTAAGTGGACGCCGTAAGAGCCGTAAGAAAGGTGGAAATCACCTCCCAAAGCGTACAAGTGGTGGAGGCAGCAAAAAGAAGACGTCGTACGGTGGTGACTCTGCGTCCTCGACGAACGTAGGGCTCCCTTCGGGTGTCGGTATCGCTATGGTTCGACCGGTATCACGACAAGTCTTGCTGTCCCAGCAAACCTTGCCGCGCTACCTACCGCAGCTAGGTGGTGGTTTGCACGACGGTCTTAGCGACTTGTCAAGCTCGGCAGTGATCTCCTCCACTTCCAACGGATGCAACCCAGCAGGCAACATCAGCTACAGCGCCAAGAGTATAGCAGGCGACGAAGATGAAGAAAGTGGGCTGGCCAGTGTTTATAACTACCCCGTTTATTCACGGTCCTCTTATGCAAAGAAGTCGTCCAAGAAGCTCCGAGAACGCACCCTGGACGCGCAGGAGTTGCTGGAGTTCAACTGAGCAGTACTCTCAAGTCGTGTCAGTTCAGTACGCGCTTTTGTCAATCAAACCATTAGACTATTTTCCCTTTTCAATGCTCAAAGGTGCTCATGCGTCGACTTGACATCAACGCCACGTCGCGCCAGCACCGACAGCATCGAAGTTTTGTCGTGTCAACAAGTTGCCTTCAACATGTACATGTAACATCGTTTCCGCCGGGAAGCCGAGACCGTTTCCATGCAACCGAAGCTCTTGTTTGCCCGCTGCTTGCAGCAATGCCTCCAAGGCAAACCGTGCGATTCGTAAAGCTCCAATCCGCTGGTATTGGGCATTTTGCTCTCAGGCACCATTCTATCGACTATCGCAGCCATCCAACTTGGAAGTTCCAAGTGATCTTTGTGCACAACACAAGCAGATTCCATGAAGTGTACCGTTTCTACCCATCATGTCAACTCAACACCAGGCCAAAGTCCTCCTCGCCTTGAAGCATTTCCGGATCGACCGAGTCGCTCCCAAGTCTCCCGTCGTCCTTCGACCCACCGCCCGCCATGCCGTCCCTCCTCGACGCCGAACGCAGCGGCAGCCCCGTGCCCTCGCGCGAGCTCGCCTTCGTGCTGCACAAGGGCAAGAGCAACGTGGAGAAGCTCGAGCGC
This sequence comes from Phytophthora sojae, assembly GCF_000149755.1. NCBI lineage: Eukaryota > Oomycota > Peronosporomycetes > Peronosporales > Peronosporaceae > Phytophthora > Phytophthora sojae. The sequence goes on from NW_009258116.1 coordinate 3,193,991, forward strand.
CTGGAGCAGCTGCTGGTCCAGGACCCTGTCTTCAACCACGAGAAGATGAACTACCTGACCCGCGGCGAGCAGTACAAGCGCGCCATGCAGATGTCGGCCAGGGTGGAGATCATCGCACGCCGCAACAAGCTCAGCGACGAGGACACGGAGCAGCTGCGCCTGATCTTCCAGGGCATCACGAGCTGCTCGGCGTCCACGACGCTGCACACGCTCATGTTCATCAAGAACCTGGGGCTGCTCTTCACGGACGAGCAGCAGGCGCGGTGGATGGACATGGCCAAGCGGTGGCGCATGATCGGATGCTACGCCCAGACCGAGCTCGGCCACGGATCCAACGTGCGCGGACTCGAGACCACCGCCACGTACATCCCCGCCACCGACGAGTTCGAGATCCACTCGCCCACTCTGACGTCCATGAAGTGGTGGCCGGGCGCGTTGGCTCGCACGGCCAACTTCGGAGTGGTGTACGCGCGACTGCTGCTCGGGGGCAAGGACTATGGCGTGCACAACTTCATGGTGCAGCTGCGTGACTTGGAGACGCACGACGCGATGCCGGGCGTGACGCTGGGCGACGTTGGTCCGAAGATCGGCTTCAACAATGTGGACAACGGGTACTGCAAGTTCAACCGAGTTCGCATCTCGCGCAAAAACATGGGCATGAGATTCGCGACGGTCACCCGTGACGGCAAGTATGTCAAGAACTCGGGCGTTCCTCAGGAGGTGCTCTACTTTACGATGCTGCAGACGCGGATGGTGTTCATCCGCTCGGCTGGTATCAACTTGGCAAAGGCGTGCACGATCACTATTCGCTACTCGGCTGTTCGCCAGCAAGGTTACGACGCCAACAACCCGAAGTCCAAGAAGGAGCTGAGTGTGCTAGACTACCAGACGCAGCAGTATCGTCTGTTCCCGCTGCTTGCTGCGGCGTATGCTATTGTGCTGACGGGTAGGAAATTCACTGAATGCAATGATGATCATGCAGTGGCTATGATTCTAACAATGGATTTCTTTTGTGGTGGGGCTACAGGAAACCGCGTTGACGAGTTTGCGGCTTCACTGTCGGAGCAGGCGAAGAGTGGAGATGTGAGTTTGCTTACTGTGGGTCACGTCATGAGCTGCGGGCTCAAGGTCCTCACGACGGATCTTGCCACTGCCGGCATCGAAACGGCTCGTCGGGTACGTGGAGTGTCTAGTCTACAATATGTTTGTACTTGGTGTCGCTGACAGTTGTTGCGGTGCTGTTTTGTATACTTCTTAGGCTTGTGGTGGTCACGGCTACCTACTTTCGAGCGGTAAGCTAAGCTTACGATTGCCTTTAACCTCGCACTCATGCGGAGTTCTCACGATAATATTGTTGCTGTTATTGTGCAGGTTTGCCGGTTCGTAAACACGCAGCACGTGATGTTCATGAAGGTAAACGTATCGACTAAACTTTGTGCTATTGTCTCGTATAGATTTTGCTGGGCGACGCCGTGCAGACTGTCACGACTGAAGGCGACAACTTGGTGCTTTCGATCCAGGTTTGTGCGGCTATTGGCATTTCGTGCATGAACCGACTGACTCCCTTCATAATCTAATACAAACGTCTACGTGTGTATATAAAATTGAAGACTGCTCGAGCTCTGCTGAAGATCTTGACGTCGTACAAGAAGACGGGCAAGGTGCCTGAGCCTATGGCTTTTCTGGCCAACATTGACAAGCTGCCGACTGCTACGCCTCGTACGAAGCAGCAGTGGCTGGAGCCTCAGGCATACGTGGCTGCTTTCGAGCAGCGTTTCCTTTACCAGCTCCGCTCCTACGTGAAGAAGATTTCAGCGGAGTCTTCTGTCACTGCCGGCTTGCAGAACAACTCGATGGACACGCTGAAGCTGACCAACTCCTACGCCAGTTTGGTGATCGTCAAGACCTTCACCGAAGCTGTTCAAGCCCCATCGACGCTGACCTCCGAGTTCCTGTCGTCGCCGGCAGTCATCAACGTTGTGCGCCTGCTGTGCCACTTGTTCGCGCTCACGCAACTGGAAGCCACCGCCGGAGAGTTCATGGAGAGCGGGTGCGTCTTCCCCAGCGAGATGCCGATTATCCGGGCCAACATCGAGGAGCTGCTCGCGCTCATCCGCCCGCACGCCGTGACGCTGGTGGACGGCTTCAACTTCTCGGACCACACGCTGAACTCGACGCTGGGTCGCTACGACGGGAACGTGTACGAGGCTCTGTACGAGTCTGCGCAGCACGACCCGCTGAACCACTCGTCGGACAAGGTGGCGTTGCACGAGTTGCTGCGCCCGATCCGTGACGAGCTTTCGCAGTCGCGACTGTAGGAGTAGCGACGGCACTAGGCTGTTGGTTGCAGTACAGCCTGAACTTGTATGGCAAACGTTGCGTTTCGTGACGAATGAAGCTTATATCGATTGATGATGAACGAGAAAACGATATCGACGATACTACCGTCTCCAAACGAGCTTCAACATGAAATCATTGGCGCTCCAGCTTTCCTGAGGCTCGCACATGATCGATCAGCTTCAACGTGACAAACTTCAATTATCACGTGCGTGTCGAGTAAACACCACCAGCTCGGAACGTGGAGCTCATTCCTCAATTCGCGAGTGATTTGCACCCTTCCTGAAGATGACGTCCCCGTTGGATGCCGAGCGCCGCAAGAGTCGCGTGCCTGCGAGGGCGCTCGCGTACGTGCTGCACCAGAGCAAGAGCAACGTGGAGAAGCTCGAGTGGCTGGAGCAGTTGCTGGTTCAAGACCCTGTCTTCAACCATGAGAAGATGAACTACCTAACTCGCGGCGAGCAGTACAAGCGCGCCACGCAGATGGCTGGTCGCGCGGAGATCATCGCCCACCGCAACAAGCTCAGTGAGGAGGACACAGCGCTATTGCATGTGGTCCTTCAGGGCTTTACGAGTTGTCCGTCCTCGACGGCACTGCACACCGGGATGTTCTTCAAGAACCTGGGGCTGCTCTTCACGGACGAGCAACAGGCGCGGTGGATGGACATGGCCAAGCAGTGGCGCATGATCGGATGCTACGCCCAGACCGAGCTCGGCCACGGATCCAACGTGCGCGGACTCGAGACCACCGCCACGTACATCCCCGCCACCGACGAGTTCGAGATCCACTCGCCCACTCTGACGTCCATGAAGTGGTGGCCGGGCGCGTTGGCTCGCACGGCCAACTTCGGAGTGGTGTACGCGCGACTGCTGCTCGGGGGCAAGGACTATGGCGTGCACAACTTCATGGTGCAGCTGCGTGACTTGGAGACGCACGACGCGATGCCGGGCGTGACGCTGGGCGACATTGGTCCGAAGATCGGCTTCAACAATGTGGACAACGGGTACTGCACATTCGACCACGTGCGGATTCCTCGTGAACAAATGGGCATGCGTGTTGCCACTGTTACTCGTGACGGCAAGTACGTCAAGAACTCGGGAGTTCCTCAGGAGGTGCTGTACTTCACCATGCTGCAGACCCGCATGTCGTACATTCGGTCGAGTGGCCTTGCACTGGCGAAAGCCTGCACGATCACTATTCGCTACTCGGCTGTGCGCCAACAGGGGTACGACGCCAACAAACCCGACTCGAAGGAAGAGCTGAGTGTGCTGGACTACCAGACGCAGCAGTATCGTTTGTTCCCGTTGCTTGCGGCGGCGTATGCCATCACTCTCACCGGTAAGCTGCTATTCAGTGGGAATTGGTGAACGATAGTTAGATCAGCTAATGTTTTCTGTCGTTGTAGGCAACCAAGTGGATGCCTTCTCACTGCAGCTCGCTGATCAGATCAAGCACGGTGACCTGAGCATGTTGCTTGTGGGGCACGCGATGAGCTGTGGACTCAAAGTGCTGACGTCTGAAATGGCGTGCGGTGGCATTGAGACTTGCCGTCGGGTAAGAAGTTACTCCTCGAAGCGGACCTATTCGGTCTGGAATTCTGACATGTACGCTGTTATCTTTTAGGCATGCGGCGGACACGGTTACCTGCTGTCTAGTGGCCTGCCTGTTCTCCTCGGCGATATCCTACAAATGGTGACCGCAGAAGGCGAAAATTTTGTCATCTGTCAGCAGGTTGGTAGCACATTAATTTGCCTTTGTTCAGGCACCATTGCTTGGCCCACGTGACTGACACGTAGCACCCTTCTGTATGACAAGACTGCTCGCGCGCTGTTGAAAGTGCATGGCCAATTCCAATCTAGCGGACGCCTCCCGGCAGCGATGCAGTTTATCGCAAACATCGGAAAGCCGTCGCGTGCGCAGCCTCGGGGCAAGGACCAATGGCTCGAGCTCGACACGTACATCGACGTTTTCCAGCAGCGCTTCCTGTACTCGCTCCGTGGTCTTGTGACCAAGGTTGCATCCGAGCCATCCGTCGCCGCCGGTATCCAGAACAACTCGATGCACTGCTACAAGCTGTCGAACGCCTACACGTATCTCGTCTTGGTGGACAACTTCGTGGAGGCCGTTCGCTCCTCCTCGACTCTGACCAAGGAACGCTTGTCGAACCCGGAAATTGTGCCGGTGCTTCAGATGCTTTGCAGGCTTTTCGCGCTCACGCAACTGGAAGCCACCGCCGGAGAGTTCATGGAGGGCGGGTGCGTCTTCCCCAGCGAGATGCCGATTATCCGGGCCAACATCGAGGAGCTGCTCGCGCTCATCCGCCCGCACGCCGTGACGCTGGTGGACGGCTTCAACTTCTCGGACCACACGCTGAACTCGACGCTGGGTCGCTACGACGGGAACGTGTACGAGGCTCTGTACGAGTCTGCGCAGCACGACCCGCTGAACCACTCGTCGGACAAGGTGGCGTTGCACGAGTTGCTGCGCCCGATCCGCGACGAAATTGCGCGAGAGTCTGGTGCCAAGTCGCGCCTGTGATTTACTGCATGGGACCATAGCGGAGGGTGGAGTTGCAATTGATGTCCGATCGACCAGCAGGTTAGGTCGGAGTGCATACCGATAACGATAATGCAGTCTTTTCGTTTCTTACAGAACGTGCTCCTACGGTTGTAGTTCATGTGTGCTGATCCTTAGGAACAAGTCCATTTATTATACTGGGATAGGAAGCGACGAAGTGCTGATAGCCCTCATAATAAATAATACCTACTATTGGACTTGAACCAATGGGCGATGTCCCCCCGTCCAATCGACACCGGTGATGAACCGGTAACGTCTTTAGGTCAATTTACAGTAAGTGATGTCTATTGACCGAGTGTTTTAGCCGTCTCAAGAATGATGGAGGCTGCTCCAGTTCATTTGCAAATTCGTCGAGTTAGATTCGTCATTGATTTTGCTCTGAAATCGGTTGTACGTCGTGACCATAGCGGCGATACATTGTCGGGCAGATTCTGCGGCTGCGAAGCAGGCGCAGGAGATGCCCGTGGAGCGTGCGGATTGAGTTTATCAATGGCGATCAAAGGTGAGTTAACCAATCCTATCCCAGCCTTCGCGAAGCCCTAGTAGGAGAAATGTGAACCACTATATCTAAGGTGGTTCATGCTACTACGATTTCTTGCAACGTAGTTGCAGTGGTTTTTGAAGAACTGTTCTTCAGAAGAACAAGAAGAACTTCTTGCTCGTATGGATACCACTTTCCATTTCTACCTAATGCAATATTCACAATAGGTAAGAAACGGAATTAGAAATCAACATTTACCCAATAGAAATGAACATCAACCAGTTTTGAACTTCCCGCCATCACAGCGACGATGGCGGATAGTCGGCGCCTAGCGCTGGAGCGATGGCGCGAGGAGAAGCGGCGCCAGAAGGAGCAGCAGGCCACCAAGACAGCTCGTCCTGCGCGCCGGGTGCTCGCCCACAGGTACAATACGCAACTGGAGCCAGTCATTCCCAAGTGTGACAATACTAACCTGAATGTCTGCTATCACAACCAGTACCGGCAGAATCACTCGAGGAGCCCCAGTGCGCACGCGTGTGGCCCCAAAGCAGCGCGAGATGCCACCGCCATCGACGCCAGCTGCTCCACGTCGCGTGTCGGACGAACCTGCTGGCCTCGTGCCGATCCGAGAGCTGGAGACGGCGGACGAGACGCAGGAGCGACAGATCTATGACGAACCCAAGACCCCGGCGTCCAAGACAATGAGCAGCGCAGCTACAGTATCCGAGGAAGATAGCGGTGACGTCGTGTCAGTCAAACAGCGCAAGAAGCGGCGGAGAAGCTACATTTCCCCGGCTTCCAACGCTCCGTCATTGGCCGGTGGGGCGCAGCGAGTGATGACGCCCACGCGGCTCCTGCAGCATGAGAGCGATGATGGCGGGATGGATGGAGACTTGGAGGGCGCGACGCCGGAACTTATACCAGGGCCTAGGCGTGTGAGTGTGCTGACATCTCGACAAAGGAAAAGTCACGAAGGTGTAGCTGCGTCGGTGCATGCAGTGACACCACACAACGCAGCCCGGGAACTGCTTGATGTTGATGTTAAAGAGGAGGGAAGTGCGTCCTCAAGAGAGACGATCTCGCTTGGAAGTATTGGAACGGCACTTCGTGTGCCGCACTCGGATTCGGGAAGAAGCAGCGGTGCCCTGGAGTCATCCAACTCCGTGATGCAGTTGAAAGAGGAGACACAGGACCCGTTGTCACTACATGCTACGATCGCAGACGCGCAGGAGACAGCACAAAGTAGCGTGGAGATCTCTCGAACTGAGAGGAAGTTGGTTTTACCGGACCGAGTTCCTGTGGACCCTGCGCAGAAACCAATGAGAACCAGTATCGAACGAAGGGCATCTCGAAAGAGCATTTCAGGCCGCGCATCACTTGACGATTCCAAGCCAGTCCAATCTATCAGCGAGAGGTTGAGTGGGAACACAAAATGGGAAATGGACGACTTCATAGTGACGAAGAATTTGGGCCAAGGCAAGTTCGGAAACGTGTACCTGGCAAAGGAGAAATGCACAAACGTCACTGTTGCTCTCAAGGTACGCTTGCTCGAGGTGAACCTTACCGTCCCATGTGTGATGATGATACTTACTGACACCGATTTCACAGGTTCTGTTCAAGTCCCCTCTGACGCGCGACGGCGGTGTTAACAACTTGAAGCGCGAGGTCGAAATCCAAGCACGCCTTCGCCACCCAAATGTTCTGTGCATGCACGGCTACTTCTACGACGACTCATGCGTCTATCTCGTGCTTGAATATGCACCGTATGGAGAACTCTATAAAGAGTTGGCCAAAGAAAAATTCTTTGCTGACGCTGTGGCTGCCCGCTACGTGGCCCAAGTAATCGAAGCACTGAGGTATTGCCACAGTTGCAACGTGATTCATCGAGATATCAAGGTAAGCTCACTCTGACTGGCATTATATCTGGGTACTGCTAAGCTCTAACGTCGTCATGCTTTGCAGCCTGAAAACCTTCTACTTGGACACAACCAAACCATCAAGCTTGCTGATTTCGGGTGGTCAGTACACGCACCAAAGCCCTACAATCTCCGTAAGACGTTTTGCGGGACTCCGGACTATCTCAGTCCAGAAATGGTGATGGGAGAGTCATACGACTATCGGACCGACTCGTGGAGTCTTGGTGTACTCACTTATGAGCTGTTGGTCGGGTCAACGCCATTCTACAGCGAGAACCAAATGGAGATGTACAAGAAAATTGAACTTGTGGACTACCAGTTTCCATCAAGCCCGCTCGTCTCTGAGGACGCAAAGAGCTTTATTGCGGGGCTGCTCAAACGGAAGCCTAGAGACCGAATGAGCTTGGCCGATGCAGCCAAGCACCCGTGGATCCAGAATCATGATTCGAACTAATTTTTTAAAGCTGGCTTATTAAAATAAGCCAAATGAAGTACATTACGTATGGAGCTACGCATTACCCACTTAAACCAAACGGTACTTATCGTTCATATAAACGACCAAAGCATCGAACTGGAGCTAGGGAGCAAGTACACAGAAAATCGTCAGAAGTGCTCTTTTCTGCGAATTGGCACGGCAATGACTTACATTTGCAAGGATTTCCATGATCTGATCGACCGGCAAGCTAGGAAAGGCAAAACGAAGGTCTGCAACTGAGCAGCCGGTATCACTCTTTGCCTGCAACTGCTGCAGAATCATTCCTGACAAGTCCACAAAACGCAAAGAAGTTAGGTAGATGAAGACCAGATAAAACTGAGGGTGCAACACAAACGCACCGCTCCATTCTTCCTGTGACTTGGGTGCAGATGAAGCTGACATGGGCACCGCCAGTTGAAACACGACGAGACCGTACTGCTCCTCCTCTTCCTTGCTGAAGAAATGGCGATAATGGCGCTCCGCCGCAGCCGCTGCATTGAAAGTACCGGCTCCTACGAAGGAGCTTTGCGGCAGTAGCGCGTTCACATTTTCTGCTTCCAGCACGGATTGCAGTCGCGAGTACTTGCGAACCGCCACGACGGCAGTCAATGTTTTCCCGTTAATGGTAATCCGGTCATTCGCACGAATGATGGAGTAAGGGGTGACGTTTAACCTGCGCAGTGAATACGAATTAGCGATGAAGATATGATTATGCTGGCAATTATTCATCCACGTACCGAATCTCAAGCGATTTCGCTCCTTGCTCGATCAATGCCTGGTCTTTCTCGGGGAGTGCGAACTGATAGTCCGCAGGGGGTAGAGTGGCTTCCTGATGAAAAGCGCCGACATTGCTCTGCTCCCACGGTTTCTCGATTAGAGTCGCGGCGCCAAACTGATTTGGTTCTTGGCCATTTGTACGTTGATGACCATTAGCAGCACTTGTATTGGAGCTGGCCGCTTCATTGCTGTTGCCAAGCGATGGGAACGCAAGCAGCTCAAGTGCAGCAGGCGGAGAAGAATGATGAACCGCGTAGTCGTTTTTGTATCTACGTCACGTGCACGCACACCACCACAATGTAGGGATCACTAGAAGCTGATGTACCGAACAACACTGCCAATACGTACAGATGCATAATCTCAAGCATCCTGAGCGTCTCCGTGTTGCGGTCGTGCACTTCGTGAACGCTGTTTAAGAATCAGTCAGCCTCGTCAGCTTAATTCCAAGGTTGACGATCCTCCTACATAGATACTGACTGCGTTGCATTGATCCAGCGTCGACTGCGCGTCATATCCGAAGGCGGCCATGGTTCCTCGATGGTCCCCGTGCACTCCACCTGGTATCAAACGATAAGACTCAAAACCTCCTCTCAATAAAACTAAACACCACGCTCCCTACCAATGCCCCAAGCTGCAGTTCCTGGCTCTCAGTTGTGTTTCCACTTGGCAGCATCTTCACATCCAGCAAGCCCGTTCCGTCGTCTGTAGTATCAATCCAAGCACAAATTTGTATTTAGGTACTCTGGGATCAATGTGCAAGTTATCATTGTTCCCAACTAACCAAGCTTCAGCTGCGTGTCAGCCCGCTTCACGAGCACCCCCATCACTTGAACACGACTGAAACTCGCATGAGCCACTCTATAGCCGCGAGTCTGCGCGTCGTAGGCCACTGCCGAGCTGTGCAGCTGTGCGATGCCCAACTGAAGTGCACACTTCGCCTCCATTAGAAAATGACCTAAAGTATGTTTCAGGGACACAAAAAGTACCCATTTCCCTTGAACAGGATGATTGTGTGAAATGCAAAACGCATGTTTAGATAGCTAGATCTCCCATTCTACATTTCGAGCGTCGTGAAGTTTGATAGAGGGCCGACTCGACCATCCGTGCCCCAGCTGGCCACTCCGGCGACGCCGACGAAGTATGTCATGTTTGGCTCCAGATTTGAGATGACTGCCGAGGTGTCCAAACCACGATAGACCTCCACGCGGTTAAGCCGAAGGGAGTAGGCTTCGACAGACTCCAATTGTTCCCACAGAACAATCGCTTGAGATGAAGTTACATTGGTCGTGTTTGGCGGGTTCTTTGGAACACTAATCGTCATGTAGGTGGCTACCATACAAAACGAAAAAATGTTTACATGTAGTTCAGTGACGACTTTTTTCACCAAGTTCAAATGCAACATTTACGTACGTATCGTGTCGAGATAGGAGTACCAGCCCCACCGAGCGTAACCCTGTACAAAGCAACCTAACGCTGTTGACTGCGAAAACGCTGCTGATGGCGTCTGGAAAGCCGTGATGGGAATGATGAATGCACCCAGCATGGTGTGGTGTAAATGGAATGAGGTCGATGGAAAGAGTGCCCACGACACGAGCACCGATGTGACCATTACCACGTACATCACCATACATTTCTTCCATCTCCCGGCACGATACAAGCTTTGGAAGAGAGTGAAGGCCAAAAACACCGCTCCAATGCCGACGATAGTAAAAACAACGTACGTGCCGGCATTAGCGTTCACTTCCTCAAAACCGCCAAGGTCAACGTTTAGCCATGGGACGTATCCGATGAGATTCATGTTGATCATAACGTGGAATGGTACAATGTAGCAAAATACCCACATCACCACTCGTCTCTTCAGCGACAACGCTTTCCATCCTCGAAAAGTTTTCGACGCTGCCATTCGATACGCCACACTGCTCGCTGCTAGCAGAACCATCACCTCGCCGTAAGAATCTATTGAGATGCCTGCGTAATTTTGACTCGAGGGCTGTCCGACCAGGCGAACGTAAAAGAAGCCCCACGCTACCAGCGAGTAGAACAATATGACAGGACGGATGCGAGGCAGGAGACCAAAGCCTGCCATGGCAGTAAATCCAACCCCGAGAATCCACCACGATAGATCACTGCAGAAGGCGCTGGATGCTTCTTTGAACTCGATAGTTTTGGGAAACCAGGACAAGAACTCGGTAGTTGTCACCCCGTTTGCAGTGGATGAGTAAAATGCATTTGCCGCACCTACAATCACATCAAGAGCAGAATAATCTTCCGTAAACATGGAAACACAAAGGGTAGAATGGACTTACCCGCAAATCGATAAAACGCACAACCACCGTTGGGTCCAACAACTCCAGCGTGAACCGCTGCTCGACAGATTCTTGAATCGGCTCTGCGTCACGAAAAGAAAACATTAGCATTCATCATGTAGCGTGGAGATGCTTGCTGAGAAGGAAACAGTACCTATAGGGGCTAGAACCATACACAGCAAGTGATGATGATTGATCTTGAGGAATAGTTAGCCAAAGTTTGAGATTAAGTGGTGGCAAGAAGTTAACATACCTAAAGTGCAGCGCGTGGGGCACCGGAAGGCATTCCAGTCGGATTCAAACGGGCGACAGTCGACTCCCCACAACCCACACGACGTTCCGAAGCCCCACGAGCGGCAGCTCAGAAAGTCCGGCGCGCTCCCGTCCTCCATTGACGCTGCGAAGAAGCTCAAGTACACCAGAAGTACTAGGAGTGCCAACGAAATGAAAAAGTACATCAGCACAAGCAGGTTTGCCGAGAGCCATGCAAGGCCAGCATCCTTCGAGATGATCGCTTTCACGGGGGTAAGCTGCACATTTTGCACACTGGCGCGACTTTCGTCTTCCAGAGATTGCTGGGAGTGATCTTGACTTGCGGAAACTTTTCTTTCCGAGCGCGAGCGAAAGCGAGTACGACTCAGCCAGTTGCCACCAAGCGGACGGACTTCTGGTACCCCTCTCATTGCTACCCAGGCGATTAGCAAATGAGGCCCCGGAAGCAAGACGAAAATCATAAGAACAGTCGTCTAAAAAAGAAAAGCTTGACAGGTCCGTCTTAAAATGAAGAAGAATGGGGGAGTGTATACTTCAAGCCGGCCGGGATAAATTTGAGCTTTTTAAGGTGAATTGATTTACTAGTTCAGCACGGCCTCCAACAGCGTCTGCGTCGCTTCTGCAGCTTCGCGTACGTCGGGATCAGCTTCCGTCTCAGCGTGAGCGAGAGGACGGACGATCTCTAGAATCCTTTCGGTCGTGCTAGGATCGTTCAGCCGCGGCACGATCAACCCGAGAGTGCGGAGCGCACGGAAGCGCAGGTTCGCTGTCGTGGATGTGCACTGCTCCACCACCGTCTCGACCACGTCCCGCAACTTATCCATGTGCTGCAGCTCAGGAGCAAGAAGCTCCACTGCTAGCAAACCGGTGAGTCGCCCGTGGAACGTGGATTGAAGGCACACAGACACACGAGGCACGCACTTTTCAGCAACCCACTCACTACCTAACGACTTCCCCAGGGAGGGAAGCTTTTCACACACCACTGCTCGGACTTCGTGAACCGCGTCGCCCAACAGCTCCAAACACGCATCGGCAAAGTCACCTGGGAGTGGTGCGCCATCCTCACGCTCAGCCCACGCATCCACGCAATGAACAAACTTTACACGCACTCGCCACTGTACCGAGGTACGCAGAGCCTGAATGGCCGGGAAAATCATCGCGGTCACAGATTCTGCGGAGCTGTCACAGTAGCGCGCCATTTCTTCCAAGAGAGACGCGCGCACAGTAGGGTCTTGACTTTCGTCCAGGAACTGCGTGAAAATCGGAATCAACTCGTCGTAATAGTTGCTACCGATGTACTGCAGCGAGCGACCAACCGATTGCGCTAAGGACAGCCTCACAGCCACCGAGACGTCAGTTGAAAGCGCGTACGTCGCGGGCAGTACGCTGCGTACAAACTTGACTTGAGCAGCGACCACAAGCTCGGTCTTCTCAGGAGCTGAGTCTTCTGAACTTGAAGCAGTGGTTTGCTGCAGAGCGATATCTCGGAGTGCCTCGCCTAGAAGAAAAGAGCCCTCAGCACATGCGCGACGCACCTCTACAGTAGGATCACCGACCATAGACACAAAATGGTCGACAAAGACGTCCGTGTACTCGGCACCAAATGCTCGGCAGAACGCAGGCAGAGTTCGGGCCGTTTCCAGCCGCACTTGCCACGATGAGTCTGACGTGTACGTATTCACCATCGGCACCATTTGGCAGTACAGCAGACGCAGCGCCTGGTCTGCCTCCTCCTTGGACTTCTTCTGGTCTTCAAGCAGTAGGCGTCGAAGAGTAGTGGCCAGGGTAATACAACTTTTCACAGCGAATATACGAACAATGTCATGGCTATCGGCCGTCGACTTTTCAAGTAATTGAACAGTCCAACCGGCCACAGGAGAGCCACCCGCTGCAGCCAAGTCGCCGATAACCGACGTTACAGCGCGGCGAACCAACGGGTTATCGTCGTTGCACATACGATCAAGCATACCACGGAGCTGAACGCGCACATCCCCTCGCACATGCGGATAAACCATCGATAGGAGTGCTACCGGCACAATTCTGGCTGTTGGGCTCGAGCTGACGCTAAGTCGCGCGAACATTGGCACCAGCAGTTTGTCCACATCTTCATTGTACAAGGACAAGATGAGCATCTTGAGCGCATTCACCATGACGTCCCATGTAGCGTGATTCTCAATAATCGACAAACTCTCGAGTACATGGAGCACCACCGCCAGTAATAATTCGTAACGATGGCGCCTGCAAGACCGGTCACCGCCAGTCGACTTAGGTTCCTTCGAGTCCACGTAATGTTGCATCCGCGCCGTGCGCACAGCGAGCCAGCCGAGGAATTGAATCGTCCGGATGACAGTGCTTTCGCCCTTGTCATCGTAGTCGTGAATGGATGCAAACAGGTTGAGCAAGAAACGGCGCTCAGCACACATTTCGCCAGCGCGTTCCTCCTCCATCGTCTCAATGTCCTCCAACAGTGCAGCATCCCAAGCGTCGTTTGCCGGTAATAATCTCTCCAGCGGATTCGGGTACTGGGGGTCCATAGTCGGGGGATGATACTCTTCTGTGCTGAGGTACTGGAAGAGAGCCTTGGTCACAAGTTTCGGGAACGACAGCACGCCCTGGTGAATCTTCATTTGAAACACGCGGAACGACATTCGGTCCTGTTCAGGAATTGGACGCTCCGTTTTCTGCTGACGAATGTTCATCGAGAGCTGTCTACGGAGAGCCTTGTATTCATCAGGAGGGACAATAACCAATTGCAGCTGAAGTGGTCGCGAAGCCGTCTCAATCAAACGCAGCGTCTCCTTATGCGTCAAATGTGTGACTCGCTCGCCATTCAAACCTACCAGCCAACTCGATCGCTTCACATTCGCTCGTTCAGCAGCACCTCCAGATTTGATGTCCACAACAATCGTTCGCTCTAAGATATTCTCGACTGTGAGCCCAAGGGGTCCCGCAGGAATAGAAGCTGCATACGGTTTGTTCGCACCCATCACAGTTGATATGGGCTGCTCCGGATCCCAATCGAAGCCAATTATGCCACGGAAGTCGCTAACAATGCGGTCCTCAGTCAAAAAGGTATTCACCGCGCGGTCCAAACTGAATTCTGAATTCAGAAGCAGGTCCACCAGAATCTTAAACTCCACTGCCGAGGGCCCTGCTACGGCATCCTGCATGGACTCCACAGCCTGGCACAAAACCTGCAGGCCATACTTCGGCTCAACGGGAGTCTTTGCTGCTTCACCATCCGCCATTACAATATCGCCATCACCGTCTTGAGGTGGTAATGCAGTCGCCACAGAAGAAGGCACACCGTTGGATTTGGGAGTAGCCTGCTGAGAAGTGTGCGAGTCCGACGCACGGCGGAAGCGAAGCGCTGAAGGAACAAGAACACGCTGAACAAACCAGACTGTAATTAATACACATGAAAGATCGAGTCGATATGGCAAGCAGCAGCGAGAAATCTTACCTCCTTCGACAACTGCTGCACCACAGCAGCACAGTTCTCCTCGTTCAGCACCGTTTCGCGGAATGAGAGCAGTACATCCGACTTCTGAATACCAGCAAGCGCCGCCGGTCCACCAGGCTGCACTTGCTGCACAACAGCGCGTCCAAAAACGTTCCCGATCTGCCAGCGGAAATTGCTGCTCGACATCACCACTTCATACGTCCCGGGGCCATTCAACTCCTCTTCCGTCGGCGCCTGCTCAGCAACAGCAGCAGGTTTTGTCTCTTCAGCGCTAACGGGACCCTTCGCGGAAGGCGACGTCAGAGGCGTCAACTGGTGCGACTCGATCGACGTCAGCGCCGACGGAGCTTGCGGCATCGCAGCGGACGACTGCGCCGGCGTCTGAGGCGTTTTCGCAGCTCCCGACGGCGGCGAAACTGTCCTGGAGGACCCAGCCGGTGACATCGGGGCAGCAGGAGGAGGAGGCGCCGTCCCGTTCTCAGTGCTCTTGGGCGTCGGGGGCAGCGGCGTCTTGGCCGCCGTCGCAGCTTCGTCCTCGTCGTCGCTTCCTTCGTCAAACTCGGCGTCCGCTCCGTTCTCCGAGAAATAGACCTCCACCGCCTTCTGTAGGTTGTTGTTGGTGCGGCTCAGCAACCCCAGGATGACGTCGCGCTTGACCTCTCCGCCCAGCAGGCCGCTGAGCTCCTCGGCCTTGGGGGTCCACTCGGCGTCGTCGTCGATGGCCAGCGCCTTCCGCGGCAGCGCGGGCGTCTCGGCCCACGCCATGTCGTCGCCGTCCTCCTCGTCGGATCCCTCCACGTCGTTGACCTTGAGCTCCGCGGCGCCGTTGGCGGCCTCCGACTGGAAGTACAGGTCCACGGCCTTGTTCGGGTCGTTGCCCGCCTGCTGCAGCAGCGCCAGGATGCGCTCGCGCGCCACGTCGCGGGGCGCGATGATGGCGCGGATCGCGTTCACCAGCGCGTCCTGCTGCTGGGCCTCCATGCTGCTGTGTCGAAAGGGGAGGAGTTAATCCAATCTGCCTGCCGTTTCAGCTCCGTCCGTCCGTCCGATCCCGGGATTGGTTGAACGAGCCGCTCTTTTACCCGGAGGAGAGAGAGAGAGAGCGGAAGAGCAAGGAGGAGGAGGAAGAGAAGACGCCGCAGGCAGACAGAGGTGTACGGAGACTGTCCTGTGGCTGGAGAAGGGGGTAAGTTGGTCGAGCGCTGGCCTTTTTCTTTGTTTGAAGGGGGAATTCCGCCCAGCAGCAAGTTGTGGTGTGGTGCACGTAACGTTTGTGTGACGCCACACCAAGATCCGCGGCATTTTGGCCGTTCGACTGCAGCAGCGATAATGGCGGGAAGCTTGGCCACGGCCTTGGTGCGTCTGCGCTCTACCTACTCTTCCTGCCCTGCTGTCGCCTCTTACTGACCGCTGTGCTATCTTGTGACAGGGCGAGGACCTGCGCGGCAAGGTGCAGAGCGCCAAGATCCTCGTGGTGGGCGCCGGCGGCATCGGCTGCGAGCTGCTCAAGAACCTGGTGCTCAGCGGCTTCGTGGACATCCACCTCATCGACCTGGACACCATCGACGTGTCCAACCTGAACCGCCAGTTCCTCTTCCGCTCGCAGCACGTGGGCCAGTCCAAGGCGCTCGTGGCGCGCGAGATCGCCATGGAGTTCAACCCCAAGGCCCAGATCACGGCGCACCACGGCAACATCAAGAGCAGCCAGTTCGACATCGACTACTTCCAGCAGTTCGCGCTCGTGCTCAACGCGCTGGACAACGTGGACGCCCGCAAGCACGTGAACCGCCTGTGTCTGGCCACCAACACGCCGCTCATTGAGAGCGGCACCACGGGCTACCTGGGCCAGGTCTCGGTCATCAAGAAGGGCGAGACCGAGTGCTACGAGTGCACGCCCAAGGTCACCCAGAAGCAGTACCCGATCTGCACCATCCGCAGCACACCCGAGAAGATGGTGCACTGCATCGTGTGGGCCAAGGAGTGCTACAAGCTGCTGTTCGGCAAGACGGAGGACTCGATGCTGTGGGAGGACCCCGCCAACGAGGACAAGTCGGCCTTCATGGACCTCGTCACGCGCTCGCCCAACATGAAGTTCGATGGCGTGGGCAAGCTGCAGGAGTATGCGTGCGGCGTCTTTCGCGGTCTTTTCGACTTTGAGATCAAGAAGAGACTGGAGATGAAGACGTACAAGACAGCGGCAAAGCGCCCTAGTCCGCTTGTGCTGGAGGAGATCGTGGGCGCGGATATCGTACAGGCTATCAACCTGAACGACGCTGCGGCCAAGAAGCAGGCGGAAAACGGAAAGGTCTGGAGTGACCGCGACGTGTGGAGCGTCTCGGAATGCGTGACGCGCTTCGTCTCGTGCATCGTCCGAATCCTGAACAGCGAGCAGGCGCGCGCCAACCTGGGCAGTTATGAGTTCGACAAGGACGACGCCACCGCTATGGAGTTTGTGACTGCGGCGGCAAACCTGCGCGCCTTCGTGTTCTCTATCCCGATGGAGTCGCTGTACAGCTGCAAGGGCATCGCCGGTAACATTATCCCGGCCATCGCCACCACGAACGCGATCGTGGCGGGATTCCAGGTGCTGGAAGCGTTCCGTATTCTCCAGGCCGCCAAGCCCGTGGGCGAGGCGTGCAAGTACACGCACTGCAACCGTTCGTGGAACGCTAAAGGCGAGCTGCTGCAGCCGACCAATCTTGAGAAGCCGAATCCGCAATGCTACGTGTGCTCCAAGCACACGGTGGAGCTGGCCGTCGACACCAACCGCATGCTGCTGCGTGACTTGGTCGAGCAAGTGCTGAAGAAGAAGCTGGGTGTGAACGAGCCCACCATTTCGATTGGCGCCAACACGATCTACGAAGAAGGTGAGGACGCCGAGGAGAGTTTGGCTGTGAACCTGGAGAAGAAGCTCGCGGACCTCCCTGGCAAGGGCATCCACCATGAAACCACGGTATCAGTTGAGGACTTCTCGCAGGATTTTCGTTGCAACATCCGCGTACTGCATCGCGACGCGAAAGAGTTTGGCGAGGAGGCCACGGAGCTCTTCGCGCTGGGCGGTGACATCGCCAAGTTGGCAGCGGACCTGAAAGAGGAGGAGGCCAAGCAAGCTGCGCTCAAGTTGGCCGCCGCTTCCGGCCAAGGCCAGGACGAGGAGGACGACGACGACTTTGAGATGGTAGACCCGGTGGATGCCCCCGCGCACAAACGCAGCAGGCAGGAGGACGCAGCCGAAGGCGCGGCTGCCAAAAAGGCCAAGTCGGACGTGGTGGATCTGCTCTAGATTATCGAGCGTAGTCGTCGTTGCTTAAATGGCATACTTACAACTCCCTGGCTTAATCCTTAGTCGGTCAAGTACCGCCGCCATGAATTGTTAAACCGACCGTTAGCTGTCATAGCATGACTCGTACGGTACTGTCGGTCGTGTCGATGTTACTTCAAGCACCAATGTGGTCCACATATAAATTTGTGGCCCACACTATGTTACTTCACACACACACTGCTCAGCGATCAAGTCGAGCGATCAAAAGGGACCGCGCTTACCTACCGGACGGAAGCGGTCGCGCCCTCGGAGCGAGCGCTGGCGGCCACGTCGGCGAGAATAAGCGGCGGACGACGCTTCAAAGACCGCGAGAATCTCCCGCAGTGCTGGATGGGAGGCATGAGCAGCGCGCAGATCCAGAAAGACGCGTCAAGCGCCTCCGAAGAGCAGTCGGCGGAGCTCGGGCGTGCGCACAGCTCGCAGGAGGCAAACAAAGAGGCTCCGGCGTCGCAGAAACACCAGCAAGAGGCGCAGCGCCTCCGCTCGGACGACGAGTACGTGATGGTGGACTCGTGGGGCAGCCCCAGCCCCAAGAAGAAGCGTCGGCGAACGCAGAGCGGCGAAGTGGAGCGAGATCAGGACGCGAACAGAGCCGCTGCAGACGCGGAACAGCAGGGGGGTATTACAGAAGAGAAGTCGGAGGAGAATGGAAATTTTTTGGAGGAGAATAGGCGTGTGGATGCAACGGAAGAGACGGAGACGGCGAAGGAGCAGGAGGACGCACGTGAAGATGAGGCGAATGGGTCGACGAAGAAGGCGGAGGGAGATGCAGAAGCACAGGCACATGACGGAGAAGTATCGGGCGATGAGAAACAGCCAGAGAGTAAAGGTGCTGATGGAGTGGACAAAAAGGATGTGGGTGATGAGACTGAAGTGGTGGAAGCAGCAAGGAGCGACCAAGCACGACCCACGAATTCGACGCCGGCACGAGTACCATCGCCTGCCGTTCACTCTGGAGTTGATATGGTGTTCCCTGAGGACGAAGTGCCAATTGAACTTTGCCCCTTTTCGAGTGATGGAAGCGTGGACCCACCGCATCTCGAGTCCCCACCTCGAAGATCGGAGAGCACAGAGGAAGCATCCACTGAGGCTCCAGCTGCAACGCCAGCGACACCTGCCGAAGACCCGGTGGTTGATACCGCACCGGCAACACCGGCGTCGGTGACAGCAGAAGAGTCAACTGCACAAGCAGCAGTGAACCATACCGCAGGGAGGCGAAAGCGGCGGAAGAAATTGAGTTATTCGGCTCCTCGAAGCAAGGCAACAACTGGTGCAAAGCAGGAACAAAAGAGTGCGCCTGCATCACCTGCATTGGAGGAAAAGCTCAGCATCTCTGTGAACGGGCATGCAGGAGAGAACGGAGTCACCGGCGACTCGGATGGATCTGCGCCTCCGTCACCTGTATATCCTGATGCTGACGCCTCGCATCTCTATCCTTCCACTCCTGAAGGTGAGCCATGGCGATGGGAGGATGCTGACGCGTATTTTGACCCTCTAGCGCAGAACGACCTAGACAACTTAGTTCGATGGCGCAAGGAAAACGCTGATTTTATTGCTGCGAACCCATCCGCATGGCGCGGTAAGTCGGGTATGGAAAGTAAACGAGCCGTATTAGAGGCCATGCTTGCGGATGCTTCCGATGATTCGATCGCGTACGTGGAGTTTCCTGTTCGTCGCGGTCGTAGCTACCGTGACGTATGGGAAGAGACGGATTTTCTTGAGCAGCAGAAGCGCGATCACTCAACAGGAGAAAGTCACGTCAAAAGCCAAGTGGTGAACATGAAAAAGAAACGTAAGGGCGCGGTTGATGCCCAGGGCTCGTTATTAGCGTCGCCTCGCGATCTAGTGTATGGATACGACGATGATCTATTCCAGGACTTTATGCATCGTCTGGAGAATCGAGTGAAGGCGTGCCAATCGAACTCGCCCCCATCTTCACCACTAACTCCTCCTATGAGACGGCAACACAGCGCCAATGCGAAAGTGGACGAAAGCGCATCGGACGCAACTGAACAGGAAGTTGTCTTCGATGAAGAGGTTCTGCCAAGCTTTCCGATGCATCAGTTGCACCCGGCATCTCTTGGGCTTTGGAAGCTCCGCAAAAACCAAGAGCCCGACTATTCAGTGGTGCATCCTGCCTCTGCGAATCGCTCCCAGGTACCAGCTCGCTGGAAAGAAGAAATGAAGCGGCACCACCAACAGCAGTATGAACTGCAACTGCAGCGGACTGATGAATTTGGTGACCCCAGTGATGGGGATGATGAAGGCACCGGAGATAATGCGCGTGATTTACTCCGGGCTACAATTTCTAACAGCGAGGTCACTGGTGAACTACCGTCATTTGGCGATTGTGTGGAAGAGGACGAGATCTCGCAAGCGCTTGCAGCTTCCATCAGTAAGTTGATTCCGCTGTCCATATACAATTGGCGAACTGCCCAGCTCGTTCATGAGAGAGCTGCGTGCAGTATTCAATGTGCACCAATACTGGAGGGTGAAGCTGCTGCTGCAAGAGAACTAGAGGACGTTTTCCTGCAATTGTGTCCTCCTGAAGATACTAGTGCGGATGTGCCCGTCCTTCCTGGCGTCGGTCCTACGCGTCAACCTCGACCGTCCCAGATTAACAGTGTTCCGTACGACTTGATCGCGTATAGTGTACGCCACGATATTGCTGATAACTGTTCCCTCGCTGTTGCAGCTTCGGTGGAGTTTGCTCTTAGACTGGGTGTAGGCGATGTGGTGGATGTACTGGATCGGAATGGTTGCTGGAACTATGGCGAAGTCGTAGAGGTTTACTCGGAAGACAAGAGGGGACTCGCTAAGTTCGTTCTATTGCGCTTTTCGCTGTGGTCGGAAGACACCGTCGAATGGATTGCAGCAAGCGAAGGACGCATATTACCACGGGGTGTCGCCGACGGTACACGCCCTTGCTCGGTAGGTCCCACCCGCACCCACCGCGTTCGTGTTCGATATGACCAAAGCCTTGCAAGAGCGCTGGAGCGGTCTTTCCCTCAGCGGCAAGCCAGGCAATCAGCAGCTGCATCAAAAATGCTGGCGCAACGACAACACAATGTCGTGATCCCATCTTCCAGTGACCAGCAAAAAACTCCGCAGAAGCGCAAACGAAAGAGGCCAGCCAAATCGACGACTCTGACTACGCCGACTTAAGAGCTGTCGAAAAGATATAGGCTACGTATAACGACATGGGTTCCAACCAATGCGATAAAATATTGCACCGACTTTCACCGAGACAAGATCGAGATACAGCCAAGAAACGAGGAAGCCAATCGATGAAGGTCAGTCAGCAATGAACATCTAATTTAGCGTTTGTGTGTCTATGGAGATTGTTTCGTATTTTTAGGCGGTCTTTGCAGTCGAGTTTCAAAACCCGAGGTAGGCGTGATTTAGCGAAGTGCAGGAGCCATGCCAGCGCCCTTGCAGCGCAACAACTTTCGCTGTCCACCTGATGGCTCCAAATCACCGCAAGCTACGGCATCCATGTCGGCAGGTGCCGCTGCCATGGGGGGTACCGTAAGTCCTGGAAAGTATCATGCTGAATTTCCTGCTCGACAACGCAAGCGCTTACAGGTTGGATCAACCAACTTGTCCAAGAGCAACTCCATTGTAGAGGTTGATGGCCTACCCGGTCCTAGTCCTGGACCCGCGGAGTCGAGTGTCTCTGCTGCTGCTGTAGATCGGATCGGAGAAACAAACGTCGCTGCGATGAAGGCTACCCTTGGGTCACCCCAAACCCGAAGTCCCTTCAACGTCAGGTCGAATGCTTCGGGAAAGGTGATGCCTCTTGTCTTACGGACAGAGGTTCGGCGATTAAGTGCAGTAGGCCCGTCTAACAGCAGCAGGAGCACTGATGAACGTCGTGATGGCAGTATTACACCGAAGCGAGTTCCCAACATCAAGGTACACGAAGCAACAGAACTACCAGGCCTGCAACTTGGAGTCAGCGGCAACAACGCTCATGAAGACGCATCCTCCGGACGATCAACTATCAACAACGTACCTGAAAGCGATACCTCCAAAACCCGCGCTTCCGTTGACAAGGAAAATGTAACACTGGCATACAATCGAGCCAAGTTGTATGATGTGTTCATGGAGAAGTACGGCTCCATGCGTGCCGTCTTTCGAGCTTTTGATAACGACGGCAATGGAATGATTTCAGCGCAACGCTTCCACGACATGGTGGAGGCTGCTGAGGTGGACTTCACACCCGACGAAACGCGAGCACTCTACAGGACCGCTGACATCAACGGCGACAACACTGTGGCATTTCACGAGTTTGTACAAATGTTCCGTCCAAGTGCTACTACAAGTGATGCCGACGCCCCAGCAATTAGTGCCTACAGTCCTGTCAAGGACCCGTTAGGACCAACACGAGATCCCAGTTCGTCGGTGGCGATCAAATATCGCACTCCGTTAGAGCTCTCGCCACGTTCCCGACGACGTATGAAGCAACTGCGCAAGCAGGTGACCGATGAGCTTCGTCGAAAACATGGTCTGGCAATTGGTGTGCGCGGGGGAAAACCCGAGCAACTCCTTGCGTACGCGTTCAAAAATGTGGATTCGGATAACGACAGCTTCCTGTCATATAGCGAGGTTGAACACGCACTGGGGCGCGGCTTCTTACAAATGGAAGACGCTATACCAGCGGCCGAGATGCGCGAGATGTTGCAGCTGATGGATCGCAATGGCGACGAGCAGATTAGTCTTCGCGAGTTCGTGCACTACTTTGCTGTTGGGGAGAAGGAGGTGGCTACCGACTTGATAGACAATGCGCGGAAGAAGGAGCTCGCGGCCTTGCATGCCAAGCGTACGGTGGAATTGACGCCTCGGGATGTCGTCGACCCCTTATTTGCTGAGCGGAGGAATACCATGCTTCAACAAGAAGAACCCCCTCCAAAACCTAAGGAAGTGGCCCCAGGTACCTGTCTTCCAGAGGAGCTGTGTAAGCGAACTGCTGCAATCGTCAATGCTGGTCGAGGGGCTGCGTCTCCTGGGCAAATATCGAGGGGTGAACTCGACACGGAAAGCAAGAAAGCGCTACTAACTTCGCCGTCATCGCTACAACTCGAGATAGACCGCCGCCCCGCAACGTCATGCGGTACTGGGGGGCCTAGAGTTGCAGTTTTGTCCCCAGTTTCTCCAGACCGATTTTACCATCGACGCCGTGAGCGCACGGACTGGACCCGCGTTGGAGTTGGAGGCAATGGAATTGGTGCCGATACAGGATTGTATCAATCTGCGCAAGCACGCTTTCTAACGACAAGCGGAGAGGCGTATAGTCCTTTATATCGTGCACCGCCATCCGCCAAGGTGGACGGTGACGACTCGTTCCTTATGATGAGAGCTGGTAAGCCTTCGACAACAATCGAGGAAGATGCACGTCGTGCACGACGCACTGCGAGATACGAGCGGACGCAAGCCCTAGTACAAGAGTTCGAGAATGCACACGCTCAAGAGGAACGACTGAAGGACTGGAAGTCGCGAGCCAACGTGCGCAAAGTCGCGGGTGAGCGATTCTGCTACCTTGACAGACTGCAAGACAGGGAGCAGCGGGTGGCATCTCGCGAGGACCGCATGCAACGCCGTCATGGTGGTGCTAGCTTTCTTCGGATGTGGACAGGCAGTGCTGACTCGCAGTTTAACTCGAACCAACCTTCAGGTTCATAGTAAAGCTGCGCTTCGCTAGGTTTACCATCAGCAAGAAAGTAAAAAGAAATATGCCACAGAAGTTAACGCTACTGAGCTGCATTGGTCCAGCGAGCCACTAGGCAGAAGAACGTTGACTACAGGCACTGCTGATCTCACCCCGAGAATTCCTCGACAAGCTCCGACGATTCCGAGTTCGTGATACGGCGCACCCACTTCCCGGTGACCGGGTCTTGGCGGAACTCGGCAGTTCTGTAGTTGAACGGGAAGTTTGTCCGCAGGAATCGCGCGTCCTCGTAGATCTCATGGATTTCTTCGCCAACTTCGAAGTTGGAGAGCGCCGCCAGCTCACTTGTTTATATAATATCGCACGCAAACATGGCAATCAGTAAGTAACCTGTAAAATCAAATCATCAGCAAAATCGTCACAAACTACATACGTGAAATAGTCCTTCTGGCGCGCTCCGAGCTGGTGCAGCTTCCTCACGCCATCCTTCAGGGTTCCGACGTAGGCGTAGAAGTCTTCGTACATCTCCTCCTTTGATGGAAGGAGCGCCGACCCGCCGAATACGCGTGCGACCCAACGAGCTTGAAGCTGGAAGCAGAGGAACGGCAGGTTGCTGAAAGGGAGACCAATGAAGGCAGCCGTGGGGTCCTCTATGGCGAACAATTGCTTGTAGACGGGAGCAACTGCAGTTCCGTTAGTCGTGCAGCTCAGCAAGTCAGCAGCAACCTCGTCGTTCATGCTGTTAGGCCGGACGAACGCCTGAGGAAACAGCAGCTCGGAGGGGAACAAGTCCTTCACCGTGTACAAGTACCCCGTGCAGTGCATGATCTCATTCACGGACGAAATCGAGGATCCGTCGGTAAACACCACCGAACCATCTTCAGCAATGTGATCAATGGCAGGTTTCAGCACGCGCTTATCTTGCGGATCAATAGCACTCGGATCATAGTCCAAAGTGGCGACAAACACCTCCGACGCTCCACGTCGGGCCAGCTCAAGTGAAATATCTTGGCCTGAAGGTCCCCGTCCAATCACCACAACACGCTGCGCACAAATTGCAATGTCAGAGCAATGCTATCACCAAATCCACCTACTAAGTACATGAGGGAACTTGTCCTTACCTTGCCCTTGTAAGGCGTCGGCGTACGGTACGCTCGCGAGTGGGACACGTTGCCTTTGAAGTGTTCAATTCCCTTGATGGGGGCCAGCGATGGCTTGGAGAAGTGGCCATTGCACACGACCACGCGATCGAACTCTTCTTCGTACGCTCCCTTCTTCTTGGACGTCACGCCGATCTTCCACTGGCCGGAGACCTTTGACAGACTCGTGACCGCCGAGTTCAGACGCACGAAGTTATCCACCTCATAGTGCTTCGAGTAGTTCTGCAGGTACATGAGCACGTCGGCATGCGAAGGGAAGCTAGGCACCCCCTTCTGGAACGGGAACTCCTTCAGCTGCATGATGGCCGTCGGCAAGTTCGTGTGCAGCGACTGTCAAGATCCAATACAGTTAGCACCCTCCTCCCCCCTCCACAGCACCAGGCATGTAGATCGCACCTTGTAGAGCACAGATGACGGGGCATCCGCAGCCTCGTCGTACTTCCATACGCCCCCCACATTGGCACCCTTCTCGAACACAACGACCTCGTGCCCCACGTCGCGCAGACACTTGGCCGTGACTGATAAAAAAGAAAACTTAGTGTACACTAGACTCAAGAACAGTGCATCTCACTGCACACCACGCACTGATGCCGGCCGCGCCGCCGCCGACGATTCCCACGCGAACACTCTGCGACTTGATGGACATTGCGCCAATTCCGAAATGAGGTCCTTAAACTCGGGTACGAGGGGCAAACTAGCGAAATCCCGCCAATCCAAAGTCTCCGCTAGCAAACGTCAAGGGCCCTAAACTGACCGGAAACGGTATTTCTCCGTCCAAGTCGCTGCTCCATGAGTTCAGAACGTGTCTCGAAGGACCAGCCGATTGTGACCAGCATGACAGAGGAGGACGTTCTGCCGGACCAGTCTCCGTTCCCGCCGCTGCAACTGTCCTTCGAGGAGCAGCAGCAATGCCACCAGCTCAGTCTGCAACTGCTCGAGCGCACGCTGCACAGCTACGACGAGCGTCTTCCAGGAGCCACGCCCAGACACCACGCGAGTCTCGACAGCGCGCGCTGGAAGCTGCAGAGGACGCAGCACAATGCGTCGCTCTACTCGGAGCGCGTCCGCCATATTCGCACCGACCTCCACCTGCCGGACGACAATTGGCAAGACCCGACTGTTCTTCTCATGGTCGGGACCATCCCAGCCCCTCTGGACGAGGTGATGTACGGCATGTCGATCCCCACGTTTGAAGCGCTGAAAATCCGCGTGTCCACGCTCGGAGATCAAGAAGTAGGCGGCGCTATGCTCGCGAGACTCGTCGGGCCGACAGAAGACAAACCCTTCCAGAACTTGTCCATCATGTACATGGCGAGTCGACTGCCGTGGCTGGTGAGCAGGGTAGTCAAGCCGAGGGACTTTGTGCTGCTGTCGGCGACCGGAGTCATGACGACCAAAGATGGAGAACGTATCGGATACGATCTGTTGCAGCCCGTGCCGCTGCTGGAGTGTCCGCCCTTGCCCAAGCCCATGATTCGCGGGAAGTTCATGTTCGGAGCGCTGTACCGAGAGCTGGAGAATGGGAATGTGGATGTGTACATCCAGCAGTATGTCGAGTCGATGGGCAACCTCATGGAGTCGTTCATCATCAGCTCCACGTGGCAGTCGCTTCTTGGCTTCTTCAGGGCTCCGATTCTGTCCGAGCACAAGAAGCTGCAGTGGTGTATCGCCAACATGAAAAGCGCGCATCGTCGAGGACTCGCGAGTGAGTTGTCCGGTTATTCGTTGAGCTGCCCCTTGTGTTCCATGGCTTTTGGACGCTTGGCTCGGACTCGACGCAGCGACCAGCGCAATTGTGTATTGTGCTTGGCGCCAGTGTGTTCAAACTGTCGCGAGGAACGAGTTTTCAAGGTGCTGGACCGACACCCGAAGAAGAGGCACATGCTGATCAGGAAGAAACAGATTTTTGTCTGTCGGCCGTGTCTGGATTTCGTGCACAGCCAGAAGCCTGCCGATATTGCGAGGTACAACACCACCGAACAGCTTACGCCAGGCTCGGATTCCACTGGAGCGTCCAGTGATAACGCATTTACCACATGGGGTCTGCTTTTCAGCGATTCGCAGCCTTCGTGGTCTCCAGCGCGCTCCTTGTCCATGTCAAGTGAGTCATTTGAGTCTTTTGGCTGGGACGCGGAACCATAAACAAACTAACGACAACAAAGCTTTTCGAACGCTTTCATTTTGTGAATAAGCTCGCTGTGCTGTCGTATGAGCTACGAGGGCGTGGCCTAGCTGAAAGACTTTACAAGGTCGCTGTGCCGACGGACCCACTTCCCGCTTGCCGGATCCAGGCTGAAGTCAGCCGAGCGGAAATCGTGCGGGAAATTGACACGCAGGTAGGCGGCGTCTTCATACATTTCGTGAATGCTCTCGTCCACAACGGTACCGGAACGAGCGCCAAGTTCCCTGTATAAGCAAGTCATCGTTAGTGTTAGTAACAAAATAGTCAAGTCGAAGTGTACTCACGTGAAGTAGTCCTTCTGCAGGCCACTCAACGAGTGCAGCTTGCGGGCCGGGCCTTCGATCTTGCGGAGAGTCTCGTAAAAGTCCTCGTACATTTTCTCCTTTGACGGGAGCGGCGCTGAGCCAGCAAACACTCGAGCAACCCACTTGGACTGGAGCTCAAAGCACAGGAACGGCAGGTTGGAGAACGGCAGACCGATGAACACAGCAGTGGGGTCTTCAATGGAGAACAGGTGCTTATACACGGGAGCCACTGCAGTTCCAGCCGAGACGGCTCCTCCCAAGTCCCTTGCGACCTCGTCATCAACGCTGTTCGGGACCACCCCAGTCTCCGGGAACAGAAGTTCTGCCGGGAAGAAGTCGTTCATAGTGTAGAGATAACCCGTACAATGCATGATCTCGTCGGGTGCAGCGATCGAAGAGCCATCCGTGAACACGACCGTGCCACCCTCAGCGATGTGATCGACCGCAGGCTTGAGAATGCGCTTGTCCTTCTTGTCCACTACGCTCGGATCGTAGTCAAGAGCAGCAACGTACACTTGTTTCACTCCGCTCTCGGCAAGCTCGAGCGAGATGTCCTGGCCCGATGGTCCGCGACCAATGACGAGCACGCGCTTGTTCTGGTACGGCTCCGGAGTGCGGTAGGACCGTGCGTGCGATACAGCACCCGGGAAGTTTTCGATACCCTTGATAGGGGCCTGCCACGCCTTGTTGAAGTGACCGTTAGCCACCACAAGGCGGTCGAACTCCTCGTCATACGCCCCCTTCTCTTTCGACTCCACGCTGACCTTCCAGAGTTCCCCCACCTTCGATACACTCGCCACCTTCGTGTCTGTGCGGACAAATTCATCAACACCAAAGTGATTTGCGTAGTTCTGGAGATATTCCAAGACGTCGGCGTGCGACGGGTAGCTCGGGAGACCGGCTCGGAAGGGGAAGTCCTTCAGCTGCATGATAGACGTCGGCAGGTTCGTGTGAAGTGACTGCAGCCCAGCAAAAACCACTGCGTCATGTACCATTTCACCACAATCCACAGCGCATCAAGCAGGCTTGCTGTACCTTGTACAGCACTGAGGACGGCGCATCGGCAGCGTCGTCGTACTTCCAGATGCCTCCCAGGTGGGAACTCTTCTCGAACACCACGACGTTGTGGCCAACCCCCCTCAAGCTCTTGGCTGCGACTGTCGAAAGCAAAACAGACAGCAGGTGAGACGGGCACCATAACCGAGTTTTGCCGCAAGGGCGAACGTACTGATGCCAGCGGCGCCACCGCCGATGATACCCACGCGAACGCTTTGAGTCGACTTGTGCGCCATTGCTTCAGTTTGAAAATGAAGTCGCTCCGCCGAGGAGCTCTCGGTTTCGATCGAAGTACGTCACACTCGGCCACACATCGGCGCTAAATACCCATCCTGCGCGCACAGCAACAAAGACAAGGGTGGACCGAGCTGTGCCGATTGGGCAGACGCCTTCAACCTGCTTGCGTGTTCGGCGATGCTTGCAATGCAATGCAGACCCGACATGGAGTCTCAAAACCTTGCCTGGCCCCAAATGAACGGCGTCTTCGTGCCTGCATCAACAGTATCCACCACGATGGACGCGTGACGATCGGCGCTGGCACTTGATGCACCGGACAACACCAACATCCATCGTCTGAAGGCACGAGAAGATTCTTTTGGAGAAGCGTACATGTATTGCCATTCCCAGTAGCAATTCCCATCACCTGTGCACTGCAACGCGTGACGCGGGGGCTGTATCACCCGCAAACGCGCGAAGCGAGCGGCCAATGGCCTCACCCCCGGCAAAGGCGTCACTACCTTCCTCCGCTATGCACTTGGTCACCACATCAACGCGGTCATTTCATCGATGAGTGTGCGTCTTACAGCGTAAGACCTTGCTGCTGTCCGAATAGGACCTGCCAATCTTGCAGAGTAACCGAACGCTAAAAAACCCTCCGTCGTCAATGTGGGCTCCTTCAAAATAGCCTCATAGCCGTGATGAACGCCGTTTCGCGTTGCGCTAGGTGTGATTCAGTCCAAGGCTCACTGTCGCTATCAACGTGAGCTAAGAAGTTTGGCGTAGTGGCCTCTCAAGTCATGAGGGGTGTCCGCAACTTGGACAGCAGCATGGTGCTGAGGAGAGGGCCGCATCTTGGCGAGCGTAGCGGCTTCGCGATCTCGGCCCGGCGACTGCTGCTCCTCATGTGGATGAGTATCGGCGTCGCTCCCCTGCTGCTCCAAGCGAGAAGCTACGTGCGATTCGTGACGCCACACAAGATTTCAAAGAGTTTGCTTCCCCCCGAGACGGATGTGCACGACAAGACCAACTTACTTGACCATTGCCCGGTCGACGGGCTATTCGTCGCTGGAATCTGGTGGAATGTCACGCCTCTCTATTATTTTCAGGTTGAGGATGGAAAACTCTGTCACTTCGTCGTGCCCCAGTACAATATCCACGGCAACTATTTTCTTGGGAATAAAGCGACCAATGCGTCGTCGACAACTCCGTCCAGCTGTGCGAACGAGAGCTACGCGTTCAAACACTACTTTTACCACGGCAGTATTGGATACTTCGCGTTCTACGAGGAGGCTAGAGGAACGTACTGTGCCATCGACAAGACCGCGTATGTGTTGGTGGGAGGCTTGGGGACGCATGACTGCAATGGGGCTCAACTTGCTCACGATCGAGGCAGCACCGAGTATCGCGAGTCATATTGGTATGGCATCAGCGGGTCCGTCTGGATAGCGTATCGCGTCTTGATGCTCAGGAGAAGCTATATATCATGCAAACGGTATGGCAAAAGGTGTGATCGGATGTGTGAAAGCCTCCGCCTAAATGACGCTGTGGTGTACGTCCAAGAGAGCATCAGGCTGTCAGCGTACGATGCCCGAAACTACCATCGATTCGCGCTCCTATATCTGCTAGTCGAAGGACTGATGAGCGATCTATTCCTGCTAATTGCTCAGGAAGGGATGATGGGGAGGTTGCAGTACATCTCGCTGGGCTACAATTTATCGGGCGTGATGTCAATGCTGTTTGAAATGCTGGAAACCATGAGATGGCTGGGCGAGAAGCTGCGGTGTCTGCTGAAGAGGCTTCTGTTCAACTACGAAACGATGCTGCTAGGAGAGTGCGTTTGCGCCGGTGCGATGCAGCACTACCTCACTGCACTGAATCGCTCCAGAGGTTTCAAACATTCCCAGCCCGCCTCAAAATTTATCTCGCCTTACGTGTGGAGCTTAGTCGGCCATGGCGTCATTGTCCTCGGTTGTGTATTGGTTTTAGTATCCGTTCGGTCTCTCGGGGCAATATTCTACATGCGATGGAAGTACGGCTGCTTTGCGGTGCTCACCACTGTGTGCTGCGTCGATACAACGCTGGGGGTGCGTGGCAAACTTGTAGTTTTGGGCGGATACTCGTACGACAACGCGAGGTTGTACTACAAACTCAGCACTCTGAAAGCGTTCGGGATGATGAAGATGATGGAGGAGAACGGGCAGGACTTTTTGGTGCTGCACAAGCTCTATTGGATTGCAATCCCCCGGCGGGATCTGTTTGTAATTGGATCTGTTCACGGGAGGCAAGTTCAACCATGCCCAGAACGATTTTGTACTGGAGTTGTGACCTCCTTTACTCAAGTGCTAGGAGGACCCGTCGGAGGGTCTGGCACTAGACGGTGGCTTCGCGGTGCCTTTGACAATAGAGTTGACTTGGAGCCAGCAACTATCAAAGTTGCAAGTTCTCGTGCGGAGTCCTCAACTACAGTGAGTAGCCTTCGAACGCCATCTCAAGTGGACGTCAAAGTCAGTCGACCAGCCGTACTGGAATCATTTCGATGATAATACGTTATGTGCCAAAAACAAACAGAAGTTGATGTATTTTCTGCGTGTGAAATTGTCGTGGAAGTGTTCGCTCGCAGTCTCACTCAGTGCCGCGCTACGGACACTACTGTCTAACTTTGGTTCAAAACCTATTTTGCTAACTTTGGCCTTGTAGTCGAGGGAGAATGAAACCGAGTAGCATGGGTTCTATGATCGTCGAAGGTCGGTCGCAAGTGGACGGAAGTGCACGACGGCGTCCGCGGATAACGGGAAAATATTCGCTTCTTGTGGTGTGGCTGAGCCTCGGCTTGTTGCCTGTGATACTGCAACTGCAAAGCTTCGTACAGCTCGTGACACCGCACAAGATTTCGATGCACCTAATAGACCAAGCTAGCTCAACCAGAGAGTTCGTCGATCTGAACAAACTTTGCCCGGTCAAAGAGTTCTACATTGCCGATGTCTACTGGAACATCGTGCCGACTCATTACTTCACCCTGGAAAAGGGCCGACTGTGCCATTTTGCGGTCCCGCAGTACAACGTCCACGGCGTCTATTTTCTAGGAGCGAAGCATTCAAAACCCTCCCCCAACATGCAAGGAGATTGCGAAGATGATAGCTTTGCGTTGAGCTACTTCCTTTATCACGGAAGTGTTGGGTATTACGCCTTCTATGAAGAGGGAACCGGATCGTATTGTGCTAAGGATGAAAGGGGCTATCTCCTGGTAACCGGGCTTGGGTCATTCGACAGCAATGGGTAGGCACCAGACCTCGGAAAATACAGTATCATATTGAATTGCAAAAGTTCGGTCTCCATAATAATCATTTCAATATACCAATCACCAATAATATGTATTTATTTCAATTACTTTTATATGGAGATTCACGTTAAACTTGGTTTTTGTATAGTTAAACATTTTACTGAAAATTGGGCTTCGATAATAGTAATTTCAATACGACGGCAACCAATAATACATATTTCCGTACACAAATACAGTAATTGCAATGGAATAATTATTTTTCCGAGGCCTGGTCGGCACTGGCAGCGAATCGAGCGACTAGATACCGCAGCTCGTATTGGTACGGTGTGATCAGCTCAATTTGGATCGCGTATAGGTTTGTTTTGTTGCGGCGAAGCTTTATCCTGTGTATGCGCCACGCCAGAGTGCCCAGCATACTATTCGCCTGGCTGATGCCATCGTGTTTGTCCAAGAAAGCATGCGTATATCCCCGCACAATATCACAAACTACCACAGACTGATCGTGGTTTACATTCTGGTCGAAGGAATCATGAGTGAGCTGTTCATGCTGATAGCCCTCGAAGGGATCATGGGACGTCTCCAGTACATTTCTCTGGGCTACAACCTCTCCGGACTCTTGTCATTGTTCTTTGAGATGATTGAACACTCACGATGTCTTGGAGAGAAGTGTCGATGCTGCCTGAAGCGGTTGCTGTTTAACCACGAGACTGTGCTGCTAGGTGAGCTCGTATGTGCAGCTTCACTTGAAAACTACCTTACGTCTCTCAACCGAACAAGTTTAAGGGATACACAGTCCGAGGCAAGAATAATATCTTACTACGTGTGGAGCTTGGGGGGTTGGTCACGGCTCAGCTGCATCTTGGTTCTCGCATCTGTTCGTGCAATGGGAGCTGTTTTTTACGTCCAGTGCCGCCATGGAACCTTAGCCGTGCTGACTGCGCCTTGCTGCATTGATACAATAATTGGAGAGCGCTGCAAGCTTGTACTGTTGGCGGGGTACGTGTACGAAAGTGGTGAATTATACTACAAGTGCCGTACGCTAGCCGCCTTCGGGATTTTTCGACTGCTGGGAGACGATGGTTCCGAGTATCTCGCGTTCCACAAACTCCAATGGACTGCCCCATCTACTGACTTGCTCGTGATCGGCATCGTGCATAACGACCACGCAACGCCATGCGGGGAACGCCGGTGTGAAGGCTTCGTCAGTATGTTTGACCGAAAGCTTGGCGGTAGCATTGGTGGCGGTAGCAGTAGCAACCGACGCCGACTTGCAAGTAACAAGGTTTCTAGCGGTCCTAGTACTCGCGATCTGCTTCAAACAACTTAAACGAGTCCGAGTAGGGGGGGGGGGGGCTGGCATTTCGCAAGGCTTCTGCTTGTTTGGCATCCGTTAATGGAGTCAGGCAAACTTTTTGTCTTTCCAAAGGCTGGTTTGGTGCTGGAGTCTAGTGGAATTCTGCTCTACCCGTTTTTCTTTTTCAAACGGATGACCACAACGATCTAATCCTTTGCAGATGACTCCATGTCTTCAACAAGTCGAGAGCCGTGCTTCTTCGTCAGCCGCTCAGTCAGCATTTCCTTGAAATCGTTCATGATCGCGTTCTCGCGTTGTTGTTTCTCCTCGAAGTTAATCAGAGCCAGCGCACGCTTCTCTTCAGCCGTGTACACCTGGTTCTCCTTTCGGATGCGGACCGCATTCATGCGCTTGTGGCGACTACCGCTCATCACGTAGCCTAGGTTCTCCAAGTTCTCGATTTCCTCGCCGTTCCAGCCCACTTCACCACGACGCGGAATACGCATATTCTTCTGCACAAACTGTGCGATAGCAGCGCCTTCACCGGGAAGCAGCGCTTTGCCATAGTTCAGCGACGACGCAGCCGTCTCTTCAGCTGCTGGGAGAGGCTTGGGTCCAATCTCCTCGTCACTGTCGTCGGCGTGGCGAGCTCCTTGGACCGCCTCCTTGAACTTGACCGCTTCTCGCTTCTCATCTTCACCCACGTCGCTCATGCTGTCGCGACTGTCAACGCTCAGCTTACGAGCCCTGTCCTTCCTCTCAGAAGCCACCGAGACATCGGAGTCACTGCCACTGCCACTGTCGCTCTCGCTGCGTGAGCGTCGACGGCGCTTGCGTCTGCTCTTGCTCTCCTTCTTGTGCTTCTTGCTCTTCTTCGAGCTCTTCTTCTTACGAGACCGACGCGAAGACTTGGACTTGCGTTTGCTCTTCTTCCGACGACGTCCCTCTTCCTCACTGTCCGAGCTGGAGACGTCCGACTCCGAGGCACTAAGCGATCTCGACCTGGATCTGGATCGGCTAGACGATCTAGACGGTGATCTAGATCTGGATCTGGATCTGGACGGAGATGGCGTAGGCTCCCGCTTCTTCTCCTTCTTGACCTTCTTCTTCATGGGCGGGGGGCTCGGGATTTCTGCCCAGACGCTGAAGTCCTTGGCGTCCCGCTCCCTCTTCCTCTCCTCGAAGAAGTCGTCGGTCTGATCGTTGCTGTACCTGCCTCCTCTGCTCTTGAAGCCGCTGCTGGAGCCGCTCGTGGGGCCGTAGCGACCCATTGGCTCACGGTCTCCGCCGCGCACATTCGACGAGCTTGGGCGTCCTCTACGAGGGGAACGAGAGCGAGAACGCGGGCGCCGACTGCTGCTGCGGCTGCGACGGCGTCTTGATTCTCTGGGCGCGCTGCGGCTTCGGCTGCGACTGCGTCGGGGCGACGGAGTCCGGTACCGACGGCGAGGACTCGAGCTGCGTCCCATGCTTATGTGCGCAGCTTGTACTGTAGTAAAATAATTGTGAGGAATAACGTTACTTAAGGCATTCATATATGTGATACTATAGTACTAAGGCTAGTATTTCAAAAGTTTTAGCTTACTATTTAGACACTGATTATTTTAATAATCAGCTTTAAAGCTAAAATGTTAGAAGATACTATTCATACTACATTAAATTTAAACTAGGCAGCGATAAGACAAGTAAGAAGCCCTTGCACATTATCTAAGTGCGACAAGAGGCTGTCATCGACAGCATGGCCAGGCATAGCAGGCAACGCTTGTTGGCATGGTATCGTCCGCAGCAAAAAACAAACAAGCAAATTTAACATAAATTCTGTGCTGACGGATTGACGAGCCTCAACGTCTCCGAGCACAGTGCTCACGCTTGCATTGGCACTTGTCCTTAATTTGTGAGGGCGAGCACGAGATGATCCATTTAACCGCAGTATTAGGACGTATGCGGCTGGGCAGATACCCGTCGAACGCTTCTTAAGAACGTGCACATTTATATATTTAACTGGAGGTTTCGTAATGAGTAGGTGCAGGCGCCTAGGTAGAACAATCGCGCCGAGAAGGATATGCTTCGAAAGTGCAACTGGGGTAAGATACTTCAAATGGAGTAGAAAGGATTCAAGGCGCTCCGCTCGCGTCGCGATCTCTCAAACCAACGCCACGATACTAAGCGAAGCACGATAGTAACTCTAATCAATATGTAGACGTGAAAGAGGTTGCTGAGTGTACTATAGCTCCCCTGTACTAAGAACAGTAGTGCTCACGCGAGCATGGACTGAATAGCGTCAATGCGGGCGAAGTACTCGTTGGTGACCTTGTTGGCGATGGCCTTGCGCAGCTGCTTGACCTCGTCGTCGCCGCGGACGTCGTCCAAGAACGACAGCACGGCCTCGAACTCGTGCTCGATGCCTTGGGAAGTGGCGAGTGCCTTTGACCGAGTGAGCTGCGGCACCTTCCGTGCAGGCTTCTTCGGTTGAGCTGCAGTTCCCGACACTTCTTCGCCTCGCTCTTCCTTCTCCAGTCGCTCTAGCTCTGCGTCCACGTTGTACGAGTCCCACTTTGTCTTGAGCTTGTTGCCCTGCGAGTCGAAGTGGTAGTCTGCAAAACGCAAACCAAGCAAACAACCATAAGCAAGAGAATCACCACAGAAGTATCTTCAGACTAGCGCTCAAGCTACTGCAGGGTAGACATTGCAGCAACACACATGAGTTCAACGTCGAGTTGGCAGCCGGGTCCTCCTCCTCCTCGGTCTCTCCAGCAGCCTTCCTGGCCTCGTACTCGACCAATTCCTTCGCCTGGTTCTCCAGATGCATCAGACGCACTGCCACCTCCGTCGCAATGAGTTCCACCTTCCTCAGCAGTTTAATAGACTCGCGTCGCTCCTTCAGCTCACTGGGTCCATGATCGCCACACGTCAGGGCAAGAGCTCCGTTAGCGGCCTTACCACAACAAATTTACACGATATTCTAGCCCCACTAGCACCACAGCAACATTATGCAGCAAGCCACTCACACGTATCGCTCGTACTGCCAGCACGCAAGCGGCACGGCCGCCAGCGCCGCGGTCGCCGCCGCCACCTGCCACGCTCGACTTGACATTGTTCCGTTAATGACAAGCAATGGCAAGTCGGAAATAGTCGCGAGTATTTGAGTTTCTATTCAAGCTCCAGTAGCTTAAGAAACGCGTTTCTTGAATAGAAATTCATGGGCAAGAAGACAAACTGGACCGTGGCGGAGGACCAGACGCTGTGCCGCGTGTGGCTGAGCGCCAGCGACCTGCAGCTCCAGGGCGGCGAGCAAAAGGCCGCCAACTTCTGGGGCGTCGTGCGCGAGCTGTTCCATGAGGAGGTGGAGACGGCGGTGGAGCGGCCGCTCAACGGGCTCAAGGTCCGCTGGACGCGCATCAACCGCGACTCGCAGAAGTTCGCGGCCATCTTCAACGAGCTGCAGAGCAAGGGCATGAAGCACGCCGAGGAGAGCGGCGGGGACTCGGGCGACGCCGCCGCCGTGGCGCTGCTCACGGAGCAGCAGTGGGTCGACGAGGCCAAGGACATCTACTCCCGCATCTACAACACCAAGTTCTCGTTCGAAGGCTGCTGGAAGCTGCTGCGCTACTCGACCAAGTGGATGCAGCTCTTCGCCAACTGCAACAACAACCCAGTGCTCGCCATGAACGCGCTGGCCGCCGCTAATGCTGCAGCGTTGGCTGCAGAAGCCCAGCATGCTGCGCAGGCGGCAGCAGCGGCGGCGGCGCCACCGTCGACCGCCAGCAGTGAGCACGACGTCGTGACACAGGACAATGCCGGCAGCGTTCCTTCTTCTGCTGCGGTGTCAGCTGCTCCGTCTACTACGCCAGGCGAGCCTGCACCGTCGACGGTGGCTGCGGCTGCAGCGGCGGCTTCCGTTGCGCAGGACGCCAACGCGTTCGTCGTTCACCCCAGTCACAAGCGCCGATCGGATGTGTCGCTGGAGTCGTTCGGACACCTCCCGACTCACCAGCAGATGCACCTGCAGGGACTCACCAGTACGCTGGTTGAGGAGCTGAGACGACAGAACGATCTCATGGAGGACCAGAACGCCATCGCGCTGCTGAAGGTGGACGGCGAGATGATCGCGGACGCGGAGGCTCGACACGCCTTCCAGCTGCTTCGGACTCGCTACCTGAAGAAAGCGCGCACCAGTCACGGGTATAGTAACAACGGCAGGACCAGCACGTTGGTGTAGCTAGCGATACATCCGCCATTGTAGGTCCATCGTAGGTGGTCAATTCGTACGTCTGATTCTGTCGTCTGATTCCATTTCCATTTCCAAATCCCAAACATCCCGACACCACCCATGGAGTCGTTGATACTTCACTCCAAAGACTTCACCGCCGCCGTGGTTGCCATCCGGCAGTACTGGGGTTCGGAGCATGATTGCAGTGACGCGGAATTGCTTGCACTAGCTAGACGTGAATGGGAGGACGCGAAGCGGGACGACTCCGCGGCCAGGGAGTTCGTGCTGCAGGTGGTGGCCTGTCGACTGGAGGAGCAGCTTCTGCTGTGGCTGATGCAGTTCCACGCCTCCGATGCTGCGGAGGATATGCAGACGCTGGTTGATACGTGCTCAGACCCTTATTTTATGGCGGAAGGGCTAGAGCTGCTGTCGCCGTTGCTGGATACGCTATTGACAGCCGCTGTGGTTCGAGCTGCGGCTTGTGATCGAGGAGCCAAGAAGCGCAAGCGACGAATCGTGGGGATGGTGGAGAAGCTGGATTCAAGTGTGTTTGTGAACAGCAAAGCCTGGAGTGCTATTCAAGCATTGGATGTGATGAACGAGGATGCAGGAGCTTGGAAGGAATTCCTGGATCTGCCTAGCGAGCTGGAGGCTCGGCTGTTCAATTCACGAAGTGGTCGGGCTTTCTTGGATGAGGCTCAACAAGTGGTTGCATTGCAGCAGATCGATCTGGGTAAAGTATTCGGGGCACGTGAACGTTGTGTTGATGGAGAGCAAGTGTCTGCAGATACTCTGTGGACCCTTGCGGAGAAACTAGTGGAGTTGGCCAATTCGGAGACAGGAGAAGATGCTCGAGATGACAATGGCGCACACATCGATGCTTCTGGCACCGTACTCGTTGTTGTGGAAAGTGTGAAGGACTTGGAGGAACATTTGAAAGGAAAAGGTTCAATCTCGTCCCCCAGCATCACAACACCGTTGGCTCAAGACGCTTTGGTTAACGGTAGCGATACAAAGCTGTCTGCCATTGAGCAGCTTTCGCAAGTTTGCTCCTCATTGGATGGAGAGCTAGTCGTGCCAAGTGGTTTGCTTCAAAAGGTTTTTGATGAGTTGTCGGCGGTGACAAGCTTGGACATCCTCTCGATCCACGCCTCATATATCCTCAGTCTGCAAATGCGAGCACAACACTGCTTTGTTGACCGCAACGAAACAGCAAAAACAGAATTTGAGCGCCGGATTAGAAGCGTATTCAATCGCCTCACAGGCAAAACGCGAGATTTGGAGCATGCTGCGTCACTGATTGTTTTCGCTGCCTTCTGCCCCGGTCACGTCATTCGACAGTTTGTCCGAGGTTCTCGAACGGATGTACTTCATCATAAGCTGTGCTTGAAAGTCCTGGATAAATTTCCTCTATTGCTGGATTGGACTGAAACGCCTGTAAGTGGCGTATCCTTCCTTGAGTGTGAACTGCAGCAGACTCTGATGGAGTTATCAAGCGAGCAGAGTTGTTTTGACAGAGAAAGTCAGAACGTGATTTCGTTTCTGCTGGCTCTGGTTGGAGTCTCCAAGGATGCTCGTTCAACCCAAGAGAAGCCCGTGATGACCATCAGCAAGCTACTTGGTGGTGTGCTGAATCCTCTATTCCCCATTGTTTCAAGTGGAGACCGAGCCACTCACGGCATGCAAACGCAGCTGAACTTGTATTCACTGGTCCTGCAGCTGCTGCAAGTGTTTGTGACGGCGGACGTTGGTGCTAGGATTGAACCTGGCGTTTTGGAAAACTCGTTTGGGTTCGTTTTACTGGCTTTGCAGTCTACGAAGGCTAGCGGCGGTCCAAGACTTGGCGTTTTGGTTCGAGAAAGTTTGCTTCTAATCCATAAACATATCATGGAGATGATGGTCGAGCCAGAGACAATGACTACAAAGGGAAGATTCAATACCCAGCTTAACCCTTTGCTGTGGACTCTGTTGGGTCTGTTCAATATTGAACTGGGGAGCGACGAAACATGTCAGGGGCTCGAAGATGTGGCGGAGATAGAGGCTTGCTTGCAGGCTGGTAAAGGAGAAGAGTCCTTTACTCACGTGCCGCTGCCAAACGCGATATCCGCTGTTCAAGTGCTGCTCTGGGGATTGCTCTGGGATTCAATGCTATCAGCAAATGCGTCGGTGGAATCTACGAAGAGTGAAACGTGGAGGTTGCTAGACAATATCGCTGGATATGAATTCCCTCAGACTGGTTCAACATTGCAGTCAGTGACGGGGAGTCCCTTGATTCAATCTGCAGTCGCAGAGATGATGCTCGAGTGCGGACCTGCTCTCTTCCAGACTCTGTATAAAAACGTTATCCCGTATCTGTTGGAGTACGAGTCGGTTGAGCAAAACTCCTTATACGAAGAAACTATCGCCATTCCAGAATGGTCCACCGACAAAGTACCGAGTCAACCGGAGTTTGATTTGCAAATGTCATGCAGGTTGCAGTCCACCCAGGCGGCAATGCGTTACGTTGCAAAGTGTTGGGGACTTTCGTGTGCTGCTAGCACCCACCTAAGAACAGCACCTAACGTCCTCCTGGTGGGATCACTCAGCCACGTGCTGTCAGCACTCGATCAGGTCGCAACTTCCTCCGAGAAATCGCTCTCGTGCTCGCTGTTCTGCATTCAATGGTTTTGTTCCCTCGTTTCGGCTGCCTACGAGATGCGTTTGGATGCAATATCAACCTGGCCTACCGTTCGAACACAGGCAGAGCTTTTGCTGCTACGGCTGCTGCACCAGGTAGACATACTCAAAGGAACGGAGCCTACAGACGCACGCTTCAGTCAGTATTTTCTGGCTGCTTGGCTGGCTTACCTGCCTGCTGGCCAATTCGAGCAAGTTTTCAACTTTCTAGCAAGCAGAACAAACAACTAGAAGTAATTCCGTATTCAACACGACAGGGCTGCAATTTTGCTTACAGGTTAGCTGGAAGTCAGCTCTGGAACGATACAACGTGCTTTGATCTAGGCACACATCTCGTCCACAATGTGGTTAGAGAGAATGTGGTGAGGGTCCACTTCGTCGCGCGCCTTCTTGAACTTGTCCAGCGGGTACCTCTTTTTCAGGCGATCGCGGATCTGCTTGCGCTCGGCAGCATCGGCAGGCCACTCGATCTTCGCCCAGTGCTCCGTCGCTCCGTACGGCTCCATGAAGTCGCGGTACATGGCGTAGAAGTCCATGAAGCGGTTCCTGATGGCCGTGCGAACCTTCTTCTCCGCCGTGGGCAGGTACAAGATGACACCCACCCAAGAGAAGATCTGCTCCGGGTTGGGAGAAGACGCAGGGCTCATCAAAGAGGTGCTACGAGCCGTCCAGCGCTGCTCGATCGGCGAGTGAGCCGGGATATCCTCGGCGTCAATGCGCTTGAGCAGCTTCTCCATGAAGTCAAGCTCCAGCGAGCCGGTGCACGGGAACGAGACCTCCTCCACGAGCTGCTGGCCACCACAGTCGAAGCCGATGATGTCGTCCGAGTACGCCACCCGGTAGCCTTCGCTGAGCTTCCAGAACTGCTTCTCGACCTGGTTCACACGAATGACGTGCTGCTTGTCGAGCGGGTTGATCTCAAGCAGCTTGTCGCGCATCTTCGTGAAGCTCCAGTCCAAGTAGTCAGGCTCCGGCTTCCCCTTGGTCAGCTCCAGGTACAGCTTCCGGGGAGCCTCCATGCGCACGTCGTCGCTGTGCTTCACCGGCGGGAAGCGCTTCTCGTTCAGAGGTTCGTCCTCTTGAGCGCGACGGCACTGCACCACCACGACTGAATCCGTGTACGGGATCCACATGTAGCGCAGGTGCTGATACTCGGCCAGC
This sequence comes from Phytophthora sojae, assembly GCF_000149755.1. Taxonomy (NCBI): domain Eukaryota; phylum Oomycota; class Peronosporomycetes; order Peronosporales; family Peronosporaceae; genus Phytophthora; species Phytophthora sojae. The sequence goes on from NW_009258116.1 coordinate 3,235,130, forward strand.
CAGCGGCTGTGGTTCGGTCGGATCTCGTCCACAGTCATCACGGTGGTCTTCTCGATCAGCTTGTGCATGGGCACGCACTGCAGCGTCACCTTGGTAACCACACCGAGCGCTCCGAGGCCGCACTTGGCCAGCTCGAACATCTCCGGGTTCTGCGTGGCGCTCAGCGTCATCTTGCCCTTGGCGGGGGTCACGATCTCCATCTCAACAATCTGGTCGTCGATGGGCGGGATCCCCGCCCCCGTTCCGTGGCAGCCAGCCTGGCAGATGCCGCCCACCTGCTGGGGACGGATCGACGCCACGTTCTGCATGGTCATGCCGTAGGCGCGCAGCTTGTCCAGCAGCTCTCCGACGATCACGCCGGCCTCGACCGTCACCTGCAGCTTCTCCTTGTCCACCTTGAGGATCTTGTCGAACAGCGCCAGAGTCATCAGGGCCTCGTTGGAGTCCGCCTTGCCGGCGACCTTGCCCGAGAAGCCCAGACCATTAGGCGACACGCCGGCGCCCATGCATCGCAGCTTCTGCTTCTTGGCGTGGTACTGCTTGAGCAGCTTCTCCACCTCCTCCACCGACTCCGGCACGTGGAAGTTCTGCGGACGGCACTCGTGCGTGGCCGACCAGTTGACGAACTCGTGGTGGTCCTCGTCATCCTGCTGCTGCTGCTTCTCGGCCTGCGCAGCGTCCGAGAGACCCGCGGAGACGCCCACAGCAGCCAACGCGGCGCCCGCAGCTGCGAAGGCCTTGAAAGATTCCCGCGAGGAGGAAGAGCTCTGCTGACCAGCGCGCGCAGAGTGCAGGCCCGCCGCCTGCACGGCGCGGCGCTGGTTCTTTACGGAGGCGGCAAGCGCGCGGCGCGCCAGCATCGTCGTGGGTCTCAGCATTGGACAAGTGGGCAGTGCAGTGCAGTGCAGATTGAGGAATGAGCGGTTGAGATGCAATTTTGAGGCGTAATCACAAATTTCGGGCTTGCGCGCGAATCAGAATCGTCGAAAAGTTTTCTGCCGATTTGAAAATCAGCTTAATTGACGCTGGCCACGTACACGAAGATCGCAAGCGGCGTGCTTGCATGAGATGGGAAGCGAAGCCATCCGGTGGGGGAGATCCTGCCTCCTTTACACGGGGCAGTTGGTCTGGATGAACTTGACCGCGGCGTGCCAGGCCTTCATCACGGCCGCCTTGGTGGCGTCGTTGCTCATGTCGCCGCGGTGCACCCAGCCGTGGTTCTGGTCGGCGAAGAGCAGCACGTCCGACTTGGCGCCGATGTCCGCGCGCGCCTTGAAGATCTTGTGCACGCTGCCGTCGGGCTTGACGAAGTCCGGGTCGTCGCCGGCGGCCATGAGCAGCTGCGGCACCTTGACGCTCTCCGCGAGCTTGTCGACGGCGCCGTCACCCTTGAGCATGTTCTCCACGATCCACGTGGGGTGGAAGGACACGTGGCCCAACACAACGGGGTCGGCCTGCGTGGTCTGCGTGGCGCCCACCCACGAGCCCCAGCACATGCCGTAGCTGGCGATGCGCTCCACGCCCGCCTCGCCCTTGAGGTAGTTGATGGCGTCCTGGATGCGCGGGGCGAAGTCCTCCGTGAACGTGTACTTCTTGAACCAGTCCACCAGGCCGTTTGTGTCGCTCAAGTAGTCGCCGTCCGTGAGGTCCACGACCACGACGGTGTAGCCGAGCTTGCCCAGCATGTCGGCGTCGGCCTTGGTGCGGCCGCTGTCCAGGCCGTAGATGTCCGGGTACGCGATGACGCCGGCCTTGGAGGTGGCGGGGCCCGTCACGTAGATGTTGGTGTTGCCGGCCTTCTTCAGCACGCCGATGTGGGCGGCAGGGTCGCGCGCGGGCTCAGCGGTCACGGGGCAGCAGCTCATGGTGCAGATATGGGGGTTCTTGGTCTCTTAGTCCAATCTACGAATGACATGCTCTCCTTCTGGCGGTGATCGCGGTTCTCTCTGATTGGTTGCAAATTTGAATTACTGGATGTTGAAGTCGCCAGACTGCAACCGCCCTCAAGTGATGAATCATGGGCGCGGTGCTGAGCAAGGCACCGGCACGCGCTTGGGCGGCGCCTGCGGTGGCCACCAAGGGCGTATTCGCGCCGTCTTCGCCCTCCAACTCGCGCGTGGTGGTGCCCGCCCCCACCGACGAGCAGCTGGACCTGGAGGAAGAGCTGCAGGCCAAGAGGTTTCTGGCCTCAAAGTCTATCGTGTCGTAGCTACCAATGTATACTAATCCTAGACTTGTTATCTGTACTGTACGCTTGGCATTCAGAGAGGAAGAGGCCGCAGAGAAGCAGAAGGAGGCGGTGGCCCACGTCGTGGAGAACCTCTTCCCGTACGCGCCAGTGACGGTGCAGACGCAAAAGTATCCGAGCTCCAGCCCCAAAGCTGGCCAGGCTTACCTCTGGATCACTGTGGATGAGGCAGAGATCAAGCGAAGAGGAGGTGGAGCTAGTGCTGTCCGCTACCCTGTAGGAGTTGCAGTCGATAGTGATGGTAATGTGTTCGTGTCGGAGGCTGGCAGCACGCCGAAGGCGAATGCGAACGACTCCCAGATCCCGTACAAGATCTCAGCAGAAAACATTATGGACTTTGCTGCTAATAAGAAGGCACCGCCTGTCTTGAAGCCGCCGAAGCTGGTGGAAGCACAGCAAACGGAGCTGGTGGTGAAATGGAAAAAGTCGGTGGACTCGACGGTCGATCGCTATGAAGTGCAGTATCGAAAAGCAGACAGCGTCAACAACGCGTGGGCAGGGCTTGCAGTAGTGACGGCCTGCAAACATGTGAGCTTGAGCGGGATTAAGTGCCACACACCCTTTGAGTTTCGAGTCCGCGCGCGAAACCCGGGTGGATGGAATGAGTATAGTGAAGTAAGTGAGATTTTCTGGACTTTACCAGGGCCTCCAGACCTCCCACGGCAGCCAATTGCGGGCGCAGTTTCCAATACGTACGCGAGCATCTTCTGGTTCCCAGTCGAAGCCAATGGAGCTCCGCCAGTCATTTATTCTCTTGAGATGCGAGAAAGTGGTGTGGGCCAGCAGTCGTCGTTTGTTCAGGTTTATGAAGGGCCCGGGACTGGATTTGTAGTTGGAGATCTCTCGCCCAAAACCGTGTACACTTTTCGTCTTCAAGCTTCAAACATTGTCGGTGCTACTGGATTTGTTGAAAGTAAATCAGTAAAAACTATGGCGTACGGGAAACTCGAAATCGTGGAACTGACGAGTGCCGAGAAGACTGCAGCGTACGATCGATGGGTGCAGTGCTGGGACCCAAAGACAGAGCAAGTGTTTTACTTTAACAAGTTCACAAGCCAGCGGGTTGTCGAAGAGCCTCCAGAACTCGCTGTTGTTCGAGAAGAAAAAGGTCTGGTAAATGTTGAGGAAACCCCTGAAATGGTTTTCAGACGAAAACGCTTTCGATTTCATCGTGATCTGCGTCAAAGCATGCATGGACTCAATTTTGGCAGCACACTCAAGATTGAGCTTCAGCGAGAATCAATGTTTGAGGGGACAATGAAGTACTTCCAACCATTGAAGCAAGCAGACTTAGTTGCCAAGCCAAAGATTTCGTTTGAAAACGAACTAGGAATCGACTCAGGCGGGCTCTCGAAAGATTGGTTTCTGCAAGTATCGAAGCTTGCCACTGACAAAAGTCGAAGGCTGTTTAAGCTCTGTGACGAGGGATTATTTGCCGTCGATCTCGCGTCGTCACAAGTACCTAACTCCGCACAGCAGTACAAATTCCTCGGCAAGTTCATCGCGAAGGCGATATTTGACAGGCAGACGCTGGATCTACCCTTGTGTGACGTAGTTTACAAGCGTTTACTGCAATTGCCTACAGGTATGGATGATCTCCATCAAATGGACTCGCAGTATCATAAGTCGCTCGTGTGGATACTCGAGAACGACATTGCAGATGTGATTGATGAAACGTTTAGCGTGGAGATGGAGGGTGCTGGGAAGAAACCCGTGGTCGTGGATCTGAAAGAGAACGGCAGGGATATCCCTGTTACTGACGTCAATAAGAAGGAGTACGTGGATCTAGTGGTTCAATGGCGTACCCAGTTCGGTGCTCAAGCTCAAATGGACGCTTTGATTCAGGGCTTCACAACGCTGATCCCCCTATCTGCAATTAAAGTGTTTGACATGGCGGAGTTGAGAATGCTAGTGAATGGTAAGCCCACTATTGACGTGGAAGAGCTCCGGTCGTGCACCGTCTTTCAGGGTGGCTACGACGAACACGCACAAGTTGTGCTGTGGTTGTGGCAGGCTTTACGTGAGTTCCCCATTGAACTTCGAGGTCAGTTTCTGAAGTTTATGACCGGAACAAACAAGATCCCGCTCGACGGCTTTGAACCTCCGCTAAACCTGACGAAGTCAGATCTTGACCCGCAAGCACTGCCACGAACTCATACCTGTTTCAACCAGCTAGTGCTTCCCGAGTACACCAGCTATGAAACTCTCGTCGAGAAAGTGACGTTTGCGATTACAAATGCGGAGGGTTTCGAGCTCTCCTAACAGTAAACGTTGATGATGAGCAAAGGAACGCAAAAGATTGTCGATTATGGTTCTACATCTGCAACGGTTCGGTCCATGTTGCTCAGCTGAAGTCGATTCCCTGGGCAAGAGGAAGCTCCTTGCTGTAGTTGATCGTGCACGTCGATCGGCGCATGTACTGCTTCCAAGCATCGCTACCCGATTCGCGGCCGCCGCCGGTTTCCTTTTCGCCGCCGAAGGCGCCGCCGATCTCGGCTCCGCTGGGTCCGATGTTGATGTTCACAATGCCACAGTCCGATCCCAACGGACCCGTCCACTTGAAGATAGCGGCTTGGTTCTTCGTGAACAGAGACGACGACAGACCTTGGGGAACAGCATTGTTCTTCTCAATCGCCTCCTCCAGAGTCTTGAACTTCAGCGCGTACAGGATCGGCGCAAAGATCTCTTTCTGTTCACGTGTAGCACAATGCAACGTTTCACACAGTCAGCCGGTGATTCACATCCAACTCGATCACGATAGCCAAGACAATCGTACCTGAACAATCTCAGCATCATGAGCGATGGAAACGATTGTCGGCTCCACGAAGTGGCCGTCGCCTTCGACCTTCTTGCCACCGGTCAGAATCTGCGCAAGCATTAGCAACAAATTGGTAAGAATCCATTCCGACGCACTTCTGTTTTAGCAAGACCACCAAACTTACCTTGCCGCCCTGCTTCTTGATTGAATCGATGCCGTCCAGGTAGTTCTTCACAGCCTGGGTGTTGTGCAGCGGGCCGCACAGAACGCCATCCTCCAGCGGGTCACCGATCTTCACGTTCTGGTACGCCGACACGAGGCGGTTGAGGAACTCGTCGTGGATGTCCTCGTGGAGGAAGAGCCGACGAAGCGACGTGCATCGCTGGCCAGCCGTTCCCACTGCGGAGAACAGCGTCGCTCGGAGTGCCATCTCCAGATCCGCGTCCTTGTCCACGATCATCGCGTTGTTGCCTCCCAACTCAAGGATGGTCTTACCGAAACGCGACGACACCACCTCGTTCACGTGACGGCCCACCTTGGTCGACCCCGTGAACGAAATCAGCTCCATGCTCTTGTCGTGCAGCATCGCTTCGCCCACTTCAGCACCACTGCCGCAGATCAACGAGGCGATCGCGCCGGGGTGGCCGTTGCGCTCCAGCACATCGGCAATGATCTTGGTGCACGCCACGGACGTAAGTGACAGCGACTCAGACGGCTTCCAGATCTGCGTGTTGCCGCACACCAGACTCAGTGCAGCGTTCCAGAACAGCACCGCGCACGGGAAGTTGAAGGCCGTGACAATGCCCACGTGGCCCTTGAGCGGGTTGTAGCGCTCCATCATGAAGTGGCCCGGGCGCTCCGAAGGGATCACCGAGCCGTTGAGCGTGCGGCTGAGACCCACAGCGAAGTCGCAAATGTCAATAGCCTCCTGCACCTCGCCGACACCCTGCAACACACCATAAAACAACCATCAGAGACCATTATCTCCAAAAAAGCAGCACAAAGGACCCACCTCGACGTAGATCTTGCCCATTTCGAGCGAGATGAGCCTGCCCAGCGCGTCGCGCTTGTTGCGCAGCTCCTCTCCGATCTGGCGCACGATCTCTCCGCGTGCAGGGGCCGGGAGGTCGCACCACTGGGGCTTGGCGTTGTCCATGGCCGCCACCACCTTCTGGTAGTCGGCCTTGTTGCCCGCACGGACGCTGGCGATGGGCTGGCCGTTCACGGGGCTCACGGACGTGTACACGTCGCCGCTGCCGAACCACTCGCCGTTGTACACGCCGTGGTTCTCCTCCTTGAGGCCGAGCTCCTCCAGGAACGGGAACTGCGCCAGGCGGCCGGACGCCACGGACATCCGGCGGCGGGCCAGGTGCGTCAGCATGCGCGCCGACTGGGGCTTTCCACGGGCGAGGCTAAGCATGAAGGCGAAGAGTTGTAGGCTTGTTGCTCGTCGACGGCGGATTCGATTGTGTGGGACTTGGAGCGGATCCCGAAGAGGAACTTCAACGCGAAGGTGGTGTGGCGCACACAATTCGACCGGGATGATGACCCCAACGTCCAATCCACTGTTTACCTGGCGCTGCACTCAATGGCCTTACACTGACGTGGCCTGGCAATCGCATTACAGTAACAAGATGCAATGCAGTGGCTTTGAATGAAGTGTTGATACGAATCGGAGAGAGGCCGCTGGGCCGACTGTATTGAGCATTTGTGCACGTGTGTGAGAGTCGACTACCTACTGTACCTACCAACCTAAGTGCCCTGGAAGGTCTGCTTCTCGAAGAGATGCAGCGTCAGCGTGGACAAGAAGGCCGGGAACGATCGACATGTCGTCAGGTACGCGAACACGCGCTGGTTGATCTGCGAGCAGAACTCGCTGTCCAGCAGCTCCAACGACCCATTGGCCTCCATTCGCACGAGCAGCTCGTCGTCATCGTGCTCGGCGTAGACAGAGCGCAGACGCAGCAGCTCCATTCCGTTGCTCTTCTTCAGGTCCACCTTGTAGCCTGTCAGCAAGTACACGGCCTCTCGGTACTGCCGGATTTGATCACCGAAAACCTGCAAGCATAGCACATTATCCATTTGATAAGAGATTGGCTTGAATATGCAAGAAGTGTACCGACTAAGCGTACCTGCTTCAGGCGCTGATTCAGCTTTTTCAGACCCTCTACGGTATCGTATGAAGTCGTCGTTGTAAGCTTGTCTTCGGCGGGGGCACTTGGAGACTAAATAACCAGCACGCAATGCATGAAGTTAAACACTGCAGCAATAGAACTCGTGCATGTGGGTAAACGTACCTCGGTATCTTCGCCATCTGTGATTTTATTGAGTCTTGCCCGCAGTGCTTCATTCTCCTGGCGCAGCTTTTCGATATCGCTTGACTTGGCCTTGCTTTGGAGCAGCTCTCGTGTTGGGTTCACAGCTAGATGAACAATCTTCGTCGTCTCGACATTGAACTCTCCTCGTCCGAGTCGCTTCTCAAAGATAGCTAGCTCCGTCTCGACCCTCTCGAGATGTTTCGTGAGGTTTCCATTTTCTTGTTTCGCGTCTGCCAAGGCCTTCTCCAACCGATCAATACGAGCCTCGTACTTCTTGACAGCAGCGGGTGTCGCCATCGTTTTTTGAGTCGATTCCAACCCCTGAATTAACTCTTGGGACTGCTTGAGGGAAGACTCCAGCAATGCGATGCGCTGTGCAGGCAGCTCGCTGGCCTCCTGGTCGTCAAGATCTTTGCCATAACTTTCCAGGATCTCCACCAGCTCAGCATTAACCTTTCGTAAATGCGTGGCAACATTGGTCGATCCGTTCATCTTCTCTTGAATCTCAGCCAGCTGCATTTCAAGTTTGGCGTAGTTGTTTCCGGACGTGATCAAATCGCTTTGGAGCTTTTCGCACTGCTTCTCCAGTCGACGCCGTTGAATATCCACAGTGCTCTTTTGTTCGAAGAGGATCTCGAAAGCGTTCTGGCGTGCCTTGTACAGTTCAATTACCGCTGCCGCTGGTCTGGTCTTTAGATCTTCCAGCGATACTCCATCTATGAGTTACATACTGGGATTAGACTTTGCTTGGTCAAGAACAAAAAATACATACAAACTTACTCTTGGCTTCTTTCACAATCGGCTCGAAGTAGTCGTAGAATTGCTTGTGAGCCTCCTCCACAAGCATAGCACTCTCCTGCAGCAACGTCATCCGTTAGATAACGCCGGTACAGCCATGACTCAATCAACTTTTTACGACGGACGTACAATGCGCTTGAGGGACTGGGCATTGCGCTCTTCACTCTGCCGCAGCTTTTGGGTTGTCTGGTACAGTTTTTCCTGCAGGATGGATGACGATCTGGATGCCTCGATCAAATCAACCAACTGCAGCATACACGTCGTGAATTAGCGGTTTATTCAGTTGCGAAGTGCGCAGGGTGTCCACTTACCTCGGCCTTAAGCTTGCGTTCAGTTGACTGAAGCTGCATGATTTGTTCGTTCAGCTCGCGAACTTCACGGGCACCGTCGAGTGTTTCCTGCGCGCCAAGCAAACTGGAAGCTGCATGTTCAGCCTCCATACTCTTCTGCTTGAGCTGGGATTCTAGCAAACGAATCTTTGATTCAAGGATATTGTCCTCGCTCTGAGGAACATCAACACGAATAAATACACAGCATGCATGAAACTAAGCCGGCTTGTACTAACCTGCGATGAAGTCGATGACGAGTCTTGGGCTGCTTCCAGCTCATCCTTCAGGAGCTGAATCTGTCGCCATGCACAATAACAGAAGCTTGTTAGCTACACTCGTTCTCTTGACCTTTTGCAACTCTATCGCACCTTCAATGCAGATTGCCGAGACTGTGTGCGCAGCTGGCTGGTCGCTTCGAGCGCCTTCTCCTTCCACTCGTTCAGCTTGCCCTCGACTAGTTCCAGCTGAGCTTCCAACTCAACCACTTTCTTCTCTAGCTGCAACTTCTCTGCTGAGTGTTCGTTCGTGACATTCTTCAGTTCCTTCAGCGTCTCTTCCTCCTCAGTCACAGCGAACTTCAGCTGGCGGCGTAGTTGGTCCAACTGCACATCTCTCTCCTTGAGTTCGATCTGGTGTCGCTGTGAGTTAGTCCCAAGCTGGATCCGGAGCGTCTCCACCTCGCGCTTCAGTTGATCACTCTGCCACATCCACCACACAAGCGCAATCAGCCTCGACAGCACTAAACAGCAGTCAATAACCTAAAAGGACCCCACCTTGGAGACTGCGAGGCTCTCGATCTCGAGTCGCTGGCGCTTATTCGTCCTCGCGCTTTCACTCTCCTCCACCTGCTTCGCTGTGGAATTGCAACAGCCCAATTGCTCGTCAGTGTTCAGCCCTCCACGCCTTCTCAATGCATTGCATCATCGTCGTCCGCACCTTCCCTCCGCTCCTTTTCCAGCTCTCGCACGCGCTCCTGGAGCTGCCACACGTACTCTGACGAGAAGCTTCTGCTACTGCTTTTCAGCGGCGTGTCCATGCCGTCCAGGAAGCTGTCGCTGGATCCGGCTTTGGACTGGGGACGAAAGAGACAAAAAGGTGGCAAGAGGTTGGCGTTGTACAGCGTTAGTTAAATTGTGGCTGCAAGGAGGGCAAGGACGTCCAGAGTGGGGGTCGCGCGCACCTTCACGGAGCTGCTGTCGTCCACGTAGAAGACTTGCGACGGGTCCTTGGGGATCGGAGAGCACAGGAACGACGAAGACAGCGCCTTCTGCTTGCCCTCGGCCATCGCCCCGTTGGATCAATTGAACTGAGCGCGCCAAATGGTGTGCAATTTATGTGGTAGATTCGTGATCGAAACATAACGCCTCTCATGGACAGTATGTAACGCCTGGATCCGGTGCTTATATTCTGTCACTATCCATAGAGGATGTCTTCCTGCGAGGGTGATGCGGTCGACGGCGTGTGCGTCCGCTACGCGTGCAAGTGCGGGCACCTGGCGCCCGTGAGCTCTCTGTTCTTCAGCGAGACGTGCGAGAAGCTGGTGTGCCGCCTGCCGGGCTGCAGCGTGGAGGAGTTCGAGTCGTACTACTGCGGGAACCTGCTGGTGAACCTGCCGTCCAAGGAGGCCAGCATGTACCAGAACCGCTCGAGCCGCTGCTTCAGCTGCCCCGCGTGCGAGACGGCGCTGTCCACGGCCTTCCACGAGAGCAAGCAGCGTTTCTTCTTCCTGTGCGCGCACTGCCGCTGGGACTCGCTGGAGCTGGGGCTGGCGGACGACGACCTGGACGCGCTGGTCATGACGGCCATCACGCGGGAGCGCCAGGCGGCGCACGAGGACGTCTTCCAGGCGCTGCACTCGCACTACTCGACGCTGTCGAGCTCTTCTTCTTCCGGCAACGCCTTCGCGTCGACGCCAGGGGCGGCTTTTGGCCGCAGCAGCTCGCTCCAGCTGCTGGCCGACTCGATGAAGGAGCTGCAGCGCGAGCACCAGATGAAGAAGTTCAGGCTGCAGAGGATGGCGGAGATGGGCGGCTGGAAGTACGACCAGGCCCTGGCGAAGGTGCAGGAGAAGGAGCAGTGGCTGCTGGAGCAGCGGCGTGAGCACCAGTGGCCGGAGCTGCAGAAGCAGCTCACCGCCCTGCAGACCCAAGGGACGTCGTGGGGGGAAGACACGCCTGAGAAGACCCGAGAGACACTGGAGAAACTCGCGCAGACAAGTGACATGGGGCAGGTGTCGACACTTCACCAACGACTGTTGAATCCGCTGGATCAATCGAGTGATGCGGATCGACTTTTCCCCTCGCGCCCGCTGCTTCGGGTGAAGCGCACGTGGCGGTGCGTGGAATCAATTGAGCGTGGCACGGCCGGTATCCTTGTAAAGCCGCAGATCAGCCCGATGAGTGGAGATAGCTCACTGCCCGTATCCGCGTCGTGGTTCAAGAAGGCGAATCTGGCGGCGCAGTACGTGCCCGTCGTAACGTTTCAGAGACTGCCGTACAGGGCTGAAGGTGGCGGTGGTGTTGAATGTGTTTTGCTCGTGGAAAACCCTCTGGATGATGCTATTCGCATCACATTCCGCTCTGCCTCTGCAAGTGGAGAAGAGTCAACTGAAAATGGACAGGTGCGTTGGAAAAGGGTGTATTAATTTTGCAGGGACTTTGGACGCTGATGTGTATATCGTATAGATTGTGTTACAAGATTCGACTCCGATCATTGTGGGGCCGTACGAAGATCCGAACCTCGCAGACGCTTTCATCGATGATGAGCCGCCCTTCGGTGCTAATGGCGACCAGCACAACGCAATGCTGCTCCAAGCTACTAGAAACCTTATCAAGATTAAGCTCACCGTAAGCTTGTGTAGCCATCGCTTGTTCAACGTCATCAGCATTAACAAGGTTTTTGTGGCGCCCATGTTGTTACAGATCGCTGTCAATTCTACTGCTGAACACCCGAGCTCAACCATCTCGGCCCGATTTATCATGGATACAGAAAAGTTTGATGAAGATGCGAACGAAGTTATCGAGAATTCGCTGCAGAGTGTCCCGGTAGTGATCACGGCGCCAATCCCGGAATAATGCGCTTTACAAGCTGCGTTCCCCTCTTAAAGTGTAATCGCCATCGGAATCTGTTTGCGATACCATGGAAGTCAGAACACCAGCAGTCCAAATGTGAACCTTACATTATGAAGTCGTCTGTGTCCACGCTATCCAGAATAGTCGCGCCTGTTCATTTGGAGGAAATGGAGTTGCCGGCGGACTTGGATGGGTTCCATGCTGTTTTGAAGCGCCGGATCCGTGATCAAAGCGAGATTGAGGAGTGCCGCGAGGACTACTCCGCCGAGAAAAAGGTTGCCGCACAAAGGGCTGTGGCAGCACGCGTAAGAGACCTTGTTTGGATCGGAAGACTTGCGCCACTTGAATCAGCACTAACAACACTATCCCTTAGGAGATCCGTCATGTTGTTGGCCAGACGGGTTGCTTTTGTCTGGATTGCCTACTCCACCGGAAGCAAGAATGGCGAATTGGAGATGTCAACACAGCCATCGTAGGACCAAGGGACCAATGGCAACAGTACACATGGGGGAACGCAGAACGACAGTGTCTGTACTCGGAAGATTCAACTACCACGACCAAGCCAGTCTTGACGCCTTCCATTTCGGAGAAAATTCGAGTTCACGACTCGAAGGATCGAATTTGGACAGTCGAGCGGGCTGCAAAATTCGTTGCTGTGCGTGAATCGAGCCGATATGTCTGGTCGAAAGTGATAACTGCAAAATTAATCCTAGCGTTGTTCTTTTTGCGCTACCATAGGTCGCGTCCGGCAAATACCACACGCTTATGCTTACCGGTAGGGGAAAAAATATTATGTGAGGTAGAGAATGCTCAGCTAATGATATTCATGTATGAGCAGAGTCTGCAGTCGTTTTTGCGAGTGGGGACAATACCTACGGCGCCCTTGGGGTTGCCGGTGGGGTCAGTGCAAGCAGGTCTGCACCAGGCAAAGTGGAAACAGGATTGGATGATGTTGGCGGCTGCGTAAAGATGATTGCCGCCAGTGGATTCGCGTCGTTCGCTCTTGTTGGTTCGTTTTGCTGTGTTCTGCATACACTATTTTACATGTAGATCTCACCCGCGTTCATTCAGTGTTGCCAATCCCTGACCCAGTCCAGCGGCCAACATCCAAAGGAGCCAAGCAAAATCGAGGGCGGCTGACCTCGCTGGAAAGGATGGCTCGAGGTCGAGCTCATTCTCTTCAGCGAATGTCAACACAAGCTAAACTAGACATTGCAATGAATGCTGCAGCCGTCAATAATCGTACGTCTGTCAGTTCACCTACTGCCTCCAGGAGGAGTTACTCATGACTGCGTTTAACTTCGTCCACCGCTGTATAAGTTGTTTCGTGGGGCCGAGGCGATTACGGGGTACTGGGACATGGGGACACAGAATCGTCAGCAACTCCTCGTGTGATAAAGATTTTCAACTCGATGCGAGTAACATGCGTGAGCGCTGGTTTGCATCACGTTCTGGTGCTCACAGAACTAGATGGTGTCTATGCGTTTGGAGACGGAAGCAATGGAAAGTTAGGGTTGGGTACGTTGAAAAATACTTCTTTTTTCTTATTTTCGAAATAGGGATTCTAATGCCATTGTAGGGGATACGAATCCTCGTTTGTCCCCGGCCAGAATTACGAGTCTCGATGGGCTGAATGTGGTCCATGTTTCTGCTGGTGATGAACACTCAGTTGTCATGACTGGAGAGACTTTCTTTAATCGGCAGGTGTACTCGTGGGGCCTCGGGAAGAACGGGTATGGATCTGCTGTACGTACTCGTTGAATGAGCTACCAGTTTTATCGACGCGTGTCTTGATAGGCGTCTGGGCCACAATGATGAGTTAACAAGGTTGAAGCCAACTCGCGTAAACTGTTTCCGTGGACGGGTACGATTGCTAGAATGTTGTGCACTGACAGATCGAGGGAATTGATAGTACTTGTTTGCAGAAAGTTATCACTCTTGTTGCTGGGGGAGCTCATAATCTTGCAACGTCGGGTGCGTGCAGAACACCTAAAAACAATGTTTTGGAAAGTTACCGGTCTAGCATCACATTCGCATTTTGCATTTTTGTTGTCGATGTAGAAATGCCACGGGGGGTATGCGTGTGGTCATGGGGAGCTGGCAGCTACGGACAGCTCGGTTCGTTGGTTTGCCGAGTTTGCGAAGAGTTGTGTTCATGCATGTACTAAGTTGCTAGTTACTAGGTCATCGAGACACGTGGGATACGTTAATTCCACGATCTGTGGATGAGATTCGGTACGAAAGCATTCGCTACATCGATGCTGGTCAGCGCCATTCGTTGGCAATCTCGGAATCGAAACAGCTTTGGCTGTGGGGACAGGGTATTCATGGTGACTACGACGTGCCTGATCCGGATGCTTCCAGCAGCTCCATTTTGTACCCGATCAAAGTAAGGCAGTGGCTACATATGTGGGCAGCTGCGTTGGTCAACTCAAAGTGATATGCTTCTCCTTTTTCTTGAAGATTGAGCTACCAGAACTGTCGTTGATCAGTGCGCGTGCAGGAAGAGGACGCACATTCGTTTGGGGCGATCGAGGTACGGCGTTAGTTTACCTGAGATGATGCTGCATCAAGGTGCTGAGTTACATCGGTGGCTTGACACGTAGCAATCGAACGAGAGAAACCTCGGCCGTTCGGAGGAAGCGCAGGTAAAGTATTTTTTATTAAGGAGATGTCGAATCTGCTTAACACGTGGGGCGTTTCATGTTCAGCCGATAGCATGTGCTGCTCACTACCTGAGTATGAGAGTCTGACGTCGGATAGCTTCCGCATCATTTATCGCTGCGGACCGTGCCAGCTCGATGCAGTCTGCATTGGATGCGCTCACCACTGCCACATTCAGCATTGCTTAGAACTGAGATACACCATGGTAGATGCAATAAGTAGGCACTGTGATTGTTTCACCAGCTGCAAAAAGTGTGTATTCGTTGAAGACGATGAATGAGGCAACCGAAAGAGAAAAATATCACGAGCTTTCAGCTGCTGGAGCTAGAAATCGGTTTCTCAGATGCTGTAGTTGACGCCGGAGGCCTGCCAATACCAAGCGGGTTAGCACAACGGCACTCAGCTTGCTCATCACAATGAATTATGTCATACCTGTGTAGTCCAGGTCTGCATAGCGGAGCACATACAAATGGTGGAGAAGATTTCTGTTGATCGTGCTGGAGGCACTGCTTGTGGAGGCTTGGTCAATTGAGTTCTCAGCAACCTCACGGTCGCTTCGCAACTTCTCATATATGCGTTCCGCTTCGTGGATAACCTCTGCTGGCAAACCGCTCAGCGCTGCCGTCTTGATTCCATACATTCCAGTCGATGGATAAGGCCCATCCTTCAGTACGTAGCGGAAATGGGCGGAGTTCTAGCATGAGCACAAATTGAAGGGTCAGTCAGTCAACCTCCTTTCGCATAGTATAGCAGCTTAACGTACAACGTTCGGTCCTGTGCCCATGTGGTAGCATCGACAGCGAGGATAGAGTCGTGCAAGACGATTGAGTTGGTGGTAATGGGTCGCGAAGCATGAATATGACCCTCTCTGAATTATCTCCTCGCCGATACTCCACGCGATTGCAGCACCCTCATCGTTGGCAGTCCCTCGACCCAGTTCATCGATGAGTACCAGCGATCGTGGCGTGCATGTTTCCAGGATGAACGCCGTCTCGGTCATCTCGACAGCGAACGAGCTAGCATTTTCTTCCATGTCATCCGACGTCCCGAATCTTGTGCAAATACGATCTCGAATAGGAATTGTGGCCTCGGAAGCGGGGACGTAACACCCCATTTGCGCTAGAATTACGATGAGTGCCAGCGCCCGCAGGTATGTCGACTTGCCTGCACAGTTCGGTCCTGTCACAACTTAGCACGTAAAACCTTAGCTCAGCGCCTGATCCAAAATAAACAAAACTGCTTACTGTGAAAAGTGCTGAGCGGATCAAAGAACTGAGGTGTAGTTAGTGCAGCTCCAATAATTTGGTGATAGTTAAAACCACGTACAGTGTCGCTCGGAATATACGTTCGATCTTTCAGCACTCGCTGGACGAGCGGATGCCGTCCCTTCTTGATAACCAGATTTCCGTGTTCGGTGACAGTTGGTCTTGTGTCTACATTCAACATCGCAATGCGGTGGTAAGCCATCAGGAGAGGTTGCACTACAATGATTGGCTTACATGGTTGATCTGGCGGCGAGAGAGCCACGACATTAACAAAACTGACCGGTGGTTGTCCGTTAATACCAGCATCTCTTGTATCGTGGCAGGAAGGCTGGACGTACCTCAAAAGCATGTCCAACAATGCAACGCTTTCAACCATCGCATGCATGGTAGAAGCTCGAGGTCGGATTTTATCCAAGAGCTGCTGAATCACGTCGTTCGATAGCTTATATACCGCCGTAAGCGCTTCGTTGAGTCTCACGTTAAGAGAAACTAGCGTCTTGGTGGAACAGCAGATCACTACACAATATAGATCAGACACAAGGTCCGCAGTTCTAAGCACCCCTGGTATGTCCGTACCGCTTTTCGTGGCCACTCTCTCGATGAAGAAGGCAGGCAAATCATTGCAGTTGAGCGGTACGGCCAAATGGTACCCTCTTCTTGATCTGTATGTGGAAGCGTTCATCGTCAACCTATCTGCTCTACCACGCTCCCCAATTATAAAGTGTTTTATGTATAGATAGCTTACGTGTAATTGAGCCGAATCGGAATCCCAACGTTTTCTTTGTACGAGTGTACAACCTCGTGAATTTTCTCAATCGTGTCAAGATAGGTTCGGCGTGCAACATCAAGCATGCCGTCGACCCCTGAACGGACAGCAAAGCACTCTTGTATGCGCTTCTGCGCCGCCGAACGACAAACCTTGACTCTACCGTGCAGATTTGGGTCAGTATCACCATTTCTCAAAGATATTCGACCGCACAACCTACCTGTCGTTTACGACTCGTTCAATATCGGCCTTGATACTCGTGAACTGTTCATCCCGTAAACTGCACATGTTTTGGTCACACTAAGGCACAGACTCTACGCATAAGCGAAAGAACGGTACCTTTGAATTATCGAGTCGAGAAGTGGACACGGGCGATCGAGTTGGACTGACGTAGTCTCCAAGCATGAAACCAGCTTTGGCAGACATTCCAAAGTGTGCTTGAGTGCTATCACACTTCCGATCGCGATCCTTGACACTCGTGGAGTGATAATTTTCGGAACAAACACTAGCTGACTCTGCTCATAAAATTTAAACGCACAATAGAGCATAAATGTCCATGCCGATCACCACGATGAGCGCAAAGCGAACAAACCAGGAGACGATCTAAGTCGATGAAGTCGCGCAGCTCTTCCATAACATCGAAAAACCAAGCTGGGTTATCCAGGAAAATCCCGACAACCTCTTGGCGTGCCTGACTGAAGCATAGTAGCTGTAAGAATGAACTGCATCGACACAGTAGAAGTACGCAAGATGGAGTACATCGTTTTCAAATGGCAGGTCGGTTGCAGCATCTAGAATTTATAAAATGATGTGAGCTACACGGTGTATTATTGCAGCCCACACAAACCTACCGTTGATCGAAGGAGGCGATTTCCAGCCGAGGTTTGCGTATTGTTGAGCATTTTGCTGAGGGACTAGCAAATACAGGTCAGAAAAGCACATATTTGGCAAGTGCAAATTGCGTCTTACCTGGCTGTCGTTTCTCCCTCGTGTGCCCTGAACCAGCTCCAATGCTGAAATTGTAGCTTGGTCCATGAGCAGTTTGCGCGTTGAGGGACTGAGAACAACCTGTTCAGAGTGTGACAACGCATTGTTAGATGTGTTGAGCTAGCTAGATAAGCAAATCGCCATGCCAAACTACCTTCATGGTCTTCTCAGCGATGTACACCCCTTGGATGTATTCGATATATTTCATCACGCACGCCACCGAGGCCATGGCGACGTAGTTCTGTCATTATTGTTGAGGATGCGTTGGGAAATGTTGATAAGGTACTATTCGTGATTGAACGTACCCTGCCAATGTTGATATCAACGTTATTCGCCATGACACGCTTGATATCTTCGGCTCCTTTCGTTTGACTGAGGTAGCAATATCGGCGTCGTTGGTTAGTAAAAGGAAGTGCTTGGAAAAAAATGATATCGGAGAACTTACTCAAAGTACTTCCGCGCAAGCGGCACGACACGACAATTTGATCCCGAGAAGCGTTTCGCGATTTCATCGTTGATTTTGCGCGATTTGGATGTCTCAACGACGAGAATTTCGACGGGCTAAGGTGCACCCAATCGATCAAGCCAAAGCTTTAGTACTACTACGGTAAAGCAAAAGAACACTCGAATCCTTCCACCTGGTAGGCTTGAAGCAGCGACATAGTGTCCACATAAGAGTGCGAGTCGATCACCGTCCACAGCAGCAGCTCATACGGCGACACTAAGTCGATCGCACAAATCCCTGAAAAGTTGTGTCAGTAGCCGATTCCTGGGAGAAAACCGATTGTTCCTATCACGTTACCGATTACACGGGCGCGGTTCTCGGCCACCGCGGCGATGAGGAACGAGGATCTGGACTCGATCTCCGTGGAAGTTGAGCCTCTTGATCCCCCACGACTTGACGAAAGGTTACTGAGAGAGCCTGCCGCTATCGCCTCTGCTCGGTCTGGAGCGGGGACGCCGTACCGCGGAGGCCTCACTGCTCTTTCGTCCAGCTCCACGCGAGATACAGGTGCAGCTTCGGCCATTGCGCACTTGCGCTCCAGCTGGCAGCTCTGAGAATGCGGAACCCGCGAGTGCGCACAAGAGTGATGGTCACGTCAACTTCAACGTGGTAATGAAAGTTATGAAAGTTATTTATTGAAGGAATATAAGTTTCACTGTCGCCTTCATACCTTACCTTGCCCTGCACTACGCTGAAGGGAATGGTTTCGTTTTGTTTCGCCAGTCTGTACCAACCTCAGTCCACAAGCAGACGGTAGGGCGCGAAACTGCGTACGTCGTCGGATTCACGTCCCAGCGTACGATCAGCACGTTGAACGTCCTCAGAATGAAGTTCGGCGCGAAACGTGTGAACAGAAGTAGGATCACATCGTCTGCACGGTATAGATATTTGCCGCGGTACACGAAACCAGACAGCAGCACCGCCTCGGCAGTCGGGACGCGAAGATTGTTCTTCTTCACGTGGGAGATGTCTTCGCAGTCGTTGAACATGAACCGGAAGTGCTCACCGATGCAGTAGCACTCGAACGATGTCGCATCTGTCAGGTTCACGACGGAGGCTCCGTGGCTGAGCGTCTTCGCTTTAGTCTTTGGCGGAGGTCGAAGCGTGACTTCAAATGCAACTTTCCACGAGATGAACCAGGCCTTCAAGTCCTCGATAGGGTGGGGGTCGTGACGAGTTCGCAAGCCGTAGGCAACAGAGGCTGTCGCTCCCCACACGACCATGGCTAACGCGGCGATCACAAGAGCGATGTTCACGCTGAAAACGACACAAGAGTCCGTGAGCTTGCAGATCCCGGCGCCAGCACCATTTCTCAGCAGAGTCTTCGAGTTGATGTCAAAGATGTAGCTCAGGCTGGTGTAGCGAATTGAGATGAGCGCGTTGGCGACGATGGCCGTGACAATGAGGAGAACCATCTCCCAGGAAAGGCGAAAGTGGCGATCCAGTTGCTGCTCACCCGTGCGGCTCTTGACGATGTTCACAAAACTGTACGAGAAGGCCATCACACAGAAAGTGAGGTTCCACACGCACTCCACGGACATCGTACCCGTGCCGAGCGCCAAGTAGTATGTGTCGGACTCGCGGTACAAGTGGTAGGCAATCTGGAGCAGGTACATCGCTTGCATACGACCATTTTGGCAGCGGTAAGCCCAGATCTGGCTGAGCAGCACGGACTGCTTCTGACTCATTACTTGGTACATGCTCAGCATGCTCATCAAGAGAATTTGCATGATCACAATGCCCGGCAGAACACTCATCTCGACCTTGTCAGCATACCGCGACCGGATCGTGTTGTGGCTCATCTTGATGATGACTCCGTCCTCTGTCGACACCCATTCCCACTGTGAATTGTAGTAGTTGTGAACGCAGACGCCCTCAGTGCTGCATAGCGGGATATCATCGGGAGCTTGGAGCATCAAGCCGTAATCGATCCACAACGAGCTAATCTCGCAGTTTTCGTCGATGTAGATACCGGACGTATTCACGAGGTGAACAAAGCAACCACCGTAGTATCCACGAAGCATCGGCTGAACGACGACATCGGTGGACTCCACGTCACTTACTGGCGCAACAGTCCTTCCGACCGTGTTGATGACGCAGGGGAAGTTGTACGGGAACAGCCGCAGCGTCGTGGGAGCATTTCTGGTTTGGTCGAGTCCTTCCGACACAAATGCTCGGGTTAGCGCGGTGCCGCTATCGTAGTTGGCAACCTCCTTGCGGCAATTCAACGACTCCGGGAAAATAGTCAGGTCGGCGGCCAGAATGGACGAGAACTCGTTAATGTGCGGAATGGGCTGGAACATGAACGTCTTCAGCCGGGCCTCAATTGTCCAGCGTGAGTCGCAGCTACCTGTCACGGCCGCGGTGACTTCGGCAACCATGTCGTTGGACACCGGCAGTCCAAGCACCTGCACCGCCTTGACGATCAGCTTTGGTTCCGCCGAAATGAAAATGAGCGAGTCCTCCCAATCTGAATCTCCATCGCCACAGATTGCACCGGAACTGTCGAGCTCTTCGATCAAGGCTTCTGCACTGGCGCTCAATGTGTTGTTGTAACCCTCGAAGGAATCGGTACGCAACGTGCCAAAGGCCGGCTTCCCCATCATCGGGTCTTGCTTGAATTGAGCCAGCTGCAGCACCGAACGCTTGCAAGTGACCCCGCATTCTGGGCAGTCGTACGTGACGTCACTGTTCAGCTTCTCGTACCCCAGGAAGCTCTCACTCGCAGCTCGGAAGACGTACGGCGACTGCAAGTACGGCGAGTTGGCGCAGATTGCGATCAAGATGATCGGGGCCACAAGCACCTTGAACGACATGACCACCAGCACCGCCATGGCATCGTAGCGAGGCCCGGTCTTGGTGTTCTGTCGAGGTGACACGAACTCGAACTCCTTGTCATCTGGTGGCTTGATGTCACTCGCTTCCGGGGCCGGTGGCGAGTCCTGGTTGTGGTGGTGGACACTGGACGAGCGGCGATGTACCTTGTCGACGCCACCGTCGGCCATTCTGCCGAAGGAGTGCTGCTCGCCTGCATAGGCCGCGGGTTCTTCGTTCGGGGTGTTGACGACCGCGACGGTGGCCGAGGACTGCTTCTTGCGCTTCTCCTTCGTCACTCGCGGGCTCTTGGGCTCCGACTCGGACATAATGGCTCGCGCTTGCTCTCACGAGCTGTTTACCACCCTCAAAACTCCCAAGCGTTCCGTGCACCCAGTCGACTGTTAGATTGTGGTGTAGACAAAGGTGCCTCGCTCGCGTCGCGAGCTATTTAAAAGGCTGAAGGATAGTTGAGCAGCAGTTTGTTTGGGCCCTGCCTCAGCAACTCAACCTGCTCGCTCTCCAATCTTATCTCCCAAGGATGAAGTAAACTTAGTTGGAAAGACATCTTTCCTGTGCGGGTGCTGTCTGTGCCTGTAGGTGCATGAACGCAGCGCTATATGAGGCCAACAAGATGTCCAGGGCGATTTGTATATCTTCAACATGGATCCGTTGGAATCCAAGACTGACGAAATCCCTGTTCGCCGTCGTCTTCATCTCCTTATGTTGTTTGTTTGACGTACTTGCGCTACTGAAGTGTGGCGGAGACATTGGTGTTCATAGATTCAGACGCCTGAAGTACGGTGCTCCGTTCGGTGTGTAGTAGCATTGGACCCCAGACAGCAAAATGCCTTCCATTCAGAGAATGAGCTCGGAGAATTGGGTCAGTGAGAGATCGACTCCATATCAATGATTGGCCTAGCACACACGCAATGGCCCTGCTTTAGTTGCTAGCAGCGTGCCTTTCGCCGCCTCACTCGACGTCTGTGGCTCAATTGGTCCATCCCGATGATGACATTCGTGGCCCTCGTTGCGATGTGAGCTCGACTGTATTTTTCGCGACGAAACACTTCATCATTCATTCGTCGACCTGCGCCGGAAGCTACACTTGCCGTTGACATGAGGGCGCTGGCCTCGATTGCATTGCTCTCTTTGACGTCCTCCCAAGCGCTGACAAACTTAAAGACCGACTGGGACGCCTACACCAGTGCCCTCGTGATCCCCGATGTGATCGACATGACGAGCGGCGGCCACATCGACATGCAGATCGGTCGCGCTGCGCACAATTGGACAGAGGACGGCTCCGTCTCCGGGGACATTTACGGCTACGCGCTCAAGAACGCCACCCCGACGTTTCCGGGCCCAACGATCAAGGTGGCTCGAGGCGTCCCCATTTCCGTCACATGGTACAACGAGCTGCCGACGCCGCATCTCCTGGACGACTAGCATCGCCATCGCCGAGTCTCATTGCTATCCGTACTGCGGCGTGCCAACTGTTGTTCATGTTCACGGCCTCGAGTCACCCGCCAAGTACGATGGGTTGCCACTGCGTACGATCTACAACAACCAGTCGCAGAAGTTCGTGTACCTCAACAACCAGTCTGCCTCGACCAAGCTCTATCATGACCACGCAAACGGGCTCACTCGGCTCAATGCGTGGGCTGGGCTCATGGGGGTTTACGTGATTCAAGATGCCGACGCAGATGCTGCGATCAACGTGGACGTGGAGACCGATATTCCCATCATGATCGCAGATCGGCTCATCAACGAAACCGGAGCGCTAATGTACTCGGACGACAATTGCCAAACGGGCATCACGCGGTGGGTACCCGAGTCGTTCGGAGCTGTGAACACTGTGAACGGTATTGTCATGCCCTACGTCGACGTTCCGCCAGCTGAAGTTCGTCTGCGCATCACGAACGGTGCCAATGCTCGGCACTACAACTTGACGCTGCCCTTTGCCGGTCAGTGCAAGGTTATTGCCAAGGATTCCGGCTTCGTGCAGCAGCCCGAAGATCTGCCGACACATTTGTTAATCTATCCCTTCGAGCGAGTGGAGTTGTTTTGCGATTTCTCAAGTGACGTTGACGGCACCACCTACGACATTGTAGATATCCCGACAGTGGCTGTCAGTACAACTTACGACCCGCGTGTCATGCAATTCCGCGTGTCGGAAGAGCTCAAGACTGACACGATGACGACACGCACCTTGCCATCCACCCTAGTCCAGCGAAAAGATCTCAAGAAGCTGTATCAAGAGCTTGGAGGGAAGAATCGATCGATCATCTTGGGTGAGATGGACGTGTCTACGAACTGCCCGACCAAGAGCTTGATCCGATATCGTGGCATCGAAATCAACTCGACCACCATCAAGAATACCCTCGACTGCACGAAAGGCAAGGTCGAGAAGTGGCACTTTCAGAACCCGACCGACGACCCGCACCCTTTTCACTGGCACGTGGTGAATGCTCAGTGCGGCGCCAACGACGACGAAGTGGACACTAACGCGCTGAAGGACGTGGTGGTGATTCCAAATGCAGGATCCAGCCGTGCCTCAACCACCGTGACCCAAATATGCTATGTGGCGTGTACTCCGGACGAGTTTCTTGTTGAAGGCAGCGAGCGAGGTACTACCGAGTATAACTTCGACACCTCGGAGCCATATGCCACATCTTGGAGCACGAAGAGAACAACATGTTGAGTTTGTTCCAGCTCACTGACGGTGACGACGATGCCCCGAATGACGATGGATCGACTTCCACTACAAATGAAATCACCACAGCGGCCATCGTGTCTGCAATGGGTATGAGCGTGCTTGGAGCTGTCGCGACCTCGATGTCGATACTCGTCATCTCCGTGGAGAAACTCATGTTCCTCGGCAATCCGCGCTCACTTTCTGTCGCCTTCTCGCTGTCTGCCGGTGTCATGATCTTCATCGCCTTTGCCGACTTGTGGATGGAAGCTGTCACGTACTACAAAGCTGCATTCACAACGGGTGGCAGTGCCGACCCTGAAGCGTACGAGACCGGTACTACTTCTGGTAGCACGGGTACGTGTGGGAACACCTGTGCGGGCAATGCATGGCTTGCTACAATGGGCGCTTTTCTTCTCGGAATGGCATGCATCCTTCCTGTGGAGTATATCGTGCACATGACGGTGGAGAAGAAAGGATCGTACTGGGACCAGCAGAACGAGAAGGAAGACGAAGTTGCGGTGGCTAGCGCTAACACGTCACCCTGTGTCATGGGGTCGCGCCGCGAGATGAATCTGCTTGAGACGGGTTCTGATGATGAAGCGAAACTCTTAGCGGTTGCGCAACAGCAAAAGGAGCAGTATCGACGAGCTGGCATGATGACAAGCATTGCCATCGCAATTCACAACTTTCCAGAGGGGTTGGCACTCTTCGTGTCATCGCTGCAGGGGATGGAAACTGGGATAATTCTCTCCATCGGAATCATCTTACACAATTTGCCGGAGGGAGTGGCAATCGCTGCCCCTGTCTACTACGCCACGGGTAGTAAGTTACAGGCATTCAAGTGGACTGCTATCAGTGGTGTTGCCCAGCCCCTTGGTGCTGCTGTCGGATGGGCTGCTGTGTCCGGCGGTCTGAGCTACGCACTCCAAGCCTCACTATATGCTGTAGTGGCAGGCATGTTGGTTTGCATTGCTGCCAAGGAGCTGCTGCCGGGAGCGTATCGATTTGACCCCAAGGGCAAGTACTTCGTACTGTCCTTCTTTGTTGGCATCTCGATCATCGCGTCCAGTCTGGTGCTTATCCATTACGCCGGATCAGACTAAAACTACTTGAAGGCTGAGTATATATTAATGTTGAGTTTTGATATTTTCATTCAAATATGGTTTCCCTTGCAGGCGAAGAATTTGTGGGTATTGTACGCGTATCAGGATTGATGTAGGACGGCATGACATTCAGTGTTTTGGGCCCCACTGCGACTCTGTTATCAACGCGGATGCCACGCGGTCTAGCGATCCCGGTTTGGTTGAGATCGCCTCCAAGATGTCGATCAAACACACTGATGGGGCCAGTGCATAATCGCTCGCTGCAAGGTTCTACACGATGCCCGGACACGCTTCCGATTACGAACAGATCGTTCTTCGGCACATTTAACCAGTGAACTTTGCGGATAACGAAGAATTCAGCTCCGCCTTCTTCTACCATTCTCAGGATGCCGAAGGACTTGAGAGCATCGACTTTGTAATAGAGTTTGTCGTGCTCCCACAGATATCCTCCCAACATGGTCATTTTGCTGCGAACCCCAAGCGTTGTATCTACACAGCATGGCGCTGTCAATACGGCCAAGGTTCCATGGCACCGCCACGTACAGATGGCCGCCCAGACCACTCGGACGCTGGTCACGAATGCTGTTAAGCCCAAAACGATGACGCCATGACCGATCAAACTCCAGAGATAGTATGACACCGCGAGAGCTGTTGGCCTCGAGTGCCGTAGACTCGATCGATTTATCCACGTCAGATAGTAATGCATTAGACCAGCACTCAGAAATTCCCCTAGCAGAGATGTTTCGTAGCTGAAAAGAAGCCTTTTGAAGAAAAGTCTCACTTTGTCACGCAACCACCGAGTGCCCTCAAGTATCTCAAACGACATCGAGAGTATCCCAGCCAGATTGTACCCTAGGGAGATGTACTGAATTATCGAAAGCAGCCCGTCCTGCGCGATCAGCAGAAACAAATCGCTCATAATTCCCTCCAAAAGCATGTACATCATCACGAAACGATGGTAGTTCGTCGTTCCATGGGCTGAAAGTCGCAGACTCTCCTGCATGAACACTACTGCGTTCTTGCGTCGAAGTTTTTCGTTCATCCGATCACACCGCCTTCCGTATTGCTTGCACATTATGTAGCTTTTGCGGAGCAACATGCTGCGGTATATCATCCAAATGGCGCCAAAAGTACCATACCAATACGATCGTCGGTACCCAAAATCTCCTCTGTCCTCAGCCAATTCCACCCCATTGATATCCAATGTCCCAAGCCCTCGAACTCGAACATATGCTGTCTTGTCTTGCCTGCAATACGTGCCTTCGGCCTCCTCGTAAAAAGAATAGTATCCGATGGATCCGTGGTAGAAATAGTGTTCAAAGTAGTAGCTTTCGTCCTCACAACTGCTCGGCGCTGTCGAATACGGCGCGATTTTCTTGGTCCCCAGGATGTACGAGCCGTGAATATTGTACTGCGGGATCACGAAGTGACAAACCTGCCCGTGATCGACCCGATAGTAGTGCGTGACAGCAACATTCCACCACGCATGAGCGATTAACAATCCTTCAACGGGGCATAACTCTGCGATATTTGCCGTCTCTCGCTTTGCATCAGCAGGAACCACTAGATCATCTGTTAGTTTATGCGGCGTCACGAACTTTAAGTAGCTTCGTCCTTGCAACAGCAATGGCACCATGCCCACGGTCAACCACACAGCCATCAGCATTCGGCGCGCAACCCTCACGTCGCAAATTCTGTTGGAGGATTCTCTGCTGTCAAAAGACCCGATGGTAGTGCTGTGCCCTTGCGAGCGCCTTGTCGTGGGTAGCACCGGCCCAGCTTTCGAGCCGAGCTTCATCATTACGAACATTTATTTGCAAAGGCAAAGTGGCGACGAAGAGGTGAAGATGGTAGGCCGAATTCAAAATCTGAAACTGCTTTGTCCCCGCTTTTAGTCGGATGTCTACAGAATTGGTTACGTTCGCTGGTCCAGTGAGGTCAATGAGGACTCCTCATTCAATATGCAGCAGTGTTGACTACCCGAACTCCGCCAGCAACAAACCCGGATCAAAAGATGACAATGCGTTTGAAAATGACAAAAATCATATCGAATTTGCAAGTACATTTTTGCGCGTGCTACTCCTGCAAAGTATCCAATGGATCAATCGACATCCGATACTTGATAGCTGCCCTAGTGGGCGAATTCGACTCGGGAACCCCTCCTAATGTTGACCCCACCATGCTAACCATGCCCGTACACGGTCGTTCGCTGCAACCTGTTACGATGTACCCACTCACTTCTCCAATCACCATCAAGTCTCCCCTCGGAATCGCGAACCAGTGAAGCCTGTGAAGCACTATAAATTTAGCGCCATCCTCCTCCACCATCTTGAGCATCCCGAATGACTTCAGTGTTTCCACCTTGTAGCAAAGCCTTTCATCTTCCCACACATAGCCCGTCAACAAGATCATCTTGCATCGTGGCCCGATCGCCGTATCAACACAGCACGGGGTCACTAGCAGCTTTAAGGACCCGAAGCTCCATCGAACGCTGACGATAGCCCCGAGTGATCGAATTGAGGTTATCACAAACACGATTCCGAGTACGATGATGCCGTGACCCACAAGGCTCCAAACGTAATACGATACTGCCTCTGCTACCGGCTTCGTCCCTTTGAGGCTGGATTTGTTCAGGCCAGTAAGGTAATGTTGCATCGCAGCGGAGCACACCAGTTCACCAAGCAAAGCTGTCTCGTAATTGAAGAGGAGGCGCTTGATCAAACAACGCACCTTCTCACCCATCCAGTTCATCGCCTCCACCATCTCGAACAACATCGACAGCACTCCCGAAAGATTGTACCCCAGTGAGATATACTGCACCTTCGCGAACAACCCGTCTTGCGCGATAAGCATGAACAAGTCGCTCATCAAGCCCTCAACCAGCAGGTACACTAGTGCAGCCCGGTGGTAGTTCCTGGCCCCGTGCGCTGAGAGTCTCATGCTCTCTTGAACAAACACGACCGAATCTTTGAATCGCATGGGCTCCTGAAGACGATCGCACCTCCGCCCGTACCGCTTGCACGATATATAGCTCCGCCGCAGCAGAAATGAGCGATACAGGATCCAGGCAGAACCGAACAAGCCGTACCAGTACGAGCGTCGGTACGTTGTATCGCCGATATCGTGTGCCAGATTGGCTCCATTGCTGTCGTAGGTCCCGAGGCCTCGGACAAGCACGTAGCCGATGTTATCATTAGCACATAAGGTGCCAACAGCTTCTTCATAAAAGCCGTAGTAGCCAATACTCCCGTGGTAGAAGTAGTATTCGAGAAAGTAGCTGTTCTCAGCGCAGCTAGCGGGCGATGTCTCCGACGGTGCAACCAACTCGGTGCCGAGAGCGTAGTTGCCGTGGATATTGTACTGCGGCACAACAAAGTGGCACACCCTCCTCTCCTCGAGTTCGTAGTAGTGCGTGACACCGACGTTCCACCAGGCTCCTGCAATTACCAACCCTTCCATTGGACACATCGTCTCCATGTCGGCCGTGTGCTTCGTTGCGGTTGCTGGGACCACCAGCTCCTGCGAAATCTTGTGCGGCGTCACGAACTTCAGGTAGCTCCTCGCTTGGAGAAGCAACGGCACGAGTCCGACGCACATCCACACTGCAACCAGCATCCTCTTGGCGGTGAACAGCTTGGCACCCCCCTCTTCATCGAGAGTCTCTTGGCTAATGCGGCTGATGGTTCTGCTAGGACCCCCTTCACTGTCCACGCAGTAGACCGACGATCGCTTCCTGCCCGAGACGATGTATCGGCTCACGCTTGTGGCCGACTTCAAGGGCCTCACTTTCCCCATCTCGATGGGAGGCTTGTTCTCAGCCATCCTTGTTCACTTCACTTGGTAGTTCAGCGTGCTCGTAGTCACAGTGTTTCAGTGGCCAATACTATGGTAATGGCGGCAGCCGCACAGGGTGCGATGGAAAATAGTGCTAACCTTAGTGTTTCCGAAGGTAACGGATGTGGAAAACCACCGGACGAAAATGGCAACCGGGAGGCGATGTCAAGACTAATCCCATGCGGGTTCTTGTCTGGCGGCCGCGGAGGGTGTCGATGGTCAATGCTAGCTATCATAGTGGTTGTTCTCCCGAGTAGTCCGGGGACAGGTTCGGGAAAGACCTCCTTCTACATGGTCTTGGGTTGTGTCCAGGGATCGCTAGTTTTCAAGCTAATCGTTTCCAGGCAACCGAAAGCTGGTTGTTGCGACTCGCTACTGAAGGTTTCTTGGGCCAAGTGCACCATGAATAGACTCGCTCAGTGCAAGCACTGGTGCTTATTCAGAATACTGAAGTTGTATTTGGGGAGGCAGCCACTTGGTCGGTCACATGCCCAGGACGATCTCATTTGCCGGAGCGTCCTAATGCCAGCAAATAGTGACGTCAACCCAAAGCCGTCGCGAGAACCGGCCGCAGGCCGTTATCAAGCCGTGCTCAGTAAATAGCAAAGCGTCTTCCGATAGCAGCCTGCAAAGCTCGCGTTGCGAGGCCTGTCGTTGAAGCTGCAGCGCCGAGGATCCCGTCACGCCGGTGGCGCCGCCACGTCACGTCACTCGTATGCTCGCTCGGGTGCGGGGGTTCCCGCGAAGCAGCTTGCGTGCGGCGGTCTCTCCATCTGCTGGGCCGGCCATGGGGCTGGCGTTGGTGCCGTCCTGCAATGCTGGACCCAAGGGGAAGGCGTTTCACGGCTGGGCGCGACGCCGAAATAGCGCGCGGCAACCGCAGCGAACGTGCAGCCCGCCGAGCGAAGCTTCGTGGCGGCCACGACTGGCTGCGGCGCGTTCTGGTCGGGCTCATGCACGCCGCGCACGCAAATTTAAATCAGTGGCGGGGCGCAGCGACACCTCGCGCCATCACGGGATCAGCTCGGCGGCTTCAGCGGCAGGCGGCTGGCAACCAGCGTCGCTGCAGCTCGGGGGGTGGCGGCGGGGGAGGAGTGACGCAGCAAGTTGCTGCAGTTGAAGGCGGCGCAGCGCCAAGGGACCAAGTGGCTCCGATCCGAGCTTTGCCCTGATGCAAGGAGTGCAGTCGCCGAATGGCTCGCGGTGGTCACAGCCAGGGCGGCTTCCGCGAACCTTCTCTGCGCTAATTCGTTGAAGCCCATTGCTAAAGCTGTGCTGGAAGATCGCTGGGGGACTCCCGCAGGCGAAAGCAGCAGCTTTTGCTGCCTGCTGCGAGCAGTGCTGTCTTCGCTTCCAAGCTTTGAGGAGCTGGAGCATCATTGGTGCAAGCAGTGATAGACTGTCATTGGCAGTAGCTCAGTGGCAAGCAGCCAGTGGCCGGAAAAAGGCTGTTGCTTTTCAAGTCTTTTAAGACTGGGTTTTAAAAAACCCAGTTTGTTGGAGCTGTTGTGCGAATTGCTTCTGATCGAGACGCAAGACCCATCCGTTTTGATTCATGAGTTTTTTCTGGAAAATTGAAAAGCAACTTTTCCCCTCAATATGCTCCTTTTGATCAACGATGTTTTTCCCTGAAAACTATTTTTACCTCAATATTATGTTGTCCTGCACCAACAAATGCATCGGCTTGATTGGATCAAATGTCTGCTGTGTGTTACATCTTGCCCATGAGCGGCCTGGTAGGAAACTTATTTTGGGTCGCAATTCAGTAGTAAGCACTACAGTATACTGGTACATCCGAGGGTTGTGACCATACTCCGCTCAATATTCAGCAGCCACCGCTGAAAGACCGCAATAATCATGATGTGGGCGGCAGAACTCTACTGAAAAGTGTAGAGTTTAACACAAAGCCGATACCAACGTCACTTTGAGTGATTTCACTGAATCAATTGTTGCAGACGACAGCAGCACACCGTGTAAAATCGTCGAGCCCGGGACAACATAGCAGCGATCATGGCGCTGTAGTCCGGTCGAAAGGAAAATCCGCTTGGCGCATTGCCTATTTCGCCGTCAACAGCGGCGTGCCAACGGCGCCGGCAAGACCAAAAGACGCAGCGCCTCATGCGGTATTTTTGCTGGTAAACTCGGCGCGGCCTGCCGTTCTTATCGCCGCCCTCGCCACAAAGCACGCCGTGGCTCCGCTGCACAGAGCAGCAGGAAAGGGTGGCGGCGCAAACGAGTCAGCTGGGAGCGCCGAAACCGGACGCTGCGGCCTCAAGAGCATACATTTGCCAAGTCTCGCCACGCTTACACTCAAGCCCGTAAACCGGCTGTCGGGTAGAGCTGACCACGTCCATCAACGCAGCTCCTTATGCACGCGCCAACCCTAGTGTAGCTTCGTGAGTAGCAATTGCCGGCGGCCTACATGTAGCGCCTTCCACCGATCCCGATAGCGGCAGCTGCAAGTCGCTATAGTTCATGCATGCAATGGTCTAGTAGCTGTCACTGTTGCCAGCGCACCAGAAATCTCACAGCAAAGCGCCACCGAAAAACGGGGGGGAAGCACGCTTCGCTACGAACTCGACAATGGCCGTGTGTTGCAAACTTCCCACCTCCGCTTTACGCCTCAAGACATCATTTTTACCGCCGATTTAGCGAAAATCCATTAGGGGTCGGGAAGAATGTTCCTTCTGCCAGCCCGGTCGCGCGCACAGCCGGGCGTTGCCTCTCGCCTTTTCCGATCTCGGGCTCATTCGCCGATATCCCCGCTAGGCCGCAAGAGAGACAGAAACAGAGTCGATCGTCCGCCCAGCCAGCAGCACCATGAGCAGCCCGCGCCAAGACCAGGACGAGCAGAAGCAGGAGGAGAAGCCCGTGTTCCGCACGCTCACGCCCAACGAGCAGTCGGACCGCGTGCAGTACCGCTCCATGGCCATGGCCTCCGCGCCGCCGGCCTTCGGCATGATGGGCCAGCGCAGCCCGCTCGAGCAGATGGGCGGCGCCTTCCCCGCCCCGCTGGCGTTCAACATGGCGTCCAAGAAGTCGGCAGGCGTCTGCAAGAAGCCCGAGGCCGCGGGCGCCTCGCACTCCTTCGGCATGCGCGTGGACCGCACCAAGTACGTGAACGTGACGCCGCGCGACCTGCCGCCCGCCCCCTTCCGCCTCGAGATGCACACCCACTTCCACGTCAAGCTCGAGTCCACGCAGCGCGTGTGTGGCGTCGTGGGCATCAAGCTCTGCGAGCTGGATACGGACTTCGAGTTCAAGGCCGACAAGTGCAAGTGGAAGGTCGAGTACCGCCGCAACGGCGGCGCCCAGCGCGTCAGCCTCAACATCGTCATCTTCAAGACGAACAAGGAGGAGTACGTCGTCGAGGTGCAGCGTCGCGAGGGCGACGTCACCGCGCTGATGCACCTGTACCATGAGCTCAAGAGTCTGTTCCGCCGCAGCCAGCTGCTCAGCGAGAAGACCCCCACGTCGAACGGCGTCAAGCGCGCCGCCCCCAAGCCGCTCCCGAAGCTGCCGCTGTCGCCCGAGAGCATCCAGGACGGCGTCTCGGCCCTCAAGGGTCTGCTCGAGAGCAAGTACGCCGATGCGCAGATGCAGGGCGTGCTTGGTGCCATCTCCATGTCAACCATTGAGGAGACCCGATCCGGCATGGCTGGCCTCGTGCCCCAGCTAGTGACGCTGGCTCAGTCCAAGAACTCGAACGTGACGCGGTTAGTGAGCGCTGCCCTCGCACGGCTCTGCGATCACCCGCAGTGCCGCCAAGCCTTTATTCAGTCCGATGGCTGGCAGTTTATTGTGGACTGCGCCGCTGGTGGCGCTGGTGTGAAGCCCGAGGTGCAGCGAGAGAGTCTCCACGTGGTAGAGACATTGTGTCCGCTGTACCACGACGAGCTGGCCAAGTCGGAGAACGCCGGACGTGTGCTGGAGCTTGTGCAGGAGTGGCAGAAGATTGAGGACCCCCGCCTCAAGAAGCACGCATGCAACGCACACCGCGCCCTGAAGGAGGCTGGAGTCCTCGCGTAAGTAATTTCAAGGGAGATCGGAAGGAGGGATCATGCTCGCAGGGCTCGCTCGGGCAGAAAAGCTGGTAGTCGTAGTTCTCGCCCCTGCCCGCCTCCGTCCGTATCTTGCTTGTAAGATATACCTACCTTCCCCAAGGTCCGTTTATTTTCTTAGCTTGCGCCCCGGACCTCGTGTTAAGTGTATGTCTGTCGAATCATGAATATGAAAGAATTTATCTTCATCAATTTTTGTTGCGATCCCGACCACGGATCTGCGTTCCGCACAGTCATATTGCCGTTTGCTAATGCAGCTTCGTTAGGACCTGGTCGGGGAACGCTCGTCTCGGCTTTCGATCGTCTTAGACGATGTGGCGACATTTTTCTTATTTTTGATTGCCAGTTATTAGCTCGATCGGCTAGGTTCATCGTCTCCAGACTGACCAATCTGAGACGACTAAATCACCAGTCTCACTTTGGAGACGAGCGTCTTCACTGCGTTTCGATGGTGCAGAGCGAAAGCATCGTTGCTGCAGTTGCTGCGGCCACGGGGGCTCTCGCGACGGCGGTCCACACCACTGTGTGGGCAATTTCGAACCCAACGCAGAACATCCTTACCCTGACACCGCTAGAGTTTGAGGCTACGCTTTACGACGCTGTCTACGACGAGTGGTTTCGACAGAATCTCAGGTGTAGCCAAGCTACGTTTCTACGGCTTTGTGGTGTTCTGCGTCAGGAGCTGAAAGATTTTGAGCTAGATCGATTTATGAAGGAGCACTCTTTTGAGGAGAAGGTTGCTTGGGCAGTAAGGGTGCCTTCCATGGCTGCGAGTTCTCGAGTGTTATGGTGCTGAGTCGAGCAGCTTGACACACCAAAACTAAGACGGTCTCCAGCCAACCGACCACGTCGGCTCGGTTCACCTTAGGGGTAGGCTTACCGGAGACGAGCGACTGAGACGATCATTCTCCGACCAGGCCGAAGGGGAGACTTTTTGTGCTGTTAAACCGGCCCTTGTGAACACAAAGCACAGGACAACCGCATCTCGAGATCGGTTGTCTCTGTAGCGGAGCGCTGTGTTTATCACAAGTGTTTCCACGACGATTTCCGTGCGTGGGAAACCCCATCGCATAAAGCGATCTTCCGGACACTTCAACATTGGATCCGCTTCGACTCCGAGTTCAACCCGAGGAAAAGCCTATCTCAGTAACGGTACGCAATGGAGTGCATTAGGAAAATAGAGGAAGCAGTCTGCGTAGCTGTTACGTGACGACAGCTCGAGCGATAGCTGCGCACCAATATCTCTACCGCTCCGCTCCATGCCGGGACTAATTACTATACGAACCGATACGCACGCCTCCTACACAACATCGGAAGCTTTACTGGCCGGAACTCGCTTCTCCACGGACCACCCTCCTTCAAGAGTTTCCGTCGTCATTGTAATGGCAGTCTCCGACACGCTATCATCGTCCAGGAACGTATCCATTTCCGAGGCTTCGTCCTCTGAAAAGATAAGCTCGTGCTCGAGCACATAGCCCAGCACCTGGTTTTTGACGGACCTACATAAAGAAAATATTCGGTAATGAGGTTAGCCTTGGTCGTGACGCTGTAGTAATAAAACCTGAGAAAGGGTCGTACGTGGGGAACCAAATGTTCACCGGAAGAAGCCAATTCAGCGAGAATTTGCAATCTGCCCCGCCGAACACTTCGCGCAGGCCGAGGCTGTCCGCAGCCTCGCCCTTCAGGCGGTCAATCTGTGTGGTCCCCGTGGTGATGACGCTGTACTGGTCGCACATCATGCACATGGTGAAAAGGCCGAAGAGCACGGCTTCCAGGATCAAGCATACGACCCGAATCGCTCCGTAGGTCGGGCAGCTACGAGCATCAAAAGCACGCACAAGTTAGCAGCAAGTCAAAACGCCACATTACTCCGCTACCCTTTGTCACGTACGATTCGTTGATGCACTTGGCGTAACGGAAGAATACTAGCGTCAGCGCGTAGGCGGACAGCACGAAGACATAGAAGATGAAGAGCAGGAAGAACTTGTGGTTGCCCAGGCCCACGCAGTTGTTGACCCAGGGGCAGTGGTGGTCCATCTTGATGACGCAGCGATCGCAGATCGAGCAGTGATGCGCTCTCCCCGGTTTAAACTGACGGCAACGGCGGCACGTGCGGTATCTCTGCTCCTCCATCCTGCAGCACAGAACAACCATAGCGTCAGCTGCAGCACTTACTTAACCAGCTCCACCGCGCAACCAACTCGTCTTCTCACCGCGCAATCTCGTCCTTCGAGGCGTGAGCAAGTGCCACTGGTAGCGCCGACTCGGGTACAGCTCCAGGATCCGTCAGCATAGCTAAGAAATGCACAGAAAACGATGAATAACCCGATATGGGTGCACTCTTGCTTGAAGCTCCTGCCTGGCTGTTACCGACCTTTTCCGTGCGATACGAGGGCCAAGAAGCACAGCCCCGAGAAGATAACAATGTGCAGCAGCCCCAGAGGCGACAGACCCATCCACGGGTACACCACCACGCCCTGCAGCAGCAGCAGCAGCGTTAGGCCATAATCATTCCTCGGTAGCGAGCGAGCGAGCGAGTAGGAGAGGACGCGTACCACGACGGTGCACTCGGCGTAGAGCACCAGGAACCAGGAGATGACGGCGCACACGACGCCGCACGGGTCCTTGTTGCACCACAGACGCACATTGAAGCCCGTGCCGCACGCCGCCGGCCGCTTGCGCTGCTCCAGGCTCGGCATCTTCACTTGAGCAGGAGATCACTATGAAGTCCAGTATGGCCCGGGGGATGATAACCGCTCATGCTTTATGGCATTTATATTTTCGACGATAGTTGATTTGAGTGGAGATTGTGTAGACCATCACTCACAACACAGGTCCTACCTATTTTCTTGCGGAGACCCATTTGAGCACCTTCCCCGTGATCGCCATGGCGCCCAAGAAGCCCGCGCAGACGTACGGCCGCATCGCGCTGAGCGACCTGACTGCGTCCCAAACGAGCCAGTGGACCGTGCGAGCTGTAGCCGGAAGCTCGCGGCAGTTCGAGTGCCCGCAGGCCCAGAACAACGCGCCAACTGACCCCGACGTGGCCGCCGCGGCCTTGCGCCTGCAGACGGCGACGCTGGACGAGCGCAGGAGCGTTGGTCTCCGCTGTGGCGCCTGCGACATCGCGGCCTTCGAGTCTCTGGACGAGCAGTACGCGCACTTCAAGTCGGCGGCGCACTGCGTCAACCTCAACCGCCGAGCCCGAGGCCTCGCGAGTCTCTCGGAGGAGAACGCGCTCGCGTATCTGGAGCGTCACAGCCAGGACAAGAAGAGCAAGGCAGAGAAGGCGGACGAAGGCTATAGATCATCCTCTTCTTCTTCCTCCTGGTCGGAGGAGGAGGAAGATGAAGATGAGCAGGAGAAGGTGGCTACGACCACAGAGCCCGTGGTGGAGTTCTCGGACGGCAAGAGCATCTTCAAGGTCGGTGCTGTTACAATGGCTACTACGGCTGCAAGAGCAGGGTCCTGATTGTTTTGTTGGTGGTTGCATTGTAGGTGTTCAAGAACATTCTACCGGATGCCGACGAGGAGAGCTTCAACCCGTACGCTTCTCTGGACAAAGTCTGCGCGTCCAAGTTCCGGTGGGCGGTCTTCCTGCTGCGTAGCGGTCGCTTCGCAGGCGCTGTGTTCGAGAAGGACAAGGCACTGTGTCACAAGACGTTCCAGCGGTACACGACCCGGCGGAAGCAGGGAGGTGCTCAGTCTGCAAGCGACGCTAGCGGCAAGGCCAAGTCGGCGGGTGCTACGCTCCGAAGGTACAATGAAGCCGCGTTGAAGCAGGATGTGGCAGCGTTGCTGCTGGAGTGGAAGGACGTGTTGAAGGATGCGGACTTGATCTTCCTCTCGAGCGGGAAGACGGAGCGCGCGACGTTTTTCCCCGAGAAAAATGCGGTGCTGCAGCCAGGTGCATTTTGCTGGACAGTGGCTTGTGCTTATGTAGAATAGGATTTTGATGGCTGTGCCAATTGAATTGCTGTCTTTTAGGCGACAAGAGACTGAAGCGGATTCCTTTTGCTACCTTCCGTCCGACGTTCGAAGAGGTGTGCCGAGTGCGTTCCGACCTCTGCAGCGTTCGGTTCTCGCCACTCGAAGCAGAGGCATCGTCTCCGATTGATGACTCCAAGAAGTCGAAGAAGAAAAAGAAGAAACAACCGAGAGATTCGCCCTCCAATGCTGCAGCTAAGGTAGAAACCCCCAAGGACGAGGAGGTGGACGAAGAAGAAGAAGTTCCCCGGATCATCCAGCTAGTGAATGACGGTGACCTGAAGGCGATCAAGGAGCTACTTTCGAGTGCCGAAGAAAAAGACATCGAAGTAAACGAGGTAGACGCAAAGTTCATGTCGGCACTTCACCACGCTGCTGCAAAGAACGCAGTCTCCATTCTGGAATATCTTCTCGAGCAAGGAGCCAACCCGGCCCTTGTGGATCTTCACAACCGCCCGCCGTACTTCCTCTGTGGAACAAAAGAAGCTCGCAATGCATTCCGTCGGTACATGGCAGAGCACCCAGATGCGTGGGACTACGCGACGGCGCAGATTCCCGAGGGTCTTACGAGTGAGATGGAGCAGCGCAAGAAGGAAAAGGAGGCTGAAAAGCGAAAGCGCGCCCGGGAACGCAAGAAGCAGCAGAAGAAGGAGGCCGCTGAGCAGAAACGCGAAGAAGAGGCTCGCCAGGAAGAGCTTGAACGCAAAATTGCAGCAGGCCTTGCTTGCGATTTTTGCGGCAAGTACGCAGGCAAGTCTCCGTTCACACGCTTGGATTTTAAGTACTGCTCGACGGGCTGTGTCAATGGACACAAGCGCAAGCTGATGAGCGAAGCCGCTCTGCGCCGGCTTGGGGGTTGAGCAGGTTGGAAAAGGGGTTTCCATCATGAATGAAATCGAGATTTTGAGCCCGAAACGGTTGGTGCCTTTTCGTGCGAGCATTGCAGTCGGGAGGTTAAAGGCTCATTATTGCGTCGTGTTCGCAGAGCAGCGAGGACTGCAGCTGAAGCTGGACGAACGATGATGGATCTACCCCTCGATGACGAAACCCTGCAGCGCGTGTACGCCTGGATCGACGAGATCCCGCTGTCCCGACCGAAGAAGAGCATCGCGCGCGACTTCAGCGATGGGATTTTAGCTGCCGAAGTTGTGGCGTTCTACTTCCCTAAGTTTGTGCAGATGCACAACTACAGCGCTGCAAACTCGATCAAGCAGAAGCAGTACAACTGGAACACGCTTAATCGTAAGCTGTGGTTTTGACGGTGGGACTTGAACGTATTAGCGTTCTTGGTGACTTACCTTTCTTCTGTGTCGCCAATGCGCTAGGCAAGGTGTTCAAGAAGCTACACATCTCGCTGTCCAAACAGGAAATCGACGACCTCGTGCAGTGCCAGTCTGGTGCGATTGAGCACTTGCTCGTGAAGCTTCAAATCAAGGTACACAGTCGTAATTGTGCACCCGAAGCTTGATTTATTGATCTGATGTTCTTGCTGCTCACGGAGAATAGATCGCCAATTATCGTGAAAAGCGTCCGTCAACCTCGCCAGTGCCTCAGGCACCTCGACAGATCAGTGATAACGCAGACGACACGAGTAGCGTCATTTCCGCAAACACCGCAGTCGCGGGCACTTTGGCAGGCGGGAGTCCTGTCGGCGGAGGCAGTCGTGGTGGGTTGCAAGCTTCACCAGACAAGCAAGGTGAAGCTCACGGAGACCTGTTGGCGCCGATGAGAGACCTGTCATTGCAAGAGGCCGACAAACCGGGGGCTTTCATGGAGCCAGCAGCAGCAGTGTACCCGATCGATTCAGTTGGAAAATCGTACACGCCAAGCAGCGAAACCTCAGTGAAAAACGAGCATGCGCGTCAAGTGCTGGCTGAGAAGGACAGCGTGATTGCAGAGCTCCGTGAGACCGTGCAAATTTTGGAGATGAAAGTACAGAAGCTGGAGCAGCTTGTGCGGCTCAAAGACGGCAAAATCCAGACACTTGTGGCAAAGATTCGCTCTCAAAAGCCCCAGGCTTGAGTTGAGGACGATGTAGCAGTCATAATAAAAGAGTTCGTTCAAGCTGTACGTTCGCTGGTGCCCAGTTACTTGTTGCAGACTCTGCAATGCGGACTGATACGTACAATTTTATACAGACCTAGTGACAGCAGGATGGCAGCAAAACTACCCCCAGAAGCTCATCACCTCTTCAGGGGGTTCTGCGGGCTTCAGCAACTCGAGAGCAATATCATCTTCGTTCGTGCGGTAGCCATAGACAGCAGGTGCTGGACGACTGCAATGGCGGCTGAACATCGACATGGTGTTTGCTCCAGTATCGTGCACCACGACGAAATCGCCTCGAGAAATGGTGGGCAACTCCAGACGACGGCCCACCATATCGCCTCCAAAGCACAACGGTCCCGCCACATTCTGCACTGCCAGCGGAGCCGTAGATACCAGGCCAGCAGAGCTGCACAAACAAACGGAACAACATTAGCTTGCGAGTCTCAAGTACGAGGAAAATGACAAGGGACGTACTTGTAGACAGATATCCGGCGGGCAAAGAGCTCAGGACGGTAGCACGCGCGCAAGAAGAGATCCGATCCAGCATGAATAATGGCGGTTTGCTCGAGCGTGTCACCATCAACTCGAGGGTGAGTCTTCACGTACTCGACCTCGCTCACTACCCAGCCAGTCTTGGAGCTGACGCTGCTACCGAATTCGGTCAAAATGGTGCGACCCGTTCGCTCGAACAACTGTGGAGCCTCACGACGGAGTACCTCCACGTACTCGGCGAAAGTCGGTGACACATCCTCGCCGTCAAAGTTGGTCGAGAGACCACCACCAATATTCAGCACCTTGATTCTACTCGCACCGGCCGCAGCGTCGATCTCGTTGGCCAATTCGCTCAATACAACAGCACCCTGAGAAAGCATCTCAAGCGAGCAACCTTGAGATCCAACATGCGCGTGAAGTCCGGTCATCCAGGGATTCGCACAGAAAAATTCTATGATCTTGGTGCGGTTCTCAGGAGTAAGTGGCACACCGAACTTGGATTGTACCGTGGAGACGCTCAGGCAGGTATTGGTTCCAGCTCCAAGCAGTGGGTTGATACGCAGCCCGATCCGAGGCAGATTACCAGCGTATCGCGGAGTACACTCAGGGAAGCTGGACTGGAAAATCGCCTCCGCATGCTCACGGATAATGTTTAATTCGTCGAAGTTGTCAGCGTTGACTTCCACTCCAGCGTTGATGGCGAACTGCAGGTCGCGTCTCGTCTTGCACGGACTGTCGAACACTATACGGTGAGGCGGGCAACCAAGTCTCAACGCGTGCTTCACTTCCACGATCGATGCACACTCGAGTCCGACCTCGTTCTCGATCGCACGCTTCACAAAGAACGCCAGTGGGCATGATTTCATGGCAAAGCGGTGCTCAAAGTGCACGGGGAAAGACGTTAGCAACGCCTGGAATGCCATATCGATGGAGTCCAGATCGTACACAACCGCCAGTTTGTTCTCTTCTTCAGGTTGGTCCTCGTTCGCCAGTACACGACTTTCAACCATGTGCTGCACCACACGTGCGACCTGTGCATCCTTGACGCTGAAGTTCCAGTCACTAAGCGGCTTGAGCGGTTCCAGTGGTGCGGTCTCCACACACTCTTCAATGTACTTGTGGTGTAGCTGCTCCCAGTGACACAGTATTAACGCGATCTTCCCCAGGATGGCATCATCGTCCTGTGAAAGAGGCTCAATAGCAGCTGCGAAGTCGCTTTCACCCTTGCCACGAGAGTACACTTCGTTAATCATATCTGCCCCCATGGCAATTCGTAGCACAACTCCACTTTTGCCGAGTGATACGGGCTGACCCAGTAGGGAACGCTTCTTGGCCAATGCATCATCCGGCAGGGCACCCGACACGTCCTTCGATAGAAGCGTGTGCAGCGCCTTCAGAGCCGTCATGTCGAGGAAAGTGCCATTCTCATCGCGCACCTTGAACGACACAATCGTGTCCATCGGCGTCACCGTGCTTGTGCCGTCATTTTCAGTCGGCTCAGGAGGCGACAGCAGCTCGACCATGTGACCCCACGACGACTCCATCTTCATTCTACAATTGCTCATGTACAACTTGCATATCGCCGCAATATCCTGCGGTGGAATTCGACAGAATGGCTCCATGTTGACTAGCGCAGTCTCCCACCGCAGCAGCAAACCAACGTTCATGTTCGCTCCGAACCGCTGCCGCACGTGACGCATGTTCTCAGGTATATCGTATCTTGAGAAGTAGTCCTCCAGACCAAGTGGCAGCGCCAGTTCTGAGTGGCGCTCCACGGCCGCTGCTTCCATTTCGTATACGCAGCGCATGGGCATGAGCACAGCACCGCAGAACGGGGAGCCTCCGAAGAATTTCGAGCCCGTAGTGAGCACTACGTAGCCCTTGGCAGCCCATTCTCGGTACAGGGATCGGTCCACACGCATTTGACAGGCGTCCACGACGACAAGCAGGCGGTTTGGGTACTGCGCAGCCAGAGCGTCCACCACGGGCATCGACGGGCACGCGTAGCCCGTCTTAGCCCCTACGACGACGTGTAGCAGCACTACATCTCCACCGCGATCCAGGCGTTCATGCACCAGTTCTTCCACTCGCCCATCGATACGGTTGATATCGCCATTGTCATCACGAGCCGGCATCGTGACCACATCCACCAGCTCAGTTGGAAAC
Organism: Phytophthora sojae; assembly: GCF_000149755.1. NCBI lineage: Eukaryota > Oomycota > Peronosporomycetes > Peronosporales > Peronosporaceae > Phytophthora > Phytophthora sojae. The sequence continues at coordinate 3,276,037 of NW_009258116.1, forward strand.
TTACGCAGCGGATCTCCAGCAGTACCAGCCTCTCCGCTTGGTGTCAAGTTGCTGAAGTGCTTGCCACCCGAAGCGCTGTTCGATCCTCGACCGATCTCCCCGCCAGCCGTGATGATGCTGGTTACCTTGCACTGCTCCGGTCCGACGCCGCCGGGTAAGTTCTCCTCCTCCCCAAGTCCAGAGTACAACCTGGCAAGTCCAGCCACCGTAGCCAGCAGCTCCGCGTCCGTTCCTGAAGGCGACAGCAGAATCCTCAGCTGGTCGCTGCGAACCAGGTCCGAGACTCCGAGGCACGCAGCCACGCGCGTCCTCACCGCGCGCATCTTGTTGTTGAAGAGCGTGCTGGAGCTCTTGGCGTTGGGGTTAATAGATAGGGAGTTGAGCAGCAGCTCCTGCCGCAGCTTCTCGCAGCGCTCGAACGCTTCGAGGGTGACGCTGGAGCACGTGCAGCTTCCGCGCGCCACGTCCGTGGCGAATGGGATCGTGGACGCGTTGTAGTTGTTGGTCTTGGTCAACGGACACAGCGCGGACCTGTCGTCCGAGCCGCGCACCAGCAGCGTCTCGGTCTGCTCGGCGAAGGGCAGCGCGTTGGCTGCGAACTTGACGATCTCGTTCCACGCGTCTCCATGGCACGGAATGTGCAGCAGCGTGGCCAGGCGCGAGAACAGCTCCGTGGTGTTCCCCACGGTGGCCAGCTGCCTCACGACCTGCACTTCTTCCTGCCGGATGCGCGCGCGCGGCGCCGTGTCGACTGCATTGGCGTAGTCGGCCAGCTCCGCCTGCGAGAAGGTCTCGAGGTACTTGAGCTTCGTGAACAGCAGCACCAGGTCGCGCGCGCTGTAGCACGGCGAGTTGCGGTTGAGCTCCGGCAGGCACAGCAGTCGGTCCTGCAGCTGCGCGCTGAGCGCGGCGGCATCCGACGGTCTCCGCAGGTCCCAGCGGCGCGTCGGGTCCGGCAGGGGGCCCAGCAGCGGCAGCAGCTCCGGGCGCGTGGCCGCCACCTGCTCGCGCAGCTCTGCACTGAGCTGTTCGAGCTCTTCGGGGCTCAGAGGCCGCGCCGTCTTGGGCTTGGACGCCGCTGCTGCTGTCGACGAAAAGTCCCGCGCCGGCCGCTTGGCGTCCGCGGGTGGGGACGCCACGCGCGGCGAGCTGGTCTTGGCCCGGGGCACTTGCGTCGCCAGCGTCGAGAGCTTCTTCTTGCCGAGCATGGCTGCGGGTGGGATGAATTGAATTGAATTGGGTCCAGGTCTGTTGGTCCTGCGGCGTAAGGCAAGTGGGGGAGTGCGTGCGTGCGATGGATGGCGACGACAAGATCGCGCCCGCCGCTTCGTTCGATTTTGCCTAATTTTACCCGCTGCGTGCGCTTGTCTTCAAAGAGACACCATGTGCAAGCAAGGGAGACCGCAAGGCCAGTCGCGCGTTGCAGGCAGGTAGGGCCCGTTATGCGTCCGGCACGACACGAAACGACCAGCGAGGACAGGCACGCGACCGGATGGCTGTCCCCGCTGCGCGGTGGAGAAGGCTGAGGCGTTGCTGCCTCCGAGGCATGCTCGTTCGGGCAGGACGGTAAGGCATGTATCACTTGGAGCAGCGGATACCGCCGTTGGACCCTGGTTCCGGTGATGGAAGGCGGGGATGAAAAAGGGCGGGGATTGGGCGGCGCTCGTTGAAGCGTGCGGCAGGTCTCGCGGGCAACGCCACGCTGTCATGCCGGAGAGCCTTGCCGGAGCTACAGAGCGTTGAGGACCGAAGAGCATTGGTGGTGGCCCTGCGGTTTTGGGGGCTGGCTTGTATCGTCAAGAAACAGTAGCTTCAACATCGATACATGTTGCGAAAAGTGTCCCCATATGCTCGATAGTTTGTCCACATGGATACGCTTCAGAATTGGAACACGCTGCATGAAGGAAGGCCACTGCAGTTGGCGCGCTGCAAGTTCAGACGCTTTGCAGCGAAGGCTTTCAGGTTGCGTAAGACTCGCGGGCTTTCGTTGCTGATTTGTTCGTGATTTATCACCCGTTGCGCGACTCGGGCAGTTTCCCGACACCGCAACGAACAAGTACGAGTGAGTGTGTGGCAACCACCTGATTGAAGGACTAACTTAGCACGGCTGAGATGCCATCGCTTCTTCCTGCGGACTCCACACCGCTGTGTTCATACATGCACGCCCCCAGGGTTGTCGTCCTCCAACATCCTCTTCGGATACTGTATCCAAAAGTTAGCCACATGTACTTCGTACAGCTGGCGAATAATAGTCTGAGAAATGGTCCCCATAATTATGTGTTCCACACCACCCACACTAATAGTCCCACTCAAAAGCCGCCAGTCATTGCTACGCTCCATTCAATCCCCAAGTGTATCAACGACCGTCGCCATGGCTCCTCGCGCGACGTCTTCTTCCGGCCGGCGCTCGGGCAGCGTGCTGCGCTTCCAGGGCTGCGCGCACTTCAGGCAGCGTCTGGTGTGCGCCACGCTCAGCGGGCGCCCGCTGATCATTGAGGACATCCGCTCGGAGGACGAGAACCCGGGGCTGCGGCCCTTCGAGGCGAGTCTGCTGCGGCTGCTGGACCGCGTGACGAGCGGCAGCCACCTGGAGATCAACGAGACCGGCACCAAGCTCAAGTACCAGCCCGGCCTGGTGCTGGGCGGCCGCGTGGCCCACGACTGCGGCACGGGGCGCGCCGTCGGCTGGTTCCTGGAGGTGCTGGCGGCGCTGGCCCCGTTCGGGAAGCTGCCGCTGCACGCGACGCTGGACGGCGTGACCAACGACCACGTGGACAGCTCGGTGGACAGCTTCAAGGCCACGACGCTGCCGCTGCTGCGACACTTTGGCCTCGAGGAGGGGCTCGACCTCGTGGTCAAGAAGCGCGGCGCGCCCCCGCTCGGCGGAGGACAGGTTGTCTTCCGGTGTCCGCTGGTGCGCGAGCTGCGGCCCATCCACTTGACGGACGAGGGCTTCATTAAACGCATCCGCGGCGTCGCCTACAGCACGCGCGTGTCCCCGCAGACGTCCAACCGCATCGTGGAGACCAGCCGCGGGCTGTTCAACAAGCTGCTGCCCGACGTCTACATCTACTCGGACCACTACAAGGGCGCCGAGTCGGGCCAGTCCCCGGGCTTCGCGCTGAGCCTCGTGGCCGAGACCACCACGGGCATCTTCCTGGGCGCGGAGGCGGCGGCCGAGCCCGGCGACCTGCCCGAGGACGTGGCCACCCGCGCGTCGCACGCGCTGTGCGAGGAGATCAGCAAGGGAGGCTGCGTGGACTCGACGAACCAGGCGCTGGTTCTGCTGATGATGGCTTTGGGGCCCGAGGATGTGGCCAAGGTGCGCTTCGGCAAGCTTACGCCCTACAGCATCGAGTGTCTGCGCCACCTGCGTGACTTCTTCGGCATCACGTTCAAAATCAAACCCGATCCCGAGACCAAGACGGTGCTGCTCTCGTGTCTGGGCGTCGGCTTCAAGAACTTGGCCAAGAAGGTCACCTAGACGCTCGGCTGGCTCCGTGAAAGCCACCAAGTTACCTTCGAGCCGTTTCCTTATAGAAAGAATGCATTTTGGATATGTATTTTGTTGTGTGCAGGGCTCTTCTCTCTCTCTCTCTACTCACTGGTGTTTTGATGTGCAGTGGTGCGTGTGTGTGCTAGGACTTCCGCTCCCTATTTGCGACGCATCTTGGACGCCTTGACAGCTTCTCCGCCGGCAGCTCCCATCTTCATAGCAGGCTTCGGGACGGGTGTGGCGCCGCCGCGCACTGTCGGGTGAATTGCTGTCAGGTTCGTCGGCAGCTGATTACGCACGCGGTCAGGCTCGCGAAGCTTGTGGCGTGCGGCGATCAGCCACTTGCGCGCCAACGCGGTGGACGCAGCATTGAGCGCCACTGGCTGTCGGGTCCACTCGTATCGGTGCTGCATGGCTTCCTCCTCGTCGTCGCTCACGTCCAGTTGCTGGCGGCGCTTGCCACTCTTGCCGAAGACGCGGTCCTGAGCCTTGCGATACCATTTCTGCAGCAGGGCGTAAGATGCAGCGTTCAACGGTGTCGGGCCCCAGCCTTCGTCTCCGCCCAAGCCACCGGCACCTCCACCCAGACCACGCAGATCCCCGATCTGCCCGGTCGTCTTGAGGTGCACGATGCAGTTGAGGCAGAGCGTTTTGAACTTCTGGTGCTTGGCGAAGAACTCCTTCCAGGCGGCGGCGTCGAACTCTTCAGCCAGCGTTTGGCTGTCGAACTTGTCGCCCAGCACCTCGATCGGAATGGCCATCTCGACCTGCAGTTGCCGGCGAGACAGACACATCTCGCACTCACTCTTGCGCGCTTGCTGGATGAGCGGCTGCACCACAGTCTTGAGACGCAAGATTCGCCGCGCCCGAGCCAGCCAGAGACGGATAATGGTGCGTGAAGGAGCGGACAGCGTCACGGGACCAAAGCGAGGGCGACCGTCGTCATCCTCATCATCGTCCGAGACCTGGGGGTTCAGACTGTCGAGGATCTTCGCGAACTGTGCCAACAGATAGGGTCTAGCGCGACGCAACGTGCGGGGAGTCAGGATCGACGGGAGTTGGTTCACGAGCCACGTGCGGTTGTAGTTGAGGAACTTGTTGCGGAACGTCTCGGACGTGATGCGTTGGTTCATGAGGTAGGCTTCGTGTGAAGCCCCCTTGATTTTCTCGAGTTCATCCCAGCGGGGGACGCCAAACTCGTCATCCTCGTCCGGCGGAGCAAGCCAAGCTGTGTTCTCGTGTTTAATCTTCCAGACCTCGAACTTCACCGCCAAGAAGAGCACCAGAGAGCGTATGAACATTGCGGTGGCCAACACAAACGCGAGTAGTAGTGGCATAGCGGGGTCGCCGAACATGTTGTAGCTTGCCCGTGCCATGATCTCAATGCCCACAACGAAGAACACGATGCCCGTGACGTGAACTGTACACATCATGAAAAACTGCGACGAGAAGCACATTTGGTCCAGGGTACGCAATCCTTCGTCGATACACTCGTCCAGATTGGGCTCGAGCCCTTTCCAACGCTTTTCACGTTGGAGGAAGCGGTATCGGCAGTACACGAGGTAATCGTACAGTTTCCACCCCTGGAAGATTTCAACCACGTTCAGCACGAAGACCTCGATCACGAGCTGGAAGAAGAGGATGATCAGCGAATACCAGAGATAAATCTCCATGTCCTTCTCGCGAATGTTGTACATGATCGGAAGCATAACTTCCTCGCGGAAGAACATCATGATGAGGATCAGCACGGGCTGGTAGAACAGTGCTAGTCGTTCCATGGAGCACCCCGCATAAAAGTCGATAATTGGCTCGACCGTCTCCGCTTCCTCCTCTTTCTTCTCCTCTTCCTTTTTCTTCTCCTTCTTCTTCTCGTCTGCGTCTGCCGCTACAACAGCAGCAGTCGAGCGCGTGAAGCTTCGGAATAGTAGTAGAATTCCTCGTCCAATGACCTTCGTCTTCTCCCAGCAGTACTTCAGCACCTCCTTGATGAAATCGCTGATCGCCTCGATTGCCGTGTCACCATACACCCTCATGAGCAGCATCATGCCGAAATCGAGCGTATTACCCAGAACAAAGTCACCAAAGTCCGTAGCACCGAAAGTCATGATCCCACCGATGAGACTAAGCGCCGAAACCAGAGGCGCCATCAACAGCGCCTCCTTGAGTTGGGATTTAATCCAGCCTTCCACCACCGCGTTGATAATTTCCTGCGCTACAATCACGTAAAACATGTAGTCGCCAAAGGAGCTCCAGAACGAAAACTCCAGCATCAGGACGAGGAACAGGCCGAGCACGATCGACGCGAAGATCATATTGGCCCGTTTCCATTGGGTTGGCCACCAGATACTGCGCTCCTGAGCGTCCCGATCGTTTTGCTCGGCCATGACCTTTTCGGAGATGGCGATCGGCTTCGGAAGGAATACCTTCGTGCCCAGTACAATGAGGTACAGCCCGAAGATAATGAAGCACAGACCCACGCGTCCTTTTCTCGTTTCCGACACCGTCTCTCGATCAATCTTCGTATCAATGTAGTGGGCTACGATGTTGTCCGTCAACCAGTACCCACTGGACGAGAAGTACGAGTCACCGTTCAAGAGAACGTAGAAACTGCAGACCACTGAGAATATCGGCAGCGATGCCATGGCCACACCCACAGACGGAGGGGGCGAGATGAGAGCGAAAACGGCCCAGAACCGGAATCGCGGCGGTGACTGCAAGATGGACGTGATTCGCACCACAATCCAAAAGATGAGAGCCCCCACCGTCATCATGCTGCCTAAGACGAAGAAGAGTCCGACGAATACTTGCTTCTCGAACGCGAACTGAATCACCAGTCCAAAGTAGTTCAGCGGATGCAGGTTCACACTGAAGGTGTACGCAGTGTTGGTCGAGTCACGGTCGTAGTTATCGTAGACAAGGGTCGCCTTGATGATCCGCTTGACGTGATCGTCCAACTGATAGTACGCAATGTCGAGCGTCACTGACCGCGGGAAACACAGTGTGGAGCAGTCGCCTTCAAGTGATGCAGCAGCCGAGTTATCCACTGTGACGGGGATGAAATAGTCGGAGCCGGACTGGTCTAGAATCTCATCATAATATTTTCCACCTTGCAAGTAGTCCGCCAATGTCGCAGGCTCTCGCAAGAGGTAGTACAAGACAGTACTTGAAGACTGCTCGAACCAACGCGGAGTGACATCAGCAGTCGGTAGGTCTTCCTCATAATGGCATTGAATGTCCATCATGCAAATGTCTGCCGTTGGTTCTTGAGCGACATCCAATGGACCAACATAGCGGATATCGTCCTGATTCGGTAGCGGAGGGAACTCTCGTCTCCACCAAGTGCGTCCATATATTCCAGTCTCGGACGTCATTGCAGGCAATTGACACGAATCGCTCTCTAATAGGTCAAAGAGAGGCATGTACGAGTCATATTCCATGCAGTTTGACTGGAACGGCAGATAGGACAGCAGCATCTTGTCGAATTTGAACAGGTACTGCGTCCCGGTCGCATCCGTCGGGTCCAGGTACATCTCCTGGAAAGTCTCGCGGTACTTTTCAACATATTCGTGCGTCAATGACGCAGACCCGTAGGGCATTAACCAGTAGGAAGTGTCTGTCACAACGTCAGCGTACGGATCAGCCACGAGCGGAATCTCGCTCGCATCGCTGCTTACGTTGTGCGACAGCAGGACTCGACCTCGTTCATACGCCTTGTACTTTGGTGGGAGGTTCAATGGTGGAGAAGTGTAGTCTCCATCGCCCCCAAAGTAAGCCAAGAGGAAGGTGTAATCCCGAGGAATCATCTCAGCTTCATACGAAATCGAACGCGAGAGCGGCCGAGTGTCGGCTGTCACGCCTTGTGTAACGTTGCTTCGCGTCGGCGTCTTGAGCTTGACGGTGGTCGAGTTCACGAAGAACGGAGAAACTGACGCATACAAACCGTACATGATGTGGATCTCCACCTTGAACGTGATGTCCTCAAGAGCAAGAAGTGTAATGTTTAACAGGTCATTTTTGTCCACTGCTGTTGAGAGGAACCACCGCGGCAATTCCACTGGACGACGGCACGGTGACGTCTCAATATCCGGCCCACTTGGGAGAACCACCCCACGAGAATCACACGTCTGGTCCTCGCACGAGCTATTCTTCACGAAAATCGCAACCTTGTAGTGTTCATCATAGACCAGATCGGATGGCAAGTGGCGGAAGTCGAACGATAGCTTGGCCTTCCCCAGTCCGGTCAGAGCGAACCACGCCTTGTCGTCATTTCGGAACCCTTCCTCCTCTTCCACTCGCTTCAGGCACGTCGTCATCAACTGCTTCATGTTCAGCGCCGTAGCTGCCTTGACCGAAATGTAGTTGAATGTAGCTGTAGTCGTTGAAAAGTGGACGCCATAGTTGGACACACTGACTTGCACCGCTTGTGAGAACGAAGACCCCGTTGCTGCCGTATCGTTGCCTACGAATGGAGGAGCGCGGCATGTCACCCTCGTGCTGCTCACGAAGAACGCCGGTGCCAACTGAGAAAATGTCGACTTCGGGAGCTGAAACTTGCAAGCCAGACGCCCTGTATCCTGGAAATTGCGACCAATGACAGTCACAAGAATTCCACCGCTTATACTCAGCTGTGGCGGGCAAACACGGATGGTGTCGATCGTATCGTTCTTCCAGAAAGGCACGGACGCAGATTCATTCACCGGGTAGATGATGTCAACGACTTCCACTTCACCCGTGCGGCTAGTCTCCACCGTCGAGTCGAAAGTCACTTGGCTGCCTTGGAAGTTGTAGCTGAACTGAGGGTAGTATTGCTTATCGGCCAGCTTATCGCAGATCGGGACCGGTCGGATGAAGCAGTCCATTAATTCATCTTGGCTCGAGCTTGACCACGTGTCACTGGGGCAGTTGACGTAGATGCTGCTGCTGTTAGCTGTCCCGAGGGGACAGAACTTGCCGTCGGGGCACTTGTTCTTGCTCTTCTCGATGGTTTTGGTGCCGCGGACGCAACTGTTCCCCTTTTCACAGACATTGGTGTACTGCTCACTAATCGGCGTCGCACTCGAGCAGTAGTGTCCTGCAGGACACAAATGGTCAAACTGCGCGCGTCGGTTGGTTCCTTCTCCACACACGTGCCCAGCCGCGCATGGTAAGCTCGACGCCATCGAAAACATCCCGGAACTGCCGCACACACGCCCAGCAGGACAAATCTCACATTGCGAGATATCGGTTAGTCCAGTGTGCGGGGACCACGTGCCCTCTGGACAAGCTCGGCATGTGATACTGTCAGCTAAAGACCGATAGAAGCCCTTCGGACACAATGACGGAATGTACGTGCCATATCTGGGACAGCTATGACCTGCAGGGCAGATTTCACATTCCACGGTCCCCTTGAGAGGCGTGTAAGTCCCTGGGAAGCACATCGTCGCAGCTACAGACCCCGTTGTGCCAGCGAAGGTGCCGACCGGAGCTTGCGTGGGGGCACTGGATCCAGGAGGACAGTAGTGACCAGCGAAGCAAACCTTTGTTCCAGAAAGCGTTGGGGTCGCTTCCTCACAATAAGTGCCTTCGGTACAAGTCTGTGGGGCGACAGCACCCTCCGGTTGACTTGGAATCCAATCAATCGTAGTATTATGGGCCACTCCACCAAGACAGTACGTGCCCTTCGGACAGGGCATTGGCCGGAAGGGGTTCACGTCGGACGGATCCAGAGTACGAGTACCTTCTCCACAGATATAACCAGGAGGGCAAAGCAGCGCTGGGGACGCAAGTCCGGTGGAGATACAAACGAAGCCGGCAGGACACAACACAGGCGCCAACATCTTGGGCTGGGGGCAAATGTGACCAGTCGGACACAGCGTACAATTCGACTGGCGGGGGACGGGATTGTATGTGCCAGGGTAGCAATCTCGAGGACGGAGGTTGCCGACACCGGGGCAATACTGGCCAGCGGGACACACGATGGCGTCTACATCGTTGGGACAATAGTGGCCGGTTGGACACGGTCCTTTCCCTTCTGGAGTGGACGATCCTCGCGGGCAGAAAAACCCTGGATAACATTTCTGCGGCGCGCTGTAGTTATTCGCTTGCAGTTGCTGGACAGCAACACCGCGTCGACAGAAAGTTCCAATTGGACACGAATACGGCCGCTCTGCTAAGAGAGTTGTGCTGTTCTCGACGCACAGCCGGCCGTCACAGTTAGCCAGACTGGGTGGGTGTTCAAGTCGACGGCTTCCAATGGCCGGAGCCAAACGAGGTATGGGTGCCCATGCCCGAGAACTCTCCACAAAAGAGGCTAGCTGCGTCCCCTTCTCGATGGAATACTCCGAGTTCGTGATAAAATCACGAGTATCTGCGGTTTTGGTGCCCTTGCGGCAGTAGTGGCCCGAAGGGCAGTCTTTAACTGGTGTTCGCAGTCCATGTTCATCACAAACCATCCCGGAACGGCACAATACAGGCTTGGACATTCCGTGATCTGGACAATAAAATCCAACGGGGCAGGGGAGACAAGTTACTTGGCTTTGTCGTGGTTGGAACGTTCCCGGAGCACATACCGAGAAATTGGTAGTGTCGTGGGACTCGCAGATGGTTCCATTCGGACAAGGCTGGATGTTCCCATTCGAACAAAACTGCGAGCTTGGACACTCCTGGAGGTACGTGTACTGAAGACCGCTACTCGTGAAGTCCACTTGGTTGTTCGTAAGCTCGACCGACACAGTGCCGTTCGTCTTCCGTAGATCAACAATTTGACGCGGAGCAACACACGTAGCCACGGAGACCGAGAGGAAGGTTGCGGGAGTTGTAATCTCCCCAAAACGACAGGCTAGCAGCGTGTGGTTCACGAAGTTCTTGCCCTGGAAAAATACCGTAGTTCCTCCCTCCTTCAGACCACTCGTTGGGAATAAGCGAGACACTGACATATCCTTAACGTACAGGTATGATCCAGAGCTTGTAGACGCGTCCATGCCATTGTTCGAGACTCGGATTGTGACCAGCCCCGGGGTAGCGCGAGGAATCGCACAGGAAATCATGGATGGATTGATGAATGTGGCTGGTACCTTCGCTGAGCGGATAATGCAGGCAACATCGACGGAGTCGATGAAGCTCGTTCCTCGAATGGTTACCACGGTATTGGCATCCGTACTTGGTCCCAAGTTCGGAATCAACTCGTAAATTACGATATCTTCCACGTACTCGAAGAATAAACTTGGCATTGTGAAGTCACGTCCGTTGATGCTCAGTTGAACCGACTGCTTGCCAGCCTTCTCCATTGCTGGTGTAGTACACTTGACCACATTCGATGCTAACACTTCTCCTCTCGACTTCACTCCTCCGATGCGACACATTACCACACCACCAAAGATGATCTCGAGATTGTACCAACGAACCATAAGCTCCGTCCCTCCAACGATACTCCCGAATTTCGGCGTCAAAGAAACCACGTCTGCCTGAGTTGTGTACGTGAAGAACACAGGGTTTCGCGTGAAGCTGGCGTTGTTGTTCATCACTGTAACTCGTACCACAGACGTCCTGTCACGCTGAGGAGGGGAAATACACACCACTTCAGTCGAGGACACGTACTTTACCACTTGAACTGCCTCCAAATCCCCAAACCTGCAACGTAATTGTGAACTTTTCATGAAATGTCTTCCATACACAGTTACAGCTGTGCCACCCGTTTGCGGCCCATGTGTGGGGGCAATGTACTCCACGAACGAGTCAGTGTATACAGTGACGCTAACAGGGCTGTTTGAGAAGACTTTGCCATCATTCGACACCTGGAAAGTGTAGCGATTCGGCTGAAGTCGCGGAGACACGCATACCATTTGCTCTGGGCTGTGATACCTTCCACCAACAACGACCGAGCCGAATCGACAAGCCAATTCCAAAGAATTCGTGAAGTTCAGACCGTGCACAGTTATGATCGTCCCGCCAATAATGGGGGCACTTGCTGGGTCGATCGACAGGATCGTCGGGATCGGTAACAAACCGACATCAGCTTCTTGTTCTTCGAACATGGCAAGTCTACGTTCTGTAGACTGCGCTGGACTCAAGTAGGAGAACAAAATCATTTGAGAAGGAACTTCAGCCCCGTGATCCAATAGTTTGAACGCGACATCACCGAAATTTGTTTGACTCGGCGACTTGCACTGGAGCATGTTTGGACTGACAACATACGCAGACGTAGTCACTCGGCCGAAACGACAATGGGATACGAGGTTCAAGCGAGAGCCTACGACCGATACCAGCTCACCACCAGTCATATCGGCTGCGAGGGGAGTTACTGAAACAATTAGTGGAGGGCTCACGAGCTCTACGATGGCAAAACTTGAAGACTTGAGCTTTCCGTCGTTCGAGATGTACACATTGCGATACCCCGGAGGAAGCCGCGGAACCGTGCAGTGTACAGAAGTCGATGATTCATAAGTTGCAGAAGCTGACACGTCGTCGAAGAAGCAGCTCAGATTGGCAGTATTGCGAATATTTTCGGTCGTCAGAGTGATCTTGCCGCCTTCAATTGAAGACAGTCGTAGAGGCACCACCGACTTCACTTCTTCCGCAGCAGCGAACGTAAAGAACACTGGGTTTGAAGAATAGTCGAGATTGTTGTCAGCCACAATGACTCGAAGTCGCTGCGGAGCAGGTTGGGCTGGACTTGTGCACTCAATCTGAGTATCCGACAGCACCACCGTTTTACTTGCCTGAACGGACCCAAAGAAACACGTGGACTCGTTCGCCTTGAAGTTTTCGCCTTGTACAATAACTGGAGTCCCACCAAGCCGAGTTCCAATATTGGGAGACACTTGAAGCACGGATGGGGGGAATTGAAACGTAAAAGTTTGGACGTCGCCACCATTCAAACAGTCCTGACCATTCTGGCTCACTTTCAGCGTAACCGATTTTGCCCCGATGTTCGGGGTCAAACACTCAATTTGTGAAGAGTTTGTAAACGTCGCAGGTACACGGACATCGTCAAAACAGCACGAGAGCTGAGGCGTGAACAGGAACTTCCATCCTTTCACAATAATTTTGGTTCCACCGCGATACGAGCCTGTGATAGGAGATATACTATCGATGACGATGGGGTGCTGAACTTCCAAACTCAGTGACTGGTTTGAGGCTTCAACACCATATGATCTCATGCTCACTGCGACGATACCCACGTAATCTATCGGAGGAGTGATGCAATGTACGCGGATATCGCTGATATACTCTGCTGTTACGCATTTCACTTGAGATTCAGAAGTACCGAAGCAGCACTCCAAGTCCGCATCTTGCCTGAAGTTATCACCAAAAAGCACCAGACTGCATCCCCCACCATTATCGCATAGCCACGGCACCAACGTGTTCAAAACCAAATCTCGGTAATAGGAGAACGATAGATTCTGCAGCCGAGGTACCGAGATTCCATTAACAAACATCGAAATGGAGCCATCCCCAGGTTTGCTTACCGACGGCGCGATACAGCTTAATTCGGATGGCGATTCAAACAGAGCCGATTCAGTCGCTAGCAGCTCATTATCTTGCGAGAATTGGCAAGTCATCGCTGTTGTGTTCAGAAAGGATTCCCCGCGTAAGTTAACTCTATAACCCCCTCTCAGGGGCCCGGCGTTTGGTACCAGCTGATACACGGACGGAAGCTGGATATACGTGAAGCTTGAGCTTGCCAGTATAAAATCCTGGCCATTCAACGAAACACTAAGATTCGTGATTCCGGTCGGGTGAGCTGGCGCTTCGCACGATATCGCGGAATCATTCCAAAATGCGGCGATAGTCCTGATGTTACCAAAGCGACATTCCAAGCCTGTCGAGTAGCGAAAATGACGACCACGTACAAAGATCAACGTGCCGCCATCGACGTCGCCAACATTTGGTACAACATCTTCCACAGAGGCGTCGAGAACATAATTAAACTGCATCTTGAACGCCACAAAGTCTTGTCCATTCAAAGCCAGCAGTATCGGCACTCGATTTGATCCACCTACACCAAGCGAAAGTTTGGCAGGAGAAGGTGGCGTCACGCATTCAATCACCGTGCCATTCAGCAACCACCCGCGTACACAGTGATAGCGGTCTCCGAAACAACATTGGGTAAGCTTGGACGAATAAAAATTCAGTCCGGTGATTTGTATCAAAGTGCCACCAGCGGCAGGCCCCGATGCTGGTGTCACTTGGCGTACTCGAGGATCAAGAACGAACGTATACAGCACACCATTTTGAGTGAAGTCTACTCCGTCATTGATGGATATCTCAACGGCCACGGCTTCAGCATATCGATTGGCGGGGGCGATACACACTAGCTTCGTGTCGGACTGCACGTATCCATTAACGGCACTATCTCCAAAGCGACAGAGGGGGGGATCGGACGAAAACCCTACACCAAATACAGTCACCATAGTTGACCCGTCCACTGAACCTTTCGTAGGTGATAGCTTATGGACTTGTGGCTCCACTGTGTAGCTAAACCATTGATTTGTCGATACAAAGTCTCGGCCGTTCACAGACAGATAAATCGTCACCTGGCCGGTTTTAAACGAGAATTGAGGACTGATGCAGATCAGCTCCTCTGCACTGACAATTGTAGCAGGTAACGCTTCGCTTGTTTCTCCAAACCGACACCAGTATCTGTCGGCATCGCTAAAGTTTTTTCCATATACAAACACAGAGGTGCCACCTTTGGCACTACCAATCGATGGATAGATGCTAGACACGTCAAAATACGTTCGGAAGTGAATCACTGATGAAGGGCTTGCATACACAAAGTCAGCTCCGTTATTGGTCACACCGATGCGAATATTCCCAACCGAGGTGTTTGTCGCTGGAGAGAAGCATTGGATATGCGTTGAAGAGACCCAAATTGCACGGACAGTTGCTTTTGCCATGACGGTATCATTCTGGATACCACCAAAATCACATCCAAGCATCGGAGAGTGAATGAAACCTCGACCATAAATGTCAAAGAGAGTCTCCGATTTTTCCAGTGCCTCCGACGGCGAGACCATCAGCACCACAGCTACTTTCGAGTACGCGAAGCCATTCAAAAGCGTGCCAGTAAGTCGGCGACTAACCGACCAGATACTGAGATCAACCTTGCCAATTTCTGCTCCAACAGGAGCCGTACAAATGATCTCAGTGGGTGATACCACCACTGCGTCATCATCGCTTCGATGGGATCCAAAGCTGCACTGTATGCTTTCATTCGTTTCAAACTCTCCACCGTAAACATGTACAAGAGAGCCTCCAGATACGGCACCGCCAGTAGGAAACACGCGGTCAATACGAAAGTCCTCAAGAAACTGAAATGACTGCGGGGCAGAGATGTAGTCGACTCTGTTGAATGAAATCGCAAGCCGTACTTGTCCGGGCATGTGCGCGATTGGGATTCGGCATCGGACGCTCGTAGAGCTCACGTACGTCCCCACAGAACTTAACAATCCGAATCGACAATCAATGCGCCGAAACGGGGGGAAATTTCTGCCAGTGATAAACGCATAGTCAATGATATCGTCGCTGGATACTAATGGCAAGTGGGCAGCTCTGGATTTGGGGTTGAAGTCGAAAATCTCTGGAGGTAGCAGCACATCCACTTCAACGTAATTTAAGGAATAATCGATTCCAGCATGGAGTAAGTTGACAGCACGTGCCCCAGTTCTTAATACGGCAGCTCGCGGGGTCGGGCACGATATCTTCGTTCTTGAAACGAATCTTCCGATCGTAGTGATGTTTAAGCTCATAAATGCGCACTGCCAATCGCGAGATGGGAACACGTCGCTGCATTCAAGCTCGATTCGATCCGTTTGCCCCGGAAAGATCACGTTCGGGTTAACCTTCGTCAGCACAACAGGCTCGAAGATGGTGAAAGTTGAGCCAGTTTCAACGTATGCCTCACCCTGAAGACGTAAGCCAATCGGCAGGATTTGACCACGGTCTCGTAGATCCTCGGTTGAATTAATTCGAAATGTACACGTCAGTTCGTTGTCGGACACGACAACTGCTAGAATATTCTGAATAAGGTTTCCAAAGCGGCACATTGCGACCATTTCTGGCACAAATCCGGATCCAGATAACTTGACGGTATGGTATTTGTTGTACATACCACTTGAAGGCTCCGCCCGCTGAATCTGCGGTGTGCTTATGTATGAGAACATCACTTGCGCGGTATCCTCAGTGGACGTTGACGATTGCCCCAACCATACAACGAGTGGAACTTCGTTCGCTTCTTTAAACCTCGGCGGACTTCTACATCGCACACAGGACCCATTCACATATTGTGCAGCACCAAAAATCTCGCCAAACTGGCACCGGAGTTGAGGATGCGCAACGAACCCTTTTCCATGAACGAGTACTTCAGTACCCCCACGAGCTAGACCCACTAATGGAGCGGCATGTGCAATCTCCATCGCACCAACAAACGTGAAATTGAAAGCTCGTAAGTTGTGCATAGCGCCATTGTCCGCTACTAGAGCAACTTGTAATGTTACAATTCCAGCCGAATGAGATGGCGTTTTACACTGAGCATAATTCTCGCTTATCGCCGTCAACTCGGAAGTCACGTTGCCAGCAAATACGCAAAACAATTTAATCAATGAGCGTAGATGCTTTGCCTTAAAGTGAATCACTTCGTTGCCGCGGAAGGAACTGTACAACGGCGTTGCGTCCAGTATTTGAACTGTTGGTGAAAGTTTAACTCGCGTTCCAGTGTGCGCAAAAGTCTGATTATTCACAGATATCATCACTTCGCAACCTGTCGAGCAGTCTTCGTCAGAGCTCCCAACCTCGAAAGCTGGACAGGATTCATTCAATGATCTTCCAGCATTAGAAACAACAACAGTGCCTGTTCCCGCTTCATCGTCATTTTTGTCAAGCC
Source organism: Phytophthora sojae (assembly GCF_000149755.1). Classification (NCBI taxonomy): domain Eukaryota; phylum Oomycota; class Peronosporomycetes; order Peronosporales; family Peronosporaceae; genus Phytophthora; species Phytophthora sojae. Next base: position 3,292,395 of record NW_009258116.1, read on the forward strand.
TCACGAAGGTAGCGGATGAATCATTCGAGAAACTTCCGCAAAGAAGTAATCGCTGTGTACCATTGCTCAGATCAGGGACAACTTGAACACTTGTAATACGAGGCACCAGTGTATACGAAAACTCAAAGGTCTCTGAGGCGTATATTGTGGTACCACTAACCACCGAAACGTTTACTCGAGAACCGATAGAGAGCGATGAAGACGGGGGAACGGTACAGATTACTTTTCCATACCGAAGAGCTGCCTCTGTCCACATCTTTCCGAATAAACATCGAAGCGAATCGGAGAAGAACAAGTTCAATCCAGCAAATTCTGCCACAGCGCCTCCGTGAACAAAATCCAGTTGCGGGGTCATGCTCAGGAGCGTCGGCTGTGCTTTGACTGTGAACGAGAGACCTGTAGACAGCTCTTTATCGCCGTCGAGACTCACACTGACTTCGGTTACACCAGGTTTGAGCCGTGGGAGTGGGCAATGAATCTCCACTGCACTAATGAAAGTGACTGACTGCCGCATTTCAGGGGCTGAATCGTATATGCAGAAGGCATCGTTCGAGTCGATAAACCCTCCTCCTGATATTGTCACAAACCCACCCATATTTTCACTGACAATGGATGGTGCGAGGGAGATAAACTCTAGCTCTGCGATATAGTGGAATGCGTAGGATAAAGAGAAAACATCATCCTCACGTATAAAGAGACCCATTTCCACGACCGCCGTGCCTGTTGAGGGTGGCGAGGTGCATTCCATTTCAGACTCCGACGTGAATCGAACAGGGCTAGATGCACTATCACCAAATAAACAGAACATGGCGTTGTCTGACTGCGTCAAAAGCCCGGAATAATTCCCCGTAAAGATGATATTGGTGCCCCCACGGATGTCTCCATACTGTGGCTTCATCGACCGAACAATAGGGGGCTCGACAACATTAAACCAAAGCGGGGTCCAGACTTCCCACTGCTCACCATCCGATCGAACAAAGAAAGCGATACGACCAGGGCTTACAAACTGGGGTGAGGTGCACACGAGCTTTCCGGCAGATATGAATGTTGCGTAGGCTGTTGCATTTCCGAACACACACTCAATTGACTGCGTAAACGCCATTCTCGATCCATGAACCGTAATCTCCGTTCCTCCACGAATCCAACCAGATGTAGGCTCAATAAAGTTAATCGTGGGCGTAGGTTTATACCTACGAGATAATTCGGCAACCTCAGTATTTCCAGTCGGCGGGTCGATGTTGGAGTTGCTGCGTTTGTCTTGAGCCTCGACCGGTGGCAAATAGGTAAACATGAAGTATTCTTGTAGAACGTTATTGCCGCCGAATGAGAAGCGTAGGGGAACTGTCATTGCTCGAGAAGCCGGTGTTCGGCATCGGATCAATGTCGCATTCACAAAAGTCGCTATCAGCGTTTCACTTTGAATACGGCACTTGATGTTGAGATCTCGAGAGAACCCCTGGCCAATGACATCAACAACCGTACCCCCACTCGTGCTTCCACTCTCGGGACATATTGAGTGGAGCACAACTTCCTGTTTGAAATCAAACGGTAGCACCACATCGGGGTATAAAAGCGAAGTTGTCGGCAACAGCTGAAAACCTCCCGTCATTGGTTTGTGGTTGGGCGCTTCACACTTCACTATGGTGTTCGAGACATACTCGGCTATCGAAGAAACCCATTCCAGCTCATGGGTACCTCGAAAACCGCACCTCAATCGCATCCAGCGCTGGAAACCTTTTCCTGAGACCTTTAACACCACTTTTTGAGTTGCGAACGCAAAACGGGGATCGATACTTGCCACTTGGATTGATGAATGCGCGGAAAATACCCTGTTAGCGGGGTCATAGTCGCGACCATTTGGAGATATCTGGACTGAATAAGTCCCAGCTTTTAGCCGCGGGACGACGCATTGCAGCATTTCTGACTCCACTGATCCACCTACCGTCCGATAGAACAGGGACTCCACGCCGGAGAACCTACAGCTTACATTCCTGAAACTTCTCCACGAACTGTTCACAGCGATAGTTATGGGATAGCCTCCCACTACAGAACCGAAGTCGGGATTCAAGCCAGAAGTTTCTGCAATAGTGGTAGCGAAATTGAACGGAGATTGGAGCATAACTTCAGTTCGTCCGTCATAGGTCTCCAGCACTACAGTAAGTTGGACTTCACCGGCCACCCAGTGTCGGCGAGTCAGGCACTTTATACGAGACGGTGAGATAAACGACGCCTGGACACGCATTGACGCCTCCCCGAAGATGCAGTAAATCATATCGCCTCGGTCAAAATTTACTCCGTAAAAATCCAGAGGGAATGCGCCACCCACAGGGACCACTTGAGGTTCAAACCGTTCAATACGAGGTGGCTGAGCGTATTCAATTGGAAAAATGCCGAGGATCTCCGACCCTGCTGCGCACGTAACTTGAACAGTGTAGTTTCCAGGTTTCTTAGTAGGAAGTTGGCATGCCATTGTGTTTTCAGACCTCGCAAAACCAGGGATGGTTACTGGGCCGATATGACAGGCTAGCGTCATTGAAGGGTCAAACCGATAGCCTGACAGCGTAATGGAACGACTTTGTCCAGGTCGCAACACGGTTGTCGACAATCCGTTAACAGCACTTGGACATCCCGTATTTCTGAAAATGTCTTGGTGGAGTAATGCCTCTCCATTTAGAGAAATCGTCAACAAATTTGGGCGGTTTTGTTCAAATTGTGCGTCGGATACGCATTCCATGCCACGATCCGTTACGTTTAGAACCATTCCCGACCCGGGCACGCCGTCAAAGCGGCACTCGTAGTTGGCGTCTTCAGTAATATTGACTCCTTGAACGATTGCAGTCCATTGACCATCCTGCGATTGCTTCACCGATCGAATCTTTAGTTCACTGGGTAAGTCATAAAATTCCACATCCAGCCTGTTGCCACTTGTTTCGATGCCGTTTAAGCTAACTCCAAGCGATATAACACCCGACGTGATATCATTGGGAGTGATGCACTTCAGTATTGATTCATTCACGCTGATAGCTAGAGTTTTCGTCTCTCCAAACAGACAGCTTGCATTATGGAAAGGCTTGAAGTTTGTTCCAGACACCACGATAGTATTACCACCAATCGCAACGGAACGGTTCGGATAAGCTTCAAACAGCATTGGCGTTGCATACACTACAACATCAAGTGATTGCTCAGACCAAGAAAAATCATCTTGACTCAATCGGAGGGATACATGACCGGGAGGCATGGGTGGCGTTATGCAGTGCAGTTTTAAATCTGACAGGACCAACGCCGTAACCGTAGTGTTCCCAAACAGACATCGAACAGACCTTGATGTGCTAGTGATGTTAAGCGCAGATATAACAGCTCCTGCACCACCTCTCTCGTCAAACTGTAACGGGGATATATCCATGGGCTGAATAGCTGGAATGACGTGAATCTTTTGGTGTGTTGGGATGCTTTTGAGAGTGCTGTTCTCTAAGATAAACGTCAAGTTGTATACACCAGTTACATGAGCATCAAACTCGCACCATACGCTGCCCTGATTGCGATACAAACGAGAAGTAGGCTGCTGTGAAAATTGGCAGCCCACCAACTCCGTTACGTTCAATCCTGATCCAATCACGGACACATTTGTCCGTATCAGAGACCGCGAAATAACGGGAGGTGAAATATCGGTTACAATGGGGCCATCTCCGTACACAAAGTACATGTCAGCATTTTCTTCGACGTGGGCAAGCGTGTTGTAAACGCGCGCACCGACCAACACAGTCTCATTCATTGCTCCGGGAGGTGCAGTGCACTCAATACTCGACATATTAACAAGGCGAGCATCGACGCTTCTTTCGCCAAAAAGACACTCGATCCCCACATGTTTGCCAAAGACTCCAGTCAGAGTAACAACAGTTCCACCCAGAAATGATCCGTGGCGAGGTGAAATAGTAGCGATCGACATTCTCGGTAGCACCTCATACATCATTTTTGATTCCGCGAAATCGACACCATTGTTGGAAACACGGACATGCTTCTTTCCCAGCCTGGTAAAGGGAACTACGCACTCGATTTCAGATGACGAAATGAAATCCGTCCCAGGTGATTCAACCTCACCGAACGTGCACGTTAAGTTTGCCGAGTCCATGAAGTTTTCGCCAACGATACGTATTCTTCTTTCAGTAGTTTCGGTTTGAATGCCGCGAGACGGGTCGATTTGGAATACTTGCTCACGAGCCACAGCGCCGAACTGCACGAAGTTGCTCGAGATTCGGTTGGCGCCGTCTGTAATGAGCTCCACCGTGTGTGATCCGATTTGCATTGGGGGTGTAATGCACTCTACGGTTCCGAGCATAAATGCAAGAGGTGCAACTTCCGTTGAACCATCGAACAAGCACTTTATGTCCATCTCCGGTAAGATGTTGGCGCCTATAACAGCTAGTCGTGTTCCTCCATCTGCAGGGCCGAATGCCGGTGACACTTTACGCATGTAAACTGGGGCGTAAAACGTGAATGGTAGCGTTGTTGACTCGATATCACCAAGCGAAACCCACATATCTACGACTTCCGTACGATTTGTTGGCCTCATAGCGGGGGTCAAGCAAGTCAATTTGCTGCTTGACACAACCGTTGCCTTCACTGTGATCATTGGCCCAAAATGGCAATATGGCTGAATGGTGGGTGCGAAACCTGAGCCTTCGATCTGCAATAGTGTTCCACCAGTTGCCATACCAGAAGAGGGTGTGACCCGACTCAGCGATATAGGATTGCGTATTGAGATCTCCAGGCTATTACTCGACACTTGGATGCCATCTTGGAGGAGAGAGACCTGACACAATCCAAGCGGGGACGAAACTCCGGGTATCTCGCATTCGACCACAGTGGCAATTGACACGAGAATCGGACCAGTAACCACCACTCTACCACCGTCTTGAATACAACTAAATCGACACCTGGTCTTTTCCGAGGCGAACGTAAATGTACCTTGCAGCTCGAAAGTCATATTTTCGCCAGGTGTGGATACCTCTGGATCAATACTTGAGATCACCGAGGGTTCCAGCAGTTCAATGTATGCCCTGGCAACTGGGGCGGCCGTGAGTTCTGCCGATGCCGTGATTCCAACCTCTACGATAGTGGAATGCATTGCCTTCGGAATCAGTGGAAGGGGGCAAGTAATACTCGTACTATTTCGCTCAAGCACAGGTAACGACGTTGGCGTCATGCCTCCAAAACGACATGCAAGAACCGAGTCAGAATCAAAGTTTGCGCCAACTATAACAACAGATTTTGGCTGTTGAGAACCGATCAGAATAATGGGGGGAATAAGCGCATCAATACGCGCCACGTCCAGATATTCAAACGTTATTCCAGTGGCAATATGGCCGACCACATCAGAATACAGCGTTACTGGAATCATGCCCGTTGTATGAGGAGAACTCCAGCATTTTGCACTCGATTCATTCAGAACTAAGAGTGGCACACAGGAACTGTCAAAGCAGCATGACATGTCGTTGGAGAAATGGCGGCCCGTTAGCGTAATTGTGGTATTTCCTCCTGATGTTCCACGAGAAGGTGTAGCTCCAACGACCACAGGCGCATTAATAAGATCGATGGATGCGTTCGCAAAGACAATATTCACGCCACTATGTGCAATTCCAACCCGATACATTCCTGGAAGAGCTCCGGCCGGTAGGACACAAACGCTTTCGAATGGCGATTTCCATATCAAACGAGAAGACAAGGCAGAAACCTGTGGGTCGCTCGGCTGCAATACGCAGGTCATTTCATTGCTGAACACGAAAGGTCCGCCCTTAATCGAAACTTGCACAGATACGCCCACAATGGCACGAACCGGTATTATCGAGGAAATAATCATTTCTGGAACGTAGCGATAAAGGAGCGTGTTGCTCTGTATTGTGCCCGATTTCGATTGAAGAGATACCGGTAGTTCCATCGAGTTATGTTGGAGCCACTCGGGTATTTCACAAGTTACACAAGATCGGTTAACGATCTCAGCTTCGACGAGATATTGCTGATCATTCCATCCAAAGACGCAATCAAGAGGCTCATCGGGAAATGAATCCCCGAGAAGAGAAATATTACCGTTTTTCCGAGCAAATCCAAGCATTGGCGATAGCTGAGCAATATGCAGTGATTTTACCGCCTCCACCAAAATCACCGTTTCTTGTGAAAATATCAACCCGTCATTGGAAATAGATACAGCAAGCTCTTGCCCAAGGACGATATTCCGATAGGTAGAACAAACCACTGAGTTGGGGTCTACCAAGCGCGCAGCCACCACTTCACGATCGATTCGACACACTAGCGTTTCCACTTCAACAAATTGAGATCCGATGATAGTCAAATCGAGCCCTCCGTCATTAACTCCGCTGCGACTCGCAGTCACATTTACCACCACCGGAATAACCACGAAATCAAAGTAAAGTGTTCTACCTTTTCTCGCTACTTGTTCAGTAGTGGAATTTGTGCTAGGATCTGCGTAAACAATATCAAAGCTGACATGCTGATTAGCAGGCAGTGTTGAGAGCTGTGATGGCGTAGTACAGAGCAGTTGGTTATCAAAGACCGAGAAGGGTTTGACAGAGTAGTTACCGAAACGACAACGCAGGTTTGATACCAGCGAAAATCCCTCTCCATGTACGGAAACAACGTCACCGCCGTTGACGCTCCCAGACGAAGGAACTATCGTCATCACTTGAGGGGAATTAGCAAATAGAAACCAAGCATTATGCTCTGCGACGGTACGTCCATCGTCCTCCGTCAATGACACCGACACGAGTCTCGAGGCATTCATGATCGGATGCTCAACCAGCCAAGGCCCATCCAACTCCTCTTGATACGGGCGTGAACACCCCACGTCACCAAAGCAGCATCTCCATCTGGACGGATTGCTGTTCGTTTGGAATCCGTTAATTTCAAGGTGTACCGTGCCGCCATGTTTTGTTAGTCCAACACTAGGCTGTAGAGCCCACGAAACGCCACCCGAAGTAGCATTTTCTACATGAATCCTTTCCGCCGGACTTATTTCCCCACTGCTTGGCGACCACACACTAACTTGAGTGAACTCATTGCCAACATTCCACGAAGGGTTTTCACAGTTCATCAGCGTTGAATTCACAACTTGAGCGGGTGTAACCATGGATTTGCCCAACGACTCGAACTTGCACAGCAGATTCAACTCGTCGTCAAAATTGTATCCAACCAGCGCTATCGAATGTTGGGAATCAATACTTGAGCTCGTCACTCTGCATACTTCAGGGGGGCGAAGCAAGGTTATGTTGAACCCTGTGTCTATGACATCTTGTCCGTTGAGTGAAAACTGCACTTGGGCCTCAGCAGGGGCCGGTATGGATGTTAACCATGTATCGTGGGTTACAGAGCAAGTAAGAAGGTTCACTGAGCGCCACTGAGCTGCTAACTCATAGCTATCGCCACCGCTTATTACCAAGATGCACTTTAAAGTGTCGGAGTTTACAAACGGCCCGCCATACACTGATAAGGTCAAATGTGGGGCCAATAGCGCCCGTAGTGGTAGCACGTTTGAAATCTGCGGCTCGACAATAATCTTAAAGCTCACTTCACTTGAGTTAACCAGACCTTCGTATTGTGATCCCAACAGTATTTTCAAAGATCTTGATCCTGCGTTCAAAGGAGGAGTCACACATTGTGCTGTTGACGCATTCACCATTGAAGCCACGGAGCAAACAGTTGGTATGTAGCAGCATCGGATGTCCTCCACATTATCCAAATCAACTGGATCTTGCAACTCGACGGTGACTATAGTTCCACCAGCTGCGCTACCACTGCTCGGTTCAATACGTTGAATCACAGGTGTGTCGTGGCACGAGACGAAGATGGTTCCGTCTGCGATAAACCCGTCATAGCCAGAAATGGTGACGTCGAGTGTTGAAGTATTTGTGATGAACGGTGGACGACATGCCAGCTCGGTGTCGCTAACATATACAGCGGGTACAGGAGTCCGACCGAAGAAACATGCCATCTTTGAGTCATTTGAAAACCCAGTTCCTACGATGCGCAGTGGATCTGTTCCTGTGCACGAGAAGAATTGTGGTTCCACAGACTGCACCGTAAAGCTGGAAGTAACGTTGATAGGAAGAGCCACGCTCCAATCTTGGCCATTGAGACTAATGGCAATGGTACTGTTTTCACTTTCCGACAGAGAACTGGGAGCGATTGGACACAGTATCTCGGTCTCGGAAATCCAGATCCCTTCATGTGTGGCTGAATTGGCCCGACATTGCCAAAACGGAGACGACGGGAAGTGATCTCCAAAGACACGAACCACTCCATTAAAGTTCATCGGAATTGAAGGTGGAGATAACTGTCGTAATTGGATTTCTTGCGTGTACACAAATGTTCGCTGAAAGTAGATGTGGAAATTACCATACGCATCTGAAATCGATAAGCTTGCAAAGCCGTAATCGTGAGTATCTGGGGGTGTAATGCACGTCAACTGGGTCGCACTTTGCCACGCCGCTTCCACCCGTACATTGTTGAAGCTACACATCAACTTAAGTTCTTCTGTAAAATCGCCTCCACTCAGTACCAGCTTAGTTCCACCTTTCAAGGACCCCGCCTGAGGCCAAAAGGAGTAAATAGTTGGCTGCTTCACTAGACGGAACACTCGTTCTTCAACAATGGTTGATGAAAAGAAATCGACCCCGTTACCCGTGATACTAAGCGGAAGTTCCGTAGTAGAATTGAAGCGCGGTGACAAGCATTCGAAAGATCCTTTGGTTAGATTTTGAGCACTCACCACTAAACCGCCAAACCCACAGCTATATTCCAGCGAGGATATCGCTGCAGGATCTACCTCGACCTGAATGAGGTTTGGTCGGCCGACAATTCCGACGACCGGAGATATTGATCTTACCACCAGCTCAGGCAAAAGGTATAATTCCATTTCGTACACCACATCAATGCTGTCGATAGAAACCGAAAGGAATAGCTTGGATGGCGGCGAAACCTTCCCGGTTGGGATTGTGCATTCCGCTAGCCCCGTGGAGATAATGCTAGCGTTAAAACGGGATGGCAAGGATTCATTTTCACCACGAAATGAACACTCGACATTCAGAGCAGATGCTAAACCTTCCAACTCAATGCCAATTGTTGTTCCTGGATACACAATTCCATTCGATGGAGAAATCGAGACTTTACCGGCGAGCAAGTAAAACTCAACCACCAGCGCGTTTTCAGACATCAAAACACCGTCGCCATCCAACAGGCGAAGAGGAACGAACGCTTCAGGATGAGGTGGAGACACACAAACCACAGTCTGGTCCACAATCTCGGCTGGAACTAGGATTGATCCAAACGAACACCTTAAACCATCCGGGACAAAATCGGTAGTGCTCACACTTACAACAACTCCACCGGCGCTGCTAATACGAGCAGGGACAATTTTCTCCATCCTGATGGCATTTACAAAAGTAAATAGCACAGCACTTTGTGTTGAATGTGCCGTGGTGGCTGCAATCCGAATATCCACGGGCACTGTTAGCGCCTTGTATACTGGTGGGGTATAGCACGAGAGCGCGGAGTTGTTTAGGACGGTTGCAGGCACAACAATCGCGCCGAAGCTACAGTACAATGCTGAGTATTCCACCACGTTCATCAGCACGTTGGTATCTGTTAAAACTGCCATATTTGTTCCACCCACCACCAGTCCCGACATGGGGGTCACGCGCTTGATCTCAATGGGCTCCATCACCACGTATTCAAACACAGCCAAGATGGCTTTTTGTGACAGGATACTCTCCACTTGCAGAATTTGGTGCGAAAACGATTCACTTCCAAGTACGAATGGAACAGCGCAAAACCCCAACGTCGGTGATTTTACTGTGATCCATGTCCATCCTGAGCCAACAAAATTACACCTCAGATTGTGGAACTCCATCATTCCACTTCCCTTAATAGTGAGAGCTGAGCTTCCTATCCTCAGCAGCGTAAGTGGGTCTACAGACACCATCATTGGAAGTGGGGCGTAACGAAGCAACAACGGAAGCTGACGCGACAATACTTGGTTTTTGGTTTCCTGATGAAGAGATACACGAAGTGCAATCCATGCTCCAAAGCTGGGCAGAGAAGGAACGCGGCATAGCACACAAGAAGAGCTGACGAAGCTTGCCAAACTAGTAGTGCTTACCGCCCCGTTGTCAAAATGACATGAGAGAGAGCTTACATTCTGGAAATGAGACCCATTCACAGTCAATAAGTCACCGGGCCCCGTGATAAACGCTGGTGTTGATGCTGTTACAGTGGGTGCAGCTGGATGGAGTACAACATGTCAGTTAAGAATTGTCGAGGAGCAAATGTAGCGAGCAACGTACCATAGATGCTGAAGTTTGCAGGCGCTTCATACTGAGTTCCTTCGAATACTACGGCAACACTAACCTCCTGCGGTTCGGCTGCAGGCTCTGCTGGGGACAGACACAAGACCAATCTTGATGACTTGTAGGATAACCCGGTGATAATAGTACCGTTGAAAACACAGCTGGCTTGCTCGTCTGGAAAGAAGTTAGCGCCTGTGATCGCGATGATGTCGCCCCCGCTAGAACTTCCATACGGCGGATTTATACCGTTAATCTCCGGTGAATCTAACGATATCAGGCACAGTTAGCAACTGCACAAGGCACTTAAAATCGCAAGTGCTATTTACCTCGATACGTAAACGTAAGGGGCTCCGAAAAGTCCTGGCTGTTGGTTGTTAACCTGAGGCTGACGTTTAACACACCTTGGGCTACTTTGGGTGATTCACACGAGACACTAGTGGGCGACAGATACCGCGCCTGCACCATATCATTTCCAAAAGCGCACAGCAAGACTGTATCCTTCGGGAAATATTTGCCTTGAATTAGTACCGGAGTACCTCCGACTCGGGGCCCCCCGGTTGGAGAGGCAGACGTCACAGACCAGCTTTCTTCGTACATATACGGAATCGGGTTCGAGAAGAAGTCGTTGCCGTTCGTAACCATAATAAAGGTTCGCTTGGGAACTTCGACACTGGCTGGAGGTGACTCGCATCTGAGAAGCGTGTCAGATATAACGTTGGCTGGCACGAGTGGACTCCGACCAAATCGACACCAAAGACTTCCGTTGGACCATCTGCGGAAACCTTTCCCGGTCACTGACACACTTGTCCCTCCTTCGGACCTACCGCGAGATGGAGACACTTCCGTGATCGACCAAAACTCGGCTGCACTCCCACTGTCCAAGTTGAGTTGAATTGTCGAGTCCTCCGCCGTCACGAATTCTGGTGTGGTGCTTAATTTCACAAAAATGACCTCGTGCCCGTAAAACGAAGGCGTTCGAACAAATACAACCGACTGCAAAATGTCACTAATGTCCTCCACTGGGCCGGTCAGATTCATCGCGTTTGAAGGTTGGTCGCCGACAGGAAGTTTTATCACTCCAGCAGGAAACTCGCTAGTCGACGTAGTTAGTTGAATTTCCCCAAAAGGTGTCATTGCCAGTAGCTGCGCGTACACGAGCTTGGCGCCAGTGGTTTCACCCGCCAGCTTGACGGCGTACCCACGAAGAGTTATTGTCGATAGCTCCAATGGCACAATCATCACGGGGTCATCTGAGCTTTGAACTTCGAGATGGATATTTTTGAATGCATCAGTAATAGTGCCATCCAGATAATTGAAATCCCGCACACGTATACCCAGTTCTTCTGTATGCTGTCGTGAGTTGAAGTTCTTGTCTGGTTGGTACTTTATCTCGAAAAGGGCTGTATTGATAGCCGACAGGTCACCACGAAAGCGAAGAAGCCGATCGGCAACTCCATTCCCTTCAATAAGGACGACACCTTTGGTGGAGCCAAGAGTGATCACGCCACTTAGTACAAATAGCTGCATCTCAAAAGTGGAGTTACTGTTTGCAAATGTGGAGTCAACGTCGTAAACTCGAACCCCAAATATGCTGAGTTGATGGTCTTCAACCAAATATTGTGTACCCGGCACAGTCAGTTGAGGCGGATCATTCACAGAAGCGATACGTATCAAGATAGTACTCTCGTCCGTGGTGGCGGCAGTAAAGCCAGTCACGCCTTGATCGACCACCTTTATTCGGAGGGCGTCGTCACCGTACCAGTTCAGGTAGCTTCGGTACCACACATTAGCCAAAAATGCGTTTACGTTACTGAGGGTCCCGCTAAACAACAAGTACTCGTTGCGATCGCCATTACCAGAACCAAATGTGATCCCAGGGGTCGGGTCGAGCGTTAGGACGCCGCTCTTGACAGACATGCTGACCGTCACTTCATAATCGAGCGCCATCTCGCTGTCCGTATCACTAATAGAAATGCCGGTGATCCCTAGCGTCTTGTCCTCCTCTCCTGTAACCAGCGCAGGGGCAATAAGTTTTGGGTCGTTGTTCCAGGTATTCACACTGATAAATATGGACGCGTAGGAGGAGGATTGGTCCGTGATAAATGACACTGCTCGCCACTGGCTTCCGTCGACATTTTTCCACTGGAGTCTGGCTGTGTGGCTACCTCCAGCCAATGGTAGCACCATACTCGCCCTTGCATTCTTTATTCCACGAACACTTCCATCGACGAGTGAAGACATGTGCCGGTACGAGACTCCATCAATTACTAACCGAGCTTGCACACGGTCCCATGAGTCTCCAGTCCAGCTACTGAATTGGGGATTGTCACTCTGCGAAAGCGGTAAATTGTAGCTCAGTGAGACCTGCGTTGCCTTCGGCAGCGTGAACTGGAGCACCGAGTCTCCAACATCCGACCACTCGCCAACAGAAGTCGGTTTAAATTGCTCCAAATGGTACACAGACACCGAATCCAGGTTCCACTCGCCTACGGCCGCCAGCACGCGCCCCATAGCAAACCCGTCCAGAGCATTAGGCGATGAATACCACGGGCGACTGGATCCCAGAAGCGACTTCCAGTACAGCACTGCACTATATTCGCCGGGCACTAGATCCATGATAATGCTGCCCTGAAGTTGCGCTGTCGACTTCCTGGAGCCTTCGACGATACCATACGACCCCGTCTCTCGGTAACGAAGCCCATTGATCTCGAGCACCGTCTCGATCTCATCGTATGCAGCCGTATCTGCTCAGAAGTCACAGTCAGTGCTACAACATCGTCAACGAAACGCAAGTAATCGCAACTGAAGCTGAGAGGTGGGGGAACGAACCACGGGAGTACTGAACCAGCTCTGGCCGCACAGGCAACTGGTAGAAGAACCGCATCGTCGCGGGCTCCGACAGGCGGAAGTTCACCGCCATCCCGGACACCGCCTCCCACTTATTCACCGTCAATAACGAGACCGCGGCGATCGGCTGTGTGTGCCAGATGAAGCGGTGCTGGGCCGACACGATGAGGTTGCGTCCGCCTGCGAAGCCGTCCAGGATATCACTCGCCACCGCCCACTTGAGCACGTGTGTCCCGCGCTTCCTCCACTGCAGCTTGACGTCGTGGTGTCCGCGCGGGATCTCGAGCACGAGGAAGCCGCTGGCTGTGGTGGCCACGGGCTCCCGGTCGTCCACCGTCGTCGCGGACTGGCGGTAGGGCGAGCCGTCCACCGCCACGCGGAAGGACAGCTCGCTCACTTGGTCCACGGAGACGCCCTCGGACTGCGTGTCTGTGACGTGCGAGACCGCCACGTCGTACGAGATGAGGACCACGGCCTCGTTCGGCAGCTCCAGCTCCATGCGCGTGTCCGGGACGTCCACCCACGTATCCGACTGGGATAGCGACGCCGGCGACAGCGGACTCGCGCACCAGAGGAGCTTGGGCGACGCGCTCTGGGCGACGGCGGCGTCAAGCAGCCACACGAGCAGCGTGACGAGGAGCAGGGAGAGGAACCTGCTGGTCGGCTTGGGCGTGGGCATCATTGCGGCTGTGTATCTTAGGAAATGAAAAGCCGCCAACCTTTTTTCTTCCGTCCTTTCGGTGGACAGACGCCTCCTCGACAATCAAGCGGCACTGCCCCACTACGGCAGCGGCAGCGGCAACGTACTAGTTGATGGATTGCTGGGTTGGATGTACTCACGGGGCTTCAACGCTCGCCTTGTAGCTAACCAGATTATTCGATTGTAAATTTTGCGCTACAAAACGTCTGGCGCGAAATTTACAATACGTAGTGAAAATGTTATTGTAAATGTTGGGCTACAGTACGGTTTTTGTGAGGGGAGCAAAACAAAAGGCGACCGACCAGCCGGCAGCGAAGGCAGTGGAGGCCACGCAGCGGGGGGGAGCGCAAGCAAGCGGCGGCGGCGCAGCACACACCAGAGGCAGAAGATCGCGTCGGCAGCAGCTCCAGCTAGGCCATGACCACGTCAGACGGTAGGGCGGGCGCTTGCCCTCATCTCCCCGTGTCGCTTGCCAGTCGATTCTAACGCGGGGGTTTCGCCTCTCTCTCTTTAACTGGCAGACGAGATGTTCGGGGCCGGGTCCCCCACCGTGTCCGACTCGGACTCGGACGCCGTCAAGCAGGAGAAGGGCAGCAAGAAGCGCAAGCTCAGCAGCAAGAGCAAAAGCAAGAGCAAGAGCAAGCAGGCCAAGCGCTCCGTGAGCGACGACGAGGACGAGAAGGTCAGTGGCCGTTGTCTGTACCCATTTCCCCTCTCTATTAGAATAGGTTTGGAGTCTAACGGTAACTTGTCCCCCCCCTGAGCAGAAGCCCAAGTCGGCCTTCATCGAGGACATGGCGTCCGAGAGCGACGACGGGGAGGGAGGCGCCGCCTCGGACGACGATGACGACGACGAGGACGAGGGCGAGGACCGCAACGAGTACGAGAACGACGGCTTCGTGGTGGATGACGAGGACGACGAGGACTCGGACGACGGGGAGACCGGTAAGCCTGGCTGCTAGTGGCCCGCCCCAGAGGGGCTGCTACTTGGTTCTTTATGTGAGACAGCATGACTCACCTGTTGTGTCGAACGCCTTGGGTATCTACCTACCATCAGCGCGCCACCGCCGTCGTCGCCGCAAGAAAGAGAAGAAGCTCAAGCGTCTGAAACAGAAGGTGGAGGAGATCGATGACGAAGATCTCATGCTCGTGCGCGAGAACATGGGCATGGACACGGGCCCGACCCATAGTGACAGCGAAGACGAGGACATGGGCGGACGCTCGTCGCGCAAGGTGAAAAACGAGGACGACTCGGGCCTCATGTCGCGCGAGCTCAGCTACCGCATGTTCGGCGACTCGGACGAGGAGGAGGAAGACTCGGCCCCGCAGCGCGCCAACAACTACCTCGGCAATGATGAGTACGAAAGTGACGATATCGACGAGTTCATCGTGGACGATGACGAGGAAGGACGTGAGGGACCACGTCGCCGCAGGAAACAGGAGCCGATCCCAGCGTCCATGCAGGGCCCGTCGGTGTATCAGATGGGTGAGGCCGAGGAGCTCTTTGGAGACATGGACGGATTCCTGGAGGCCACCAGCGGTAAGATCCCGGAGGACACGCCTGCGAAGTCGAAGAAGGCTATCCTGCTGGAGAAGTTTGAGCCTAGCGTGCTGAAGGAGCACATGATGACGTCCGACGTCATCGCGGTGCGCGACCACGATTTACCGGAGCGATACCAGTACCTCTTCAAGAACCGCGAGTTCCCGGACGCGGAGGACCGTGCTGAGGAATCCGAATGGATCAGTGACTTTATTATCAAGAACCTTGAACGGCGGAACCAGCGTAACTCTGCCGCGTCGCGTGGCGAAATTGTGTCGGCTATTGACACTGTCTTGCGTTTCTATCACGATGAGAAGCTCGAGCCGGCGTTCGTGCAGCGCTACTGCAAGGAGTACTGGAAAGTGGTGGGCCTGCACACGGAAAACCTGTACGAGATTCTGGATCTCGATGTTAAGTGGGATAAGTTGAATCGCAAGCGGAGGTCATTCCAGACCGGTATCCAGCGAGTGGTCGACTCATCGAATGCAAAGGAATCAGCCTTCGTGCGTAAGTGCTACGAACAGTTGTTCGGCACCCCGGACGAGAAGACGTACAAGGATCTGTCCGAGTTCTTCGCTCTGGATGCGCAGGAGTCTAGCGGACAGGACAAGGAGAGCGCGGATCACAAGTACCGCCGTCCTGTCCGTCGTACGTTCTATCAGATCTGCACCAAGGCAGGATTGCGTCCCGTTTCTCTGGCTTTTACGATGAATGCGTCGGTGCTTGGTGGTATCGTGGCTGGCGTGGACCACGAAGATTCCAACCGTGACGTCCCGACCCCCGAAGAAAGCCCTGGTGTTCTGGCGCAGAAGTATACGACGAAGGAGTTTCCAACTGTGGATGATGTTATGAAGGGTGCTCGCCACATTGCCGCCAGTAAGGTTGCGGCAGAGCCTAACGTTCGCAAGTGCATTCGCGAGCTGTACCGCCAGAACGCTGTTTTGAGCACGGAGGCAACTGCCAAGGGCCGCGAGGAGATCGATGAATTCCACTATTGTCACGGTCTGCAATACATCGAGAAGATGCCGGTTCTGGAGGTTTTTGAAGCCGGAGATCTGTGGCTTAAGATTGCTCGTGCCGAAAAGGAAGGTCTACTGAAGATTACGATCATCAATGAGAAGGCCCAAGATCTGATGGACCCGCTGGAGCCGATCTATCTGTCCCAAGGCAACGATTCCGACGAGGAGTGGCAAAGCCAGCGTCATCTTGTTCTCCAGGAGGCGATCAACAGTTTCATGATCTTGTCGTTCGAAAACGAGCTCAAGCGTGACCTGACAGTGTCTTCTCGCGATGTGGTCGTGAAAATGTGTGGAAATGCGCTGCGGGAAAGGTTGTCTGTGCGTCCGTACGAGCCGGCCGATGGTGTGGACCCGTTTATTGTTTCAATCTGGGTTGAAAACACTATGGATTCCATTGCGCATATTGTGGCTCTTGACGTGAACGGAGAACTGGTCGATAAAACGGAGGGATACTGCAAGCGAGATCTGAACAACATCCAAAAGCTGTCGGCCACGCTGCTGAAGTTCCTTACGGAGCACTCGCAAACACATGTCGTGGTCATTAACGTTTCCGCCGGAATGAAGTGCATGGACATGGGTGGAGTGGTCGATGAAGTTCGACGCTTGCTGGGTCGAGACGATGCTTCTCGCTTCGGAAACAGGGATGGTCACGACTTCCTTGACATTGTTTTCCTGAAAGATGATGTCCCGAACATGTTCAGTCGCTCCAAGCGCGCCGATCAGGAGTTTCCTGAGGAATCTGAATACGTTCGTGCTGCAATTGGCCTTGGACGCTATTTGAGGAATCCAGCGTCTGAGTTGTGCGCGATGTGGGGAAATGTTGCCATGAACGAACCGAGTCGTGGCCGTGAGCTGCTGTTCTTAAATGTTCACATGATGCAGCACTCTCTTGTGAAGGACCTTCTCCTGACGGAGTACGACCGTGTTTTCGTTCAAGTGATCAACAAGTACGGTGTTGACATCAATTTGCTGGCTAACCACAAGCATACATCGTACCAACTGCAGTTCATTTGTGGTCTGGGTCCTGTGAAGGCGGCATCAGTTCTGGATAAGGTTCGTGCAAAGAACTACGTTGAACGACGCCAAGAACTTCTTTCCAAGGGTTTCGTTGGTAAGATTGTATACCGCAACTGTGCCGGATTTATTCGCATCCGTGAGCGTGATGCCTTGCGTGAAGCCCCGTTGAATCCGCTGGATGACACCCGTATCCACCCCGAAAGCTATTACATGGCAGTGAAGATCTGTGGTGATGCTAACAACAACTCGACGATTGACATGTACGACCCGAATCACTATTCGTACGCGGTGGAGGACACGATGTACCAGTCAGCGTCTGCAATTCGAAGCCGAAATGCCCCGCCAAACACCCGGCTCGGTGATGCAGAAATTCAAGATGTATTGTCCGAGCTCGACCTGTCTGCCTACGCTGGTCGTCTTGAGCTTCAGAAGAAGGGACCGAAACTTCTGACGCTGGAGTACATCAAGCGCGAGCTGCGATACCCCTACTTCGACAAGCGTGCAAAGTACCAGGTGCCGAAGGATGAGGACTTGTTCTTCTTGCTCAACGGTGAAACGCGGGAGACGCTGCGTATCGGCATGATCGTTCCTGCCACGCTGCTACACATGTCAGGCGACGAATTCGTTCGAGTCCGTTTGCAGAGCGGTATGCGCTCAAGTCTGCACCGCGAGCGACTGCCAGACTACCTCTCGGACGTACGCCCTCAGACGTTCCCCAAGGGCATTACGGTGAATGCCAAGATTCTGGCAATTCAGTCGGATCGCGAAGGTCGCTACGAGCTGCAGCTTGGATGCAACCGCCGCTCGCTCATCGACATGTCGATGTGTTTCTATCCAGAGCGGTTCCCGCGATACACGAACTCCAAGTTGGTCGAGAGCGACAGCATGGAGCGCGTAGATCGCCTGTTGAACGAACCTCCAGCTGAGGAAGACAAGGCGACTACGTTTACTCAGGCTACCCGCGTTCAAGGCAGTCACCCTTCGAGGCGCAAAAAGCGACAGATTGCGCACCCCTTGTTCCGCAACATCAACTGTCAGACGGCAATGCAGTACCTGCGAGAGCAGCCCGTTGGAGAAGTGGTTATTCGTCCGAGTACTCTGGGCACCGATCATCTCACACTGACGTGGAAAATGCTGGATGGTGTGTACCGACACTTCGATATTCAAGAAAAAGACAAACCGTCTGAAGCCCGCATTGGCCAGACGTTGATTATCAAGGAAGAGAAGTACGAGAACATCGACGAGCTGATCGCCCGCTTTGTGGACCCTATGAACAGCTTGGTGGACGATGTGATTCGCTACAAGTACTACAAGAACGTCTCGAAGGAAAGTGTCGAGGAGGATCTGATCAAGCAGAAGAAGGAGCACCCGTCGCGCATTCCGTACGCGTTGCACGTGTACAGCAAGTTTCCCGGCTGCTTCTCAATCACGTATATCGCGCGTGAAACGCCCCGCAGCTGCCACATGGAGGTCAAGTCGGGAGGCTTCCGTTTCTTTGGCCGCATCGAGTCGTCTATCTTGCCGACGCTGTCGCAGGCGCTGCAGTTTTTCAAGATGAAGGCGCTGGTGGCTCCGACGTCAAGTTCCTCCCGCTCCGCTTCGTACCACAACAATGATAGAAGCAGCGGACCGTTCGCCCAACGCTCCAGTGCGCCGTACTCAGGCAGCGGTGGACGTCCTCGCCAGAGTTCGCGCTGGGACGATCGTCGCGGTGGCGGCGATGCAGGGGGTCGCCGTTGGTAAGCGGTTGGTAATCACATCGCTCTTTCCAGAGATTACGCATGTTAGCTAGCAAAAGACGCGGGCGACCGAGAAGCAGGCAACCCAGACATGAAGGATCACACTACAGCACATCGCTTCGCAAGCTGACAGCAGGGGGCTAAGCAAAGCAAGCCGACCATACCCAGAAAATAAAATAAAAAGTCTGTTTTGCGGCATTTCACTTCGTTGATCCTCGTACAGAATTCTGCCCGAATAAGGAACGGGTGTACAACTAATAGCCTCACATATTTAATATTATTTTCCAGTCGATGTGGCGATAGGGGGATGTGCAAGGTACTGAGGTACTAAGGTGAAAAATCTAGTGCCAATCATCAGCTCTCCACCCTCGTTTGAAAAATGGCGCGCATTTAGCGATCTTACTTGACTTCAAACTACATGTACCGTAGTGGTAGACTCGCACTTTTGCTTTTGCACCTCGCCCCACAAGCCCCACTCCACCCATGAAGTCCACACCGTCCAAGCGTCTCCGCCTCACTTAAAATGATGCGACCGGCTTGGTGAAGGGCTAGATAATCCCTACGAGGTCGACCAGTTGACAGCGCTGTTGTGGTGCGAGGATGCCTGGTCAAAGGTTAGTGCTTCGACCATACGCCACTGTTGGAATCATTCCGGACTCGTAGGTAAAGCTGCTCTTCAGTTCATTTTGAAATAACTAAATCAGTACATTGGAAAAGTATACTCAACTTAACATCAATTTATATATTCTGCGTCTTTATTTATATCAGGCGTTCCTTACTCGGGCAGATTACTGTACATGTAAGCTCAGTTCGGTACCATGCACAAGATGTGTGGTAAGTTATTGGAGACTGCAGCGCAGTGATAGACTGAGTTCTGCAAGTTGCAGAGCACACCCCGAAATAATGAACATCGCTAAAATTTCAACGAAGACAGTCTCCTTCAAGCTCGTTCAGAACTGCTGTTGCTTCGATAGACAGCGGAGGACGACACCTGCAGATCGACAAAACTCGATCCCAATCTGTCTGGGGTCGAACAGCAAAATACTATGGTCCTCATCGCGAAATTAATCCCGGCTGGAATTGTGGATGGGACAACCCTGAGGGTCTGACTGTCTTTCCGTAGTGGTTGGGCGGGCTCTCTTGGTTTTAATCAAGAGAGACCACGTGCGTGACGCGAAATGCGCAGCGAGGGAAGTACCATTGTTGAATTCGCTCAAGACAAGCTCAAGCTCAAATCTCATAGCTCAGATCAAAACATGAAGTTCGCCGGTGGCCTCCTCGTTGCGGCCATCGCCGTCGCCTCCGTCAATGCGTACTGCCCCGACGCGTGTCTTGATGTCTATAGCCCGGTCACGGACGAGAATGGCGTGACGTATCCGAACGAGTGCTCCATGCAGGCGGCCAAGTGCAAGGGCGAGAAGAAGGACGAGAACATTCTGGACGAGTACAAGCGCATCTACGGAAAGTCCTTCGGCGCCTCGCGCGGCGTCGACGACGACAGCAACACGGACGACTCCGCCAGCGACGAGTCTGACAGTAACGAGAGAAAGGTCACGGACGGAAGTGCCCCCAAGTCATACTGCCCCAACATCCTGTGCCCCGCCGTGTACCAGCCCGTTTCCGACGAGAACGGCAAGATGTACCCCAACAAGTGCGCCATGGAGGCTGCCAAGTGCAAGGGCCCCCGTGAGAACGTTCTGGCCAAGTACAAGCGCATTTACGGCCGCTCGTTTGGAGCTTCGCGTGACACTGGCGACGAGGCCGACGATGAGGACGACGACGCTGCTACCAAGTCCGAGAAATCGGAGAAGTCGGAGAAGAGCTCCAAGTCCGAGAAGAGCTCCAAGTCGGAGAAGAAGTCGCACGCCAACGGCAGCACTATCGGCCAGCTGTACGACGACAACTCCGACGCCGGCACCATTGGCGGTGACAAGCCCAAGCCCAGCAAGAAGTGCGCGGACGCGTGCCCGGACATCATGAACCCTGTCTGCGGCTCGGACGGCATCAAGTACTCGAATCCGTGCGAGCTCAAGATCGCTGCGTGCAAGCACCCGGGCCAAAACATCGTGGAGGACGAGTCCGCGTGCTCCAAGGTGGCGACGCAGGACGACACGATTCTGCGCGAGTCGAGCAAGACGATTAAGCTGGATTAAGTAGCTGGCTGACTCGGTTATCGTTCGCAGTGCCTAGAGTATAGCACTGCTTAATGTACACGAGTGGATAGGAACCTCCACTTGTCTTGAGCTATACACAATGAATGCATGAAAAAATGGATCATTCAGCAGTATTCAGCAGAACTTGTTGCCGCATTTTGCTTGCGAATCCACCAACCGCAGTAGGATATCGTGTGCCACCAAGTTGAGCTCGTACTGTAAGTCGTACAACAAGTATTATAACTTTAGCCGTTGCTGTTCTCTGATGATGTCATTAGTACTAGTATAGCAGCATCCTCACGGCGAATTTTCGCCCCGGTTGCTAGAGAGGCATTGCTTCGGAAAATGTTGTATCTTAGCTTCTCAGCACCGCCCCCAAGTATCCTATACACACTCGTACTTTTACCAAATTGGTTTCAAAAATATATGCACGAAGTGCCGGGTTTGCATCAGATTTTATTAAAATGACCGGGCTTGGAGTTTAATACGGTATAGGCAGCACGGGGACCGATGCCACGAGCGAGCGCAGTGAGCACTGGTAGACAGCGCGCGTGTTCCCGACGTTGTACACATGCTGATCAACTAGAACTTGCATGTCCGAGTCATCCGTCGCCGCCATAAATGAAGACAGGAAAGAGGCTTGACGTAACAGCAAGGGATCTCGTGCCGCATCTGGTAGTGCCGTCGTAGCTTTCGACCTATTTCAACCGTAAATCGATGTATAGTCTTTTGCTTAGTCCTGGTTTCCATGCTACAGTAGTAAATAAACACTTTTCGAATCATTCTAAGTGGCTTTGGCGTTGCCACTGTTGGCCGCTGAATCGATTGCAACAAAATTCCGGGTGGACATCGTTAAATATCCCCCGTAGTACCAGGCGAAATCGTGCTTGGGCATTCAGCAAACCAATATATGAGTAAAATTGTAACTCATGGCGAAAAATTCAGTCACATTACATTTGTAACAGGTATGAAATGTAGCCATGCGGCTCTGCAACCGCTGCCGCGATCACCGTCTGCAAGCGGCAACGACAGCCCGAAGTGGCAACCATGCGGAGAACTGCACATGAAGGATCTTTGGGCTAGAGGGCCGTGGGCAGCGGTCCGAGGAACGGATCGAAGCGAGTGGTGAGCAGCGCGCGACGGGTGGCGTGCTCCGTCGCCGCGCGAGCTAGCGAGCGCTCACTTGGGTTTGTACCCGGACGAGAGCAAGTGGGGCACCCGCGCAGCCCTTGCAGCAGCGCACGGCGAGCTGACGGACGAGAACGAGCTGGTGGACGACGACGAGGTCGTGGACGAAGACGAGCTGGTGGACGAAGACGTGCTGCCGGACGAAGACGTGCTGTCGGACGATGACGAGCTGTAGCAGGGCGACGATGAGCTGCAGTGGATCGATGACAAGCTGCAGGATGATGACGAGCAGACGGACGACGACGTGCTGCCGGACGAGAACGAGCTGTCGGACGAGCTGCCGGACGAAGACGTGCTGACGGACAACAACGAGTTGACGGACGACGCCAAGCTGACAACGAGAACGTTCTGCCGGACGAGGACGAGGTGCCGGGCGATGCCGAGCTGACGGACGAGAACGAGCTGCCGGACGTGAACGAGCTGACGAACGAGAACGAGCTCCAGAACGACGAGAGCGAGTCGCAGGACGACAACGCGCTGCCCTGGTTGTACTGAGGTTAATAAATAGGGGCGTAGGTCCCGGCTGCTTTGCGGTGGCCCACAGGTGTTGATGTTGAAGTGACAAACCCCTCATGACGACGGACCTTGGCGCGGAGGCAGCAAAAAGCACTACGAGCGACGGCCCGCTGACGAGCTGGCGTTAGCAGACTCGTTACACATTCAACGACCACTGGTATTGGATGGTTTCCTGAGTTAATTCGAGGGAAGACTATTTTTCAGAGATAAGAAGGCGAGTACACGGAGAATAGACCATCTCAGCCTCCACGATCAAGGCCAGCTCGTCGGCGTTGTGTAGATGCAGTCATTTCCAAACTCTCAACGCGCCAGAAGCAGACAACCCAGCCCACCACTCCCTGGGGCTTCGTCCAGCTCCAACACGGAGCTCGACTAGCTAACACGTATCCGAACATGATTTGACTGTGCCCCCATCGCTGCAATATCTCTGAAAGCACATTTGCTCTTACATTACATTAATTTAAAGCTCATTGAAACAGCGAGACCAGCAGTGTGCCCCCCCCCCACACGTAAGTGCTTTTCACAATAACACGAACTCACTGTAAGTGATTTAAAAGAGCTTCAAGATGAACGACTACACGTCTCACTCCACATACATGTTCGCCAGATTCACTATACAGTAACAAACATTTCACAAACGCTAGTGTTAGCTATACATTTGGCGTTTGTGAAGACCAAAAGTTGGTGTCAGAATTGCACATTGCTACTTTAAATTGCTCAGGAAATAGCATGCGATTTTGGAGAGCAACGACGTCTTACTTCCTGTGCAAATGACAATACATCGTCTATTTATCAAGGTTGTCAGAATAATATACCAAATGTCAGGGCAAAAAGAGAGTTCTCCACGTTTTCTTCACAGCTACAGAGCACACATCCTGGCTATTGTCTCCACTATATGGCACGTCTGGCCTAGTCACCGCTTTCTGTATCATGCCAATCTTCGTACTCGGTTGCCCCCGATGCTGCAGAACTGTGTGCAGCAAGCGATTTATAGATTTCTTCAGTCAACCATTGCAGCAACTAATGCAGCGTCGGACAGAATATACCGTATTTCGCATGTAGAAAGCTGCACATGATGTTCACAACAGAAAACATACCTTTAAAAAACGATGTGCATCAAAATATGTATTGTAGAAGAAAGCTACACCACAACTTCGTCCAGAATGACATTGCGGTCGAAGTCTTGAGTTTGGTCGACCGCCTTGGCCACTGGCCCTACTAGCGATAGGTTCTGCAGCTCTGCCACCAGCGACGCGGCGGCGAGGCACTCCTCGTTGAGGTGTAAGTCGCATTTCTTGTATCCATTCGCGATGGTGTCGGAGCTCAGGCTCTCCCAACTAGCGCGAATTCAATGGCACATCCCGGCGCGGCCTGGTGGAGTCAGCTTAAACTTGGCTTCCGCTGCATCAGTTGCCGCTGGATGTCCTCGAGCCAAAACCTGCGCAGCCAAGTCTTGAACAGATGATTCCATGCTACGTCTGCAGGCTGGCAAACAGACGTAGCATGGGGAGGCACCTTCAGCAGCACCACCCTAATAGATGCAGCGTAAGCCAGCACTTCAGCGGTCCAGTGGCCGCTGAAGTCATCCCAGAGGAGCAGCACGGGTTCTGCATGCGACGTGCGGTAACCAAAGTGAAAATGTAGGAACCTTAGCGAAAGATCACTGTTCCACCAGCCTAAAAAGAAAAACAATAATAATAAAAAGAAAATGAGATAAATCATTTTGAGCAAGTAAAAAAAAGAAGCGTACCTTTGCCGTTGGCGTAAATCTGCAAACCGGTTTCAGCTATCAGCTTCCTGATCTCTGGCCACGTTCGCGTGCCAAAGCCACATCGTTTTTCGTTGTTCTCCTTGACAATGGCTGGGTTTTTCGATGGCTTCATCTTGAAGACTACGAAGGGGGTATAACGTACCCCGCTTGAATCCCCCAGTAGCATCACGGTCGCACGCTCCTTTGAAGAGCCGGCACATCTCATCCACACACGCGAGCATGCACTGTTTTCTTGGTAGGCAGATACTCAAAAAATGCAGCTAGAGAACATAAGTTAAAATATACATTCGCAGTTAGAATAAATAAAAAACAAACCTGTCTGATCTGCATTGTAGATTCGCGTAATACCCAGCTGCCGAGCCATTTTCTCGACTTCTGTTGCAAACTCCGCTTTAACCTTGGCAATATCCTCGGGGCTGATTTGGCTTTGACGAGTTGGAACTCGCATACTCATGCGATGGCGGCCTCGGAATCCTTGAATCCATTTGTCAGACGATCGGAAGTTCCTGATGCCCGCTTCAGCTGCAACCCGCCGTGCTTGTAGGGCCAGCATGCGCGGCGAAACAGGCACACCTTCCTTGCGCAAACTGTTCACCTAGAATACCACTTCTAGTTCTACCTCTGGTGGGAGGATCGTCCCAACTCCTAAGCTTCGCACCTTTAAATGTTTACCTTTGCTATTTTTCATAGTAGCCTCAAGCTTTGCCGATTCACGCCGCCAGCGCTGGATCATCGTGCGCTTCGAGTTATAGAACTCGGGGGCCAGATCGTGCCAGAAATGGGCGATTGTATGTTTCATCTTGGGCTTCGGCGCATTTGCCCAGAAGGACAACACCTCGAGTTTCTTTGCGACGCTGACACTCTTCTTGATGTGCTTGGTCTGGTAGCGGCCTTTGCCATTTAGGCGTGGCCTGCCGACTGGCCGTGGCTTGGTGCGCGCCATCGGCAAAAACAAATTGGCGCCAACCCCCGAGAGCGCGGGCTACGAAGTGCAATGAAGTGAGTGGTGAGCATTTGTATTAGTTTTGAAAGGGTTTGAGTACTGCATCTCTCTACATGCGATTTAGTGCCATGGCAAATGCCGCGCACTGATTGGTAGTATCAAAGTGCATCTCATATGCCGGTGCAGCTTTCTACATGCGAAATACGGTAACTGCCACCTTAGGATAACTCGCTAGGAATATAGAGGAGGTTCAACTGTACAAAGGGTAAACATATTGTACTATTTATTTCATGGTAAATTATAGTTCTAGCCAATTAACATCGACTTTGAGTTTGTGATATTCTAATATCATACAAAATCCTAGATATATCTTTACTAAGCAAATCATCCCAATAAATGTTTTAACCAATCATATCATCAAAACTGGAGCGGCTATTTATTGGGTGTACAGCGACATGCTCTTCACCATCACTCAGTGCTGGCAGTTACATTCTGTCCGACGCTGTATGCCAACTAATTTTAGTGCTGCCTTTTTGCTTATAGTATAGCCTTTGGACTTGGACTTCACTGCTCCATGCCAGTTTTGCCAAGGATTTATCAGTGTACTGACCGATACCTTGAATTAGGTTATCTATGAATAACTTAATTCTGGGATAGCAGTGAGCCCAAAGGGAGTGCTGTGGCCAGCCCAACACAGATTAATTAGGCGGCACCTCGGTAACTGAAGCCGGTAATACTGAAGCCGAAAAACTGGCCCCGGTAACTGAAGTTAACCGAATATCGGCTCATCCATCTGAAATCAGAGAGTGATGGAGAACATTTGTACCTCACACAGGTCGTAGTCGCAGTGGCCGGATGACACGAATTCATCGGCGGTGAAGGCAAACGGAGTGGCACGCACAGCCCGCTGCTCGTGACCAAGTTGTAGTTGTTGAAAACGAGCGGAGCGGCGCGTACAACCCGCCGCTGATGTGGAAGTTAATTGTATTAGACAGATGGAAAGCTCGCGCCAGCTCCGTAGTCGTATTTCTCGAAAGCGGACGGAACCATGCAAAACCGACTGTTACAGTCATAATCGAGGAGGTCGATCGAGACCGAGTTTTTTGTCGCTAGCAGCGAACAGAGCGGCCCATACAGGCTGCTGCTGGCGTAGTCTAGAGTTATCGAAGACGAGCGGAACTGCATGTACCGCTCGCTGATCAAGTCGTAGTCGTGGAAGTCGAGCAAAATCGATTTGAAGCCGTTGATAGCGAACGGAGCTGCCCCTACAGGACGCCGTTGATGTTGTAGTCCCTGGCTTCGTAGTCGTGGTTGTCGAAGCCGAGCGGGGTTGCACGTACAGTCCGCTGCTGATGTTGTAGGCATAGAATGCAAACTTACAGATCGCCTCCGTAGTCGTAGTGGCTGCCGGTAGCCGCTTCAGTCAGTTCGTGCTGAAATGGTTGCTTGTTCTGAGTACGACAGTACCGGCGTGCAGCTCCGTTCGCTTCGGCGGCTACAAACTCACTGTCTTCCGTCTCTTCGACTACAATTTGACCAGCGGGCTGTAAGTGCAGTCCCGCTCGCGGACTACGGATCCGGCGCGAGCTGCACGCGCAATCTCGCCCGTCGACACCACCGACTTGCTGTACGGTCCTGTCCGTCGCTTTGACGCCTGCAAGGTCGGTCTCGCTCGACTTGTACAACTACGACTTAAGCAGCGGGCTGTACGTGCAGATCCATTCCCTTTCGACGGCTACCAACTCGCCCTTGAATGTCTACTACTACGACTTGAGCCCTGGGCTGCACGCGCTGCTCTGGTCTATTTCAACGCTTACAGCCTTGATGTCCTCTGTTTACTACGTCGACGTGTGGCTGGCGTTAACAGTGAAAAACAAAAATACTACGTATACGGCTTGAGCAGCGGAGTGACTGTACGTCCAGTTTCGCTTACTTTAGACGGCTACGAACCCGTTCTAGTCCGTCTCCCCCAACTACAAGTTGAGCAACGAGCTGCACATACGTCACGCTCGCGACTACGAAGACGAATAAGTGAGCTGCACGTTCAGTCTCTTACAATTACAACGACAACAACGACAGGAAAGAATACATTAATTTGTGTTCTGTCTGTGATTGATCATACTCCAGTAATATTACGAAGTAACCTTACAATTTTTAAGTTTTGCTTCTTACAGCATTTCCGGGCGCTATCGCTATCGCTGCGTTACTGGGGTATTGAACGAACCCAAACCTCTTTCCCTACGCTCAGGTTGTTGGAGAGCGACAGTGAGGCCCCGGTGGGAGGTAAACTGCTGTTTCTCGTAGTTTTCGCTGACGCGACGACACAGCTGTGGTGGAGATTCTCCACTGGAGATGCTCCACTTACCTCACACCAAGTTCTTTAGCTATCCCAGTCTACACATAGCTCTCGTCCAAACGACTCTTCAGAACATTGTTTCGTACGTTAACGGAGACTTTTTACGGAGCTGCCTCTCATATGTTTTTTGCGGCGGTCATTTGCCTCCTTTACCACATTTAACCGGAATTCATCCACCCCTTGAAAAGGGTTCCACGGTCCATGTGCATAAATCGTCGGTCGTCAACTCTTACTAAACGATTAACGCAATCGTTTGTTCGCTGCTACAAACGGGGCGATCTCCGGTTCGATAAAAAGTTAAGCTCAGTTTAATAACTTGTTAAACCTTCGAACAAGGTAACATTTGAAGGGTCGTCTTTGGGCGCCGTCCAAGATGAGTTCCTGTGTTCTTAAAAAGAGGTAAAATTCGATCGAAATCGCCCCCGGGCAGGCTATGATAGTTCATTTGCCCTACCCCATTCTCAATTGTGATACAGGGGTTCATAAATTGGAGTAAAAAGTACACCTTCGCCGTCCACGACGTGAGCTCGATGGGCTTCTTTCCCGTTGTGTCGTCGCCACCCAGCGTCTTCGACTCGATTTGCCCCAACCTTTGCCCCGCCGTTATGGACCCCGTGTCCGATGAGAACGGCGTCACGTACAGCAACAGGTGCAAAATGCTGGCGGCGAAGTGCAAGCAGAACGGAGGAGGCGGTGGCGCCCCCACGCCGGCAGTCGCTACTGCAAAGCCAAGCATCTGGGACTCCTTCTGCGCCGACGCGTGCCTTGACGTGAGGGTCACGTACACGAACGAGTGTAAGATGCGTGCAGCCAAGTGCAGGAAGAACAAGCAACAAGTGGCTAGCAATGATGGAAACGACGACTCGGCGGCGAAGACCACTCAGTCTCAATCAAGAAGTGTGCCGATGCGTGCCCTGACATCATGAACCCCGTGTGCGGCTCGAACGGCATCAAGTACTCGAACCCGTGCAAGCTGAAGATCGCTGCGTGCAAGAGCCCGGAGCTCAACATCGTAGAAGACGATGGTTCGGTGTGCAAGACGGCTTCGTCCAAGTTGTCCAAGACCTTTGATTTCTCTGGCGTTTAATCGCCACGAAGCGTGATACCAGTGCTGTAGATTGATATCGAGCCTACAGTAAAGTCTAGTCTACAGCGTTGCCTAAAAAAACCGCATGAATGGAAGTTGACCTTGTCAGCAGTTTAAAAAGGAAAGAAACGTTTTTAACGTTACAAATAAACCCGGTACACACGAAATAAAATCAAAAGCCAATTAATTGTTCACTTTGCCATTCTCCACCAAACATGGCGTCTTCCGGCGGGGGCATGAGCAACGCCGACTTCGCGCGGATGTTCCGGAAGGAGGCGCGTCAGGAGGGCGCCGATCAGGACACTAGCACACAGCCGGACGCTTCATCTCCCACCAGCGCCGAACCCGAGTTGAATCCGATGCAGGCGGCGGCTAGGAGACGGCGCCAAGAGATGGAGCCCGAGACGTCCGACGCCGCCGCTGACGAAGCTTCCGGCGGCTCTGGCATCGGTTTTGGGTCAGGAACTGGACTTGGATCTAGCTCAGGGTCTGGTCTGGGCTTCCGACCCAGTTCTGGGTCTGGAATGGGTCTTGGGGCCGACGAGAAGAAGGATCCCGCGGTCAGACCCGTCAAGAGCAAGACGTTCGGCTGGGAGAAGCACACGACGGGCTTCGGCACCAAGATGCTGGCCAAGATGGGCTTCAAGGGCCGTCTGGGCAAGAAGGAGGACGGCGTGTCGGCCACTATCGCGGTCAAGATGCGGCCTGCGCAGATGGGCATCGGTTTTGGGGACTTCGTGGAGGCTAGCAACCTCAAGCAGAACCGGAAGCTGCAGAAGGAGCTCAAGGGGGAAACTGTGGAGGACGAGGAGGCGGCAGGAGCTGCTGCGGGTGCTGTGGAGGACGACAGTCTGTGGAGAAAGAGGAAGGTGGTGGCTGGACGCAGGAAACACAAGCGAGCGGCCGAGTTGACGCAGGAAGCTCACGATATGAAGAAGCAGAAGAGAAGCGACGTCGTGCTGGACATGCGCGGACCTTCTGTCCGCGTACTATCGGACGTGAAAGCGGCCTATGACGTCGATCCACAGCGTGTGGAAGCGGCCAAGCCGAAGTTGGGCGATGAGCTCATTTACAATGTGCGGATGGTGGTGAATCTAGCGCAAGGCAAGATCTACGACTTGACGCAGAAGATTGACATGAACACGGAGACCGTTGCTGCGATGAAGAAAGAGGCCAAGATGATCAAGGCGCAATTGAACGTGGATGACGTCCGGCTGCAGCATATGCAAGCCATGGTGGAGCAAATGAAAGCGCTGGATAAGCTGCGCGAACAAGTTCTGGAGGAGCAATCCGTGGAGCTTATGTTGTCTCACTTGCGCACTGTTCGACGGAGCTTCCCGCTGGAATTCGACGCTCACAAACTGCAGCAGTTGGTGCCGTCGATCTGCATGCCTCCGCTTCGAGCCTTGCTAATGGAGTCTGATCTACTGGAGCAAAAGTCGGGTGAGGCGGTTGTCCAGCAGTTGCGGTTGGTTCAATCGTTCTTGACGGAGCTACCGAGCAAGAAGGCTGCAAAGGATGCAAGTGCGTCGGCTAGCGTACTCCCCGTTATCCGTGAAAACACATTGGCTGAAGGTGATGATCTGTACAACTTCATATTGGAGGAGACGTTATGGCCTGCAATGGTGCAGTGCGTGACTGTGGACTGGAAGGCCAAGTCCGCTCCGACCGATTGCGTTGATGCATTCCTGAGATTCAGACCATATCTCTCGAGTGAATTTGAAGAGGCTTTCTTGAACCAGCTGGTACTCGCTCGTCTGAAGAAGGAGTGCCATCGATGGGACCCTCGCTCCGATACGATACCGATCCACGAGTGGCTTCTTCCCTGGCTGCCCTACCTTGGATCTGCAATGAAGTCTCTGTACCCTGATATCCGGTTGGCCTTAGCTAGCGCCTTGAATCAATGGCATCCGTCGGACCTGTCGGTGTTTGCTGTTTTATCTCCGTGGAGAGAACTTTGGGGTGAACGCGAGTACGGCAAGTTCACTCATCGGCATATCGTGCGAAAGTTGACCCGATGTTTGCACCGCGAGTTCGAGATCAACCCGGAAAACCAATCTCTGGAAGCTCTGACGTGGGTGCTGGCGTGGAAAGACCATCTCCCTGACCGTCAGTTTATCGCTCTGTTGGAAGGCGAGTTCTTCCCCAAGTGGCTCAAGGTGTTGCGCAAATGGGTAAGCGGCTCGCCAAATCTGATCGAGCTCGAGAAATGGTACTGTGGGTGGAAGCTTCTCTTTGCGAAGAACAAGCTGGCGACGAACGAGCGATTACTGGTACATTTTCATGGAGCTCTCACACTTCTGCAGGTCGCAACGGAGTCGGTTGGTGTGCCCCATGACAGCAAACCCCCTGTTCCTGAGTTGAACGGCAGTGCGGCCATGAACTATCAGGATGCGTTGGCACTTGCACGAGATGAGGAGGTGAAGGAGTCACCGGTCCGGGAGGCAAAATCGTCGCCTCGGAGCGTATCTCGCAGCACTGTCAGCTTGAAGGATGTCATTGAAAATCTGGCAATCAGTCACAACTTGACTTTCATGCCAAAGGGTTTCCACGACGGACAGCAAGTGTACGCGTTTGGCAAGCACCAAATTATCATAGAGCAAGGCGTAGTGTTCATGGAGGAGTCCAAGGGAGCGTTCAAGCCTGTAGACCTTGAGCAACTCTTGTAGACAAACAAGCAGCCAGCAGATTCGCATATCAATAGACAAGTAGAAACACTTTTCATCCCTACCGATCAACAACGACACGATTGATCCAGCAATTTGGTGGGAAAAGGGAGAGATGGTCGAACAAGTTGGCTGCGTCATGCAGCCGAACCTGCCCTTCCACCCCCGCAATTGTATTCTAGGAATATGGAAACTAGGTTTCCTACTGACTCACAAACGAGCGCTCAGTGAACTTCGTGCATCGCCCGTCCTCCCAGTCGGGGAGAACTAGCGCACACAGCCCACTTTGACACTCGACAAGTCCTTGCGACGCCAACGAGCACACTTGCACACGCTGCCGTAAGCCAGCTAGCTGAACACTCCCGATAAATAAATGTCAGCATGCCACACAAAGCACTCCAACATGCAGGAAAACCGACGCGCACGACAAAGTGCACGTCGTCCGATCGGCAGCTCGAACCACTTGGCCCACTCGCGATTGTGCTTGCAGAAGGCAAACAGCAAAAGCGGTAGGGCCGACAGCAACTCGGGGCCAACTACAGTTGTTCGCCTGCAGGTTCATCGAACACTTGGTTTACACGCACTTCAATTCCTCCACCCACTCAACTTTGTGCTTGCAGAAGGCAAACAGCGAAAGCCAAGCAGCGGGAAATCAAAGCCGAAGTCAGCCAAGCTTAATTCGCCTGCAGGTCCATGATCACCTTCTGCGTCCACGCAGCCAGCTGCTGCGCCTGCGGGTTCTGCGTGTTGTTAGCGCACTCGCTCACAAGCTGAACAACAAACTGCTGGTGGAACAGCGACTCCACCGCCTTGCCCATCGCCTGGCCCATGTCACTAATTTATACAGGTCACAGCAGACAACAGATTAATAAACCATACACATTCCAGTACCAAGCAAGCACAGATTTCCACGTACCCAATCAAGCCCACCGCACCAGTCGTCACCGCGTCCGATCGCGTCGCAAGGTCGTTCGCCAAAGTAGCCAGGAACGCTCCAATCTGTGGCGCACACTCCATCAGCATCGGGGCCTTGTTGGCAGCACCCAGACCCTGAACAATGCCCGTCAGCGCCTCAAGCACGCTCTCGCGCAGCTGGTTCATGTACTCCACCACTTCTTCGTCATCAGTCGCAATAGATCCGCAGGCACCCGCGGCCTGCAGGATCATCTGGAGCGAAGATACGGCGTAGCGCTCGTACTCGCCCTCGATGGCAAGAGCAATGTCACCGAAGCAGGAAAGCACCGGCGGCTTCACCGAGCGGTTCAGCATGGGGTTCTTCAGAATCTCGATAAGAGCAGCCACGATGTCATCACACAGCGGCAGGATCTTGCCTTCCAGGGCACGGCAAAGGTCACCCACCACGCCCACAGCAACGTTGCAAACCATGTACTCCTCGCTGTTCTTCAGGCCCATGAGCAGCACCGGACCGAAGTACTGCATGTAGACTTCGAACTTGGCTCCAACAACGTTGGCCAGAGCACCCGCAGCCATGAAGGCCTCCTCGGCAGCCGCAGCATTGCGGGTGGAGAACACCTGCAGCAGAGCCTGCATGATGCGGTCGGCCAACGGGTCGATGTCGGTGTTCAGCTTCTGGATGGCAGCAATGAGCACACCGCACAGAAGTGCCTGCAGGCCAGCCTGGTCGTCGTGGAGGCTGTCCGGGTTCTCCATGAGGGCCTTGATGCTCTGCTCCAGGCGCTCCAGAATCACAGGGAGGCGCAGCATGATGTGCTCGTTCACCTCATCAGCACCAGCCTGCACCAGCACGTTGAGAGCCTCGTACGCGGAGCCGCGCAAGTTGCTCTCCATGGCGTTCGGGCGGCTGCTGGTCTCCAGAAGCTTGTCGAAGAGCGTGCTGAAGTACGGGGTCAGCATGTGGGCGGCCGCCTCCGACTCCTCGAAAGCCTTCACGATGTTGTGGATGGCGTAGCAAACGTTGTGGGACACACGCGGCTCCTGGTCCAGACCCTCGAGAAGCAGCTGCATCAGGCCGGGCAGCATCTCGCCGCTGATGCATCCGTAGTGCAGCTCGCAGATGCGGCCAAGCGTCCAGGCGGTCGTGTCACGCACCAGGATGTTGTCGAACTTCATGCAGCCCATGAGGAATCCAAGCGCCTGGCGCACAAGCGGGGCAATCTTGGCCGAGTCCGGGCCGTCCAGGATCGAGCCGAAGGCCATAATGGCAGCCTCCTTGGGGCGCCACTCGTTGCAGTCAATGTTCTGCGTGATGAACGCCATGGTGAGGTCAACACAGGCGTCGCCGACGACCTGGGCCACGAGCGCAAGGCACGTGGCGGCGGCCATCGACAGGTTCCACGAGTCCTCGTCCTGGTCGTCCTCCTGCTTCTTCAGCGTCTCCGTGAGCAGCGGGATGAGCGTGTTGAGCACGGTCTGCACGTAGTAGTTGCACGGGATGAAGTCGGTGCGGCCCTCCAGCTCGGCGTAATTCATCTCCTCGATCAGGTCGAGCTCAACGTCGCACATGGACGACCAGAACTCGAGCGACTGCAGGCCGACTTCGTCCTGGTCGCTCGTGATGGCGTTGAACGTCAGCTTGCACAGCGTCTCCATGTACTCGGCCAGGTACTCGTAGTACATGGTGGCGATGGCCGCAACGCACTCGTAGGCCACGACGCGCGTGCGCAGGTCGGGCGACTGCGTGGCCTCGCAGATCTTCTGCATCAGGTGGTCGCGCTCCTGCTTGCGCTTGAAGTTCTCGCTCACGAACTCCAGACTGTTGCGCAGGGCCGTGACGGCCGCGAGGCGGATGGCCGGCGGGCGGTCGGCGCGGATGCCGTCCACGATGGCCGTGAGGATGCGGTTCGTGTCCTGCTCGTCGATAGCGTTCTCCTCCAGCTCGTCGCAGAGGTAGCCGAGGCACTCGAGCGTGGCGTGGATGCAGCCCTCGCTGCCGCCCGTCACGTTCTGCAGCAGGGACTCGAGCAGCGTGGGCCACTCCTTGTTGGGCAGCTCGATGCTGCCGATCTTGGCCACGAGCTGCGCGCTCGTGTGGCGGGCCACGGGGTCGTTGGACTGCAGCACGCCGAGCGAGCCGTCCTTGATCTGCGTGCGCAGGGCCGGGTCCATGGCCATCCAGGCGTTGATCTTCTGCTGCTGCAGGGCGTCGTCCTTGGCGTCCAGCACGTTCTTGAGGTACAGGCCGGCGGCCTGGCGGCCCACCACGGCGAACTCCTCCGAGGCCAGCGCCTGCACGAGCGTCACCATGAACTGGCCCATTTGCTGCTGCAGCGCATTGTTCAGGAACTCCTCGGCCTGCTTGCGCAGCGTCAGGTCTGGAGACAGGATAAGGCACAAGACAGGTTAGCGTATCCTGACCCGGACAGGTTTGGCTACATTCATACACGTTCACATGCGTACCAGGGCTCTGGGTGTTGAGGAGGGCGGCGGAGATGTCCATGGTTGTGTAGGGAGGGGGGAGGGGAGGGGGGATGCACAGAGGGAGGAGGGGGGAGCACGAAGGCGATGCAGGGGGCGGAGGATCGGCGAAGAGGGAGGGGGCCGACTTTTGGCTCGGGCTCGTCTCGCGTGGATGGATAATGGGAAAAACGATCGAGAAGGCGGGCGGACCTAGTCCCCGGTCGTTTCGGCCATGCATTTTTCGTGCGACAAGATTGGTTGAAACTGACGTGACACTTTCAGCCAATGATATCGCGCAGTTCAACAATTTCCGCCAATCAGTTCGGGTTTTACAGTTATTCCCCGGCGTTGCTATCTAACCTCCGGCCAACATCTGTCAATCGTGCTGCTGCTGCGTCCGCAACGGATCCATTTGATTGAGGGATCCGTTATGGGTTGAAGTGGAACCCCCCCCCCAGCTGCAGTAACGGCGTGGTTATGAGGGACCTGTTGGCAGCAGAACATGGTCGTTGAGGTCGATTGACACTAGAGTGTGTTGCATGAAAGAGGCCGTTGGGTGACAAGCTTATCTGGTGGTCGACTGCTCTTACAACTCGCCTGCACGATTGCCTCCGCTCACAACCACGGCATCCATCCTTGAAACGTGCGCCCGAGCACGTCGGGTGCAGTAGCCATCGCCAAAAGCTCTTGCGCTTGCGCTAGCGAGCTCATTGCCGCCATCTCGTGGGTGCCGCTCTCACTGCTGCTCGCAGCGTCGACCAGAGCGTGGAACTTGCCAATGTGCGGCTTGAGGTGTGGGTTCTGCGACAGCTCCTCCTTCAGCAGCAGCTTGGGTGAGACGCCCTCCAACTTCCTCCGCGCAATTGCAATCTTGACATCGGGCAGCCATGCTGTGGCAGCGGGAGCGCCAGCAGGGGAGGCACTCAACTTCTTGCTGGAACGAGACGCCCGCGTGGGGGTAAGCTCCTCCACGTCCTCCATGTCGACGTCACTGTCCTGCAGGGTTGACCGATCATCGCCCTCCGATGCCTCAAATAGCGCCTTCTGGTACGTCGTGGTGGACTGCTGCCAATCCAGCAGAGGTTCGTGCAGGAAGACGTTCATCACGCTCTCCACGACCTGCCGCTTCGCGCGCAGCGCCTCAAACACTGCCTGCATCTCTTGAGCTAGTAGATTCGCACCATCGTACGGCTGGAAAACAAAGTCCATCTGCCTCGTGTACCGGAAAGGGATCAACTCGGGAACAGGAAGGATACTTGCGCCGGCACCAAAACTTACTCCAAAGTCGATTCCGATCACACGGCCGTTCGAGAGGTTAAAGAGGAAGTTATCCAGGTGGCGATCCCCGATGCCGAGCACGTAGGAGCACGCGTTGAACACAGCCAGAGACTTCAGAAAGTGATCTCGAACCAGCAAGAACGCCTCGACGTTTGATCCCAACCCCAGCAGTTGACGCCGCAAAAGATCCCCTGGGATCATCGCCTGAACTTTCGCGAACTGGTCCACCACGTCCTTCGAGCGAGGAGCGACAACCTTTGCGCTGAAGCTCGCGCCACGCTGTTTCAGGAGAAACGATTCGTACGCCTTAGCCGCCGTAGTGTTGAACAGTTCCAGTTTCTGCCTCTTGTTGCTCTTGAGATCCGTACAGCGCTCGTCGATTTGCAGTTGCGCCTCGATAACTCCTTTCAACGTCGACGTACCACTAACCCACTCGAGAATTCCGATCTCCTGAGTCATGGGGATCACGTCGTAGATAGTAAGAGAGAGTCTCTGATCACGGCACCGTGGGTCTGCCTGGAGAATTTGGTTCATCACACCGAAGAGCTGCTCAATTCTTTGATCGAGGCGCAAGTCTTCGCCGCCCTTGACAAGAAACGTGTAGTCTTTCTCGTCACTGCAGTGAAGCGTCAATCTTTTCGGCAGCTGCTTCGAGGCCAGCACCCCAAGCATCGAGTCAAAGCTCAAAATTCGCACATGTGTAGACGGATCTGGCGGGCCCCAAGCTGTGCCACGAAAGAAGAGCCAAGAACAATTACGTGAGTATGCCAGTACATAACCTTAAACCCCCACATGCAAACTTACACGCCGTGTACTGTCCTGGGAGTTCCAGCGAGCAGCTGGAATGATCAAACTCCTCGAGCCATTCTGCAAAATCTCCGAGGTGTGCCTTCATGTCTTTCGTGATTCCAAACCTGCCCGGGGTAACGCTGAAGTGGTTCATGATCCACTCCCGAGCGCTGTTGACCGTTTTTGAGGTCATCTTACTGCCATCTTTGCCCATTATCTTCTCAACGTCTCGCTTGGCTTTCCGGCTCCAGTCACGATTGTAGCGGCCGATCTGGGCTCCGAGTAGTGGACGATCAGGCGAAAAACAGTCTTTCCACAGGAGTTCTACTTTGTGCCGTGCATCTGACGTTCGATTGTCTTCTAAGAGCTTGGCGATCTCTCGTAGACCCTCTTTTAACCGGATTTCAGGGTGGTGGATTCTGCACAGCTCAAACAAGGGTTAGTTTGTTACAACATTGAATCCCATTGTAAGAAACAAGACGTACAGTCGTAAGGCAGTGACGAATTTCTCCATCACTGGATTGGCGAGCAGAACCTCCAGGCGATGCAGATTTACTTTGAATGAGTCCATGGAGGACTTGCACGTAACCATGAAGTCATAGAAGAGTGCTACTGGGTATTTCTCGGCCATCTGCGAGAACAGCAACGAAGATTACAACGAGAGGACTACATCCTAAAGAGATGGTTGAAACGCACCTTTTCCAAAATCAAAACAATCGTTCCACCGATCGGCCCGTTCAGCAGAGCCATGAGCTGAGCCGACCATTGTAGGCATGTCCAGAGAGGGCACTTTGTGAGAACATACTGCTCAAAATCAGTCACGATGTCCGGGTAAGGCGCTATCACATCGCATATTTGAGGGAAGTAGTGTGCGCATTCACGATCTCCAGCAGCCATGCCTCCAAGAACATTTACAGCCAGTAGCTTCACCAATGCTTTTCTGTCGGCAAGTTGACTGAGCTTCTCCATCTTCTGCTTGAATAGCAAGTCGTTCAAAAACTCAATGAAGGTCAACCGGCACCTCAGAAATGCAGCTGATGCTTGTTCACCTTGTTTTCCTTGCGAGCTGGCCGTTGCGTTGATGCGCTCACAGGAAACCTTGAACATGTCGAGTGAGCGAGAAAAGTATTCTTCTTTCAGGCTGTCGTCGACATCATTAATGGCATAAAATTCTGCAGCGCTAGCAAATGCCTTCGCCTCCAAGTAGCCCATGGCTACTTGATCATTTGCACTTGCAGTTACCATCATGTTCATGATCTCCACGTTGTCAAACATTTTCGTGGCTGTCTCGTAGTATCTTGTGATTAACTTGATCGAGGTTGGATTCAAGCCATCCTTGCCGGATTGGTGCTCTTGTCGATCAACCAACTTCAGTACGTGCGAAACGAACACCTCAACCATCTGCACACTAAGCTTAGGGAGTTGGTGAGCGTTGCACAGCTCGCGGTAGTTCTTCAGCATTTTCGATGCCAGAGCTAAGATGTTGCAGGAAATGGCGGCATTGGCATATTGCAGCATAACATTGCTCTTGATCCCCAGAACAGCTGATCGTAGCTCGTCTGACAAAGTGCCTTGGGCGTGTCCAAAATCCAGCAGAAGGCCAACGATGGTATTTTGGACCATTGTATGCTGAGACCATAGAACCATGCCGTCCTCTCCTGTGGAAGGTGGTGATCTCCTCCACGCATCGATGAAACCCATAATATCAACCTGCTCCGTCTCGTGCGGATTTTGGTAATCACCACCGAAACGTAGCAATACTTCGTCAATCTCCACCATTGATGACAGAGACTGCATCAGCTCCAAACGAGAGGATGACGCCATCGAGCTAGTCTCTCTCCATACTTTCAGGAAGCTGCTGTAAAAGTTCTCGATACTCACACGTGCTTGGTTCTTGTCACCCACCGAAAGGTACGCCATACAGGCTTCAACCGGGAATTTCGACTGAACAAGCCCGTGCTTCATCGAATCGTGGGTTGCCTTCTCAACGAAGCTGCGAAGATCTTCCACCCTGTTCGAGCTGTCACTTCGCTTAGCCTCCGCGAGACCTAAGCAGGAACGCATGTAATGCCCGACACCTTGCTCTTGATACGGCGCACGCTGCTTCCACAAAAACTCGCTGTCGTTCTTATTCAAATCGGAAATCTCGCTGATCAATGTGTCCCAGTTGTTTAAGATTTCCAAGCAGTTAAATCGCTGCCAACGGCATCGCGTGGCATCCGTCTCAGTCGCAAGAGACTTTCCACCGTCGAGAATGTCCAATTGTGAATCCAACGTACTTTCTGCTTTCTTATACGACGCGATGGCAAGCGGGAGGTCTCCAGATAGTTGTGCTTGGAGAGCAAGCTTGGACTCGTCTGTTGTGGCGCATGCCATTGACAGCGCGATCAGAAAGTTCCGCTTGTGCACCGTGCTCAACAGCTTGTGGAGAAGATCCCAACTTGTGACCGATTCCTCCGACCCTAGATTCAGGCCCAGACCATTATGCTGAATGCCATAAATCAACTGTTCTTCCAGTGCCAACTCACTGAGGTGATACTTTCCGCTGGACAGACCCGCTTCCCCTATAGCCTTTGCTGGAATAACCAGTTTTTCGCAAAGATTAGGGCTTCTGACAATACTGGCGAAGTATGCTGATATGATACAGCCGCTGTACACCGGGGATGCCTTGGAGAGGGTCAACGTCTTCTCGAGTCTATCCGCTAGCTCTGGGATGTTTCCAGACTGTTCAAAGTGCGGGTTTGCCACAATCGATGAGAACAGAGCACCGAACACGAGACTTGATGTTTCGACGTGGACTTCGCAGAGTGCTATGATGGGATCCACAATATCTTGCTGCGAAATCTGAATGTCTGGAAACTCACCGACGCGGTACTTTCTCTTAATTGATACGCGGGCCTGGCGCTCTTTTCGCTCTCGGGTCACCCGAGCCTCTTCTTGCTTCTTTTGCAGAGCATACTGGTCTTGAAAATGGCGCTTTGAAGCCTTCTTGTCATAACTCGACGGGTCTTTCACGGACGCTGCAGTAGCGCATTGTTTAGAAAAGCGTCTTCTTCCAGGTCTCTGCTGTAAAGCTTCCACTTCCCCAAAGCTTTGACTGTAGTTTGGTGTTAATGCTGCTGCAGATGAATTGCACAGGCGACAGTAAAATAGCTTAGAAACCTATAACCTTCCGTAAGAGAACACATGTGCTTACCTGAAGCGTGCGAATTGGAGGTAAACAACTGGGACTGCAACGTGCTACCTATTGATCCTCCACCTTCCGATGAAAAAGAGTGCGCAGTATTGTTGTTTTGCTGCGTTGAACCTCGTCGAACACTGAATGTGTCGGCTTCCACAGAAAACAGCGGTGTCATTGACTGCGCTGTCGACTCCCAAGTCACATCAATGCTGGTTTCTGCATACTCGCCACCGCCCAACGCACTTGGGAATAATGGTCGTTCAAACGCATCGCTCTCTTTCGACATCCCAACAAGCAAATTCGTCGCATACAGCACCCATTTCTCGTCAAAATCTTGGGAGTACAAAGACCCGA
The DNA here is from genome assembly GCF_000149755.1 of Phytophthora sojae. Lineage (NCBI taxonomy): Eukaryota > Oomycota > Peronosporomycetes > Peronosporales > Peronosporaceae > Phytophthora > Phytophthora sojae. The sequence goes on from NW_009258116.1 coordinate 3,333,272, forward strand.
AGACCGCGAGAAGCCGGTCACTACAGGAGTTCTTCATAAAATCCGAATTGTTCCAGTACTCAAATGCTTCTTTTCTTAGTAGTCCATCTGGGTCGCACAGTCCGCGGAGTAATGAAGCTTTCAGTCGTGTTTTCACCTGAGATGACACATCCCTTTCGTACAACTTCTTGGCAACATTAAATAACATCCCGCGACATTCTGGGAGCTCGTGCGTTTCGTAATACCTAAGCATGCCAAGACCACCGTCGGATGTGTTGGCTACCAATCGTTCGATCTCAGGTATAGCCAAATGATTCAAAAGGCACGACACAGCTCGAAGAGTACTTTGTTGTACTCCAGCGTGCCGGTGTGCCACAAAACGCCCAAGAACTGACTGCACATGAGCATACATATCCTTGGCAACATGCTCGTTCGCGGCTGCGTTAGTCAGAGATTCGGCCGCAAGCAAAGCCCAGGCATCCACCGAAACAGACTTGGGCAGCACGAACGACAGACGTTGAAGCATCATCGAGTCAATCATTTCGGGATGATGCATCGACGCATTGCGTAGTAGTGCCAGAAAGCGGCCAAAGTCTTCATCGTTGTAGGAGCCGATGATTAAGTTTGTCAACTTGCACATGAACTCGTCGCCCTGCAAAGGATTTGCACTCTGCAAGTAGAGCCCACCGACTTCTGATGCCAGGGTGTACAATGATGTAGTCCTGCTCTTCATCACCAGCAAAATTCCATCCTCGATGGTTTGTTCCTCTTCTTCGGATGTTAACGTGTCCGCTAGTCCAGCACTTAGCAAAGCACTGACAATTTGGAGGGCAGTAAATTGCTTTGACGACTTCATCCTGCCATCATCATCATCCGAGTAGATGTACTTCTTGAGAAGATCCACCTCGATACTCACCAAATCCTTCCAAATCGCTAGCAAATCCGTTATCAACAGCAGATTGCTGTCCCGAATTATATTATTCCGGTTTGGGCAGAGCTTGATTAGCTCGTTAATAAAGCGGTCAGCTGTGGCCTTGGGAGGTGAGACCGCAATATTCTTCCAGCTATCCAGCATCAGATTACAACCATCCCGCAAAAGGTAGCTGAATTCGGGGGTCTTTTGACCACTAGTCGCGTCGAGAAGGGTTTCCATGACCGCAGGTAGCCATGACGATGCGTACATCTCAAATACTCCCGGGACATTCAACACCACCTTGCTTAAGAATAAGCGCACATTCAGAGGAGTTGAAGAGCCGACAAGCACATCAAATATCTTCTTCATCCAGCCAGGCATTGCCTTTTCTCCCCACGTAGTACCAAAGTCCGCTTTCATTTGCATCAGCACGCGCACCAGTGGAATCATGCAAGGGTGCCGGTTGAATTCATCTAGTTCGATCTCAACGTTCTGATAATCAGCAGTCATCTGATCAATATCCAAAGGCACAGTCATGGCAGATGCTCCCATGGTGTCCGCGTCCATGCTCAAGCTACTTGAAGTAAAGAACTGTAACGCAGCGGGTCCATTTCGTTTTGGTTTGGAGCTTCCTGATACATTGGGGTCACTGTGCGCTTGCAGTGAAACCGCAGACAAGCTTGAAAGAGGTATCGTAGCAAACTTCTCCGTCTCAGCTGGCAGCTCATAACTATGTGAGAGGTCTAGGATATTGCTCCAAAGTGCTGGCTGGAACAGAATTTGGTCGAAGAACTTCTCTTGCTTTTGTGTCCGTGACACGGCGGTCAGCAGACAGCTGTAGGCTGCACAACATGCCAAGCGAATGAGCTCGTCGGTGTCTCCGTATGCCTTGGTTACCATTTTGCTCGCACATTTGCACACCAGCATTGTAAATTCGCGGCCCTTTCCGTTTTTGTGACCCAGAAAAGCCGAGTTAATGTCGGTCCGAACAACCTCGGGATCCATTAGTCGATACAGGACTTCAACCAAAGAAAACGTCACGAACACGCCTATGCGGCTCCCTCCGGTTGTGACCTCAGCCGAAGTCGAAATCAGCGCTGCAAGCACGCCAATGACGGTTGACTTCTTCGTTGTGCTCTCCATCAAGTAAAACCGTTGTAATGTGTCTTCAGTTTGACACTCAATCAGAGGCGTAAACACTTCTTCTAGCAGTGTTTTTCGAATGGCAACTTCTAGCGCAGGATCCAGCAACACATCCAAGAGAGCTCCCAATTGTAGTCGTACTCTGTCGCTGCTGTTTGAGACGCCAGATTCCACAGTGCCTCCTAGTGCGATCGAGAATCTTGCCAGCATCTGCTTGATTTCAGCCCTGAAAAGATGTTTATCGGCTTCCTTCAGGCTTGGGTAAATAATTTTAAGGTATGCAACTGAATTGCTTCGCTCGATAACACCCAATAGCTCTGGAAATAACAAGTGGAACACATCGTAATTCTTCGATCCACGAGAGACATCTGTCGAGACGATCGGAAACTCATCATAAACGAACGCCACGAGACACTCTAGAATCGGATTTGAAGACTGTTGGTCGCTTGCAACCAGTCTCGAAGTGGGCCCCATCAGAGACAACATCTGCAAAATTTCAGCTTTCACTAGGTAGCTGCATCCACGCTCCTTGAGAAGAGAAATAATGGCATCCCGGATATCCGGGATCGGCCCGATGCGCACAGCCCCGACCAGGTCTTCGGAGCACTGCTGGCACAGCTCCAAAAAATATCGGAGAACTCGCAGTAGTGAAAGCGTCCGCTGCGTGTCCGCTTTGACAGTCTCTAAATTCTTGATGAATTGCTTGATATTCACCACTAAGGTTTTAGTGAACACATCCCATTCGCTCAACTTTGCCGGGTAGACTTTAAAGCTGGTCACTTGATGCAGGACATCGGCCAGAACGTTGACCACGTAGTCATTTGTCAGTGACAATGAAACCAACTCACTAGCACTCCACTTCCACACAGCAAGCGTAGGAATGAAGTGAATCACATCGTTGAGTACTGGGCCGTACACTTGTCGATCAGCAGGGCTCACGAATATGTCAACAATTTTCCAGCCGCACGCAGCTGCAGCCTTCAGAGCCACAATTGCCACGGCGTAGTTGTCAGGTAAGTACTGCCCATATTGGAGTGTCTTCTTTGCTACGAGAGCAAACGTCGTCGCGTGCTTGTCCGCTACGGGATGACTTATAATCTGAGTACTTAAAACCTGCGGAGCAAAATTATGACAAAAGACTTAGAACAAGGTTTCACCCGGGATCACTCCCAAGCTAGACGGCTTACCTTGCTTCCAAATAAGGACAGTCTCTGGATGGTCCTTGCATGGTTGGCAAAAGCTTCATTGCTGTTCACGTCGGCAAGGCACGGTGATAAACTTGAAAGCAACGTGTCCACCGATTCCTGCATTTGATGGGCCCACTCTTCGCTCCGTACCACAACGCCAGCACAGAAGTCTTCAATTTCGTCAAAAGAGCTTGCATCAGTTGCCCAATCATCATCGCGATGCAGTAGTGTCTGGAGAAGTTTCTCAACCACAGCAGAACGGAAGGTCTGGCTATCCACGTCAGCAACATCCCGAAGAATTTCAGTGCCACAGCTCATAAAAGACTTGATACAGCTGCACAGCGATGCTAAAACCGATGCATATGCTGCAATCCAGTGTGACGGCATCAGCGAGCCCTCCCAAGGATTTCCATGTTTTAAGAAATGCCCAATCGCCCATGATAGTATATGCTGGCAGCTGCGTTCACTTGTATCCGCCGTGGTATGCGTGTGCTTTCGCTTCATTTTTTCTTGTCGCGAATCCACCGAACGAAGCTTAAAGAAGTCATCTGCCTTCGGCCCTAGCAACTTGACGCACCATACGTAACTCTCAATGGATGCAGACAACTGTTCCAACCACTCAACTGACATGTCGGGTAGCGCGTGAGCTAGTGAGCTCATCGGCGTTAGCACGACCTTAACAGAATCGTTGCCGTGCGTTGACGCATAATGATCGATCCATTCGGAACTCGACTTGTCGACCAATCCGCTGAATGACATGAAAAGCTGTCGACATAAACGTCGAAAGAGAACTTCACGCGCACCAACCTGCTGGAACAGCCAAATTGTCGTTTGCTGAAGGATGCTACCTCCTTCAATCGCAGCATCCTGTCGCGAGGTTGTCTTCCCTTTCCCTTTCAGAAAGAGTTGCGGGAAGCGACATATTCCACGTTCAATCTTCATAACAGCTTTCGAAATGACGTCCCGTGATACATCTGTGTTGTTCTGAGCATCAGAATGGCACAAGCGCAGGGCATACAGAAGGTTCTTCAGGCACGGCATCGCAAACTTTGTCAGCACTGCTCCATCTTCGTCATTTAAGGATCGAAGGAAATAGCTAATGGAGGCGGCGGCTCCACTGCGCTGCACAGCACCAGGATGGCGGCACAACGAAAATACTCTCTCGAAGATTTCTTCGACCTTAACCTGAGCAGATGTATCTTCGAGGGCCCGTGAGAGGAGACTCGCAATGCTCCGAGCTGACATCGTACGGACGGCAGTCTCCGGATCCGATAAACTACGGGTCAACTCGTCCAGCATGCTTGCGTACTCGAACGGAAATGTGTCGCTATTCGATGCAAGCCAACGAAGCAGCTGAAAAAGCAATGGCTCGAATAGTGATCTGCAAATCTTCTCTGGGTCCGTAGCTAAACGCAAAACACGTGGAAATATCCCTCGCCACAGATCGTAAAATACTGTTTTCTTGCCCGCTGCATGTGGATGCGTCGTCGTTTTGCCACATAAATAACAAACCAAAGCATGATAGCCTTCACTCGCGCTTGCTTTCACGCGCCGGACGGAACTGTTGGCTGCTAAGTCTCCGAGATGTGAGATGATAGGATCCATCGCCAGTGACAATGCTACCTCGCTAAGTTGAAGCTCCAACCGAAAAAATGGTGACGAAACACTTCCCATGCTACCACTAGCATTGGCAACCGAAGGAGGTTCGCTTATCATCAGCGATACTTTGCCGCCACACTTTCCCAAAAGTAACAAGATGCGGCGCTGTAGCTGAGCGAGGTCGGATTCTGCTCTAGGATCGGTAGTCAGTCTGCTTTTCCCGATTGCTTTCACCAAAGACACATCATCGCTGCTTAGCCCATCTTGATCCAGATATGCTGCGAGTAGCGGCACGACTTCCAAAATCGCTTCTTCCAGCTTGTCTGGGCAGTGCTTTTGCCAACGTTCCAATCCTCCAATGGCGACAATCGCAGCGGGGAGGTAGGATCTCCCAAGCTCCAAGATTGCTCCTACGACATCAATCAGAGCTTCAAGGGCTGTCAATCCTATTGGTGCTGCCAAAACAAACTCAGCACTCGTCAAAAGCAATTCATCCTGGTAGAAGCGCGCTTGAGCACAAACCCGTTGAAGGAACCGCGTAAGGTCATCACGAAACCGCGCCTGACGATCGGAGTCATATCCGTCGAAATACGGTGTGGCTTCGAAGTCTTTTAGGTCATCAATGGCCGTAACAAGAACTGTAGCAATTCGGTAAAAGCTTGAAACCAGCGGCAACTTGGAAGCCAAAACAAACACTTGTTGCATAAGAGGGGGGATCTGTTTCACCAGCAACGCCATGTCATTTTAATGTTTGGAAATAATACCCTCAAGCCTTTCACATATATAACGACGTACCCATGGGTGTAACAGCGACCTCGGCAATTTACCAAGCACTCTCTCAATAAACTCCGTCAGGTTGAGCATAATCGAGTGATCGCGTGGAACGATTGGCTGTGAACCAATGGAAGCAGAAATAGTTAGCTCGAGGCACAAGCATCCCTAACAATCCGAACTTACCGTGTATCCAGTCGCATTCTTCCCGTTGTTGGTTGATTGCAGATCGAACTGGTAGGACAGATTAAGCTGGCTAATGATACCAACGACTTGCTTTACTGTCGAATCGAAAAGCATCGCTTGCAAAGATCTCCCGGCATCCGTAGGCTCCTTCATCTCAACATCGTCGCTACTGGTAGATGTTTCTACCGGTGTATCTCCAAGCGCTTTAGTGCGGCGACGAAGCAAAGCCAACCAGAATCCTTCGTAATCGTATAGAAGGTTTGTCACCAACTCGCCCGTGTCGGGGTGATAAATAACCTGCAGTGCATAGAATAAAAAAATCAGACAGTCAGGACATTTCTCAAATAATTTCTCTTTGGTAAGATAGCCCCTCACCGCTTGATCCGGGTCCGTGACGTTCGAGATGCTCAGCATCAGTGTGTGAAGCATAAATCGATCAACGAGAGAATCGATCACTGTCCACTTTGACAATGCGGCAAATACCACGATAACCGACTTGTGAACCACAACTTTCGACTTCCAAAGGCACTGAGGATATGCTGCCATTAAATGGCATAACACGTCCCCTACGAACTTGACGTAGCCTTGATCTAGTGGAACATCACGACGCTTTACGGCAACAAAGCATGTGCCAAATGTCAATGTTGAAACGTATCCCCAAGTATGCTGATAGTATACACGCAACAAAGCATCTTACCTCTTGAACGAAATGTCCAACGCATTGCACATATTGGGAAACAAGTGGCCATCTCCACGCTGTTGCCTTTGCATCCAGTGCCAATAGTGTCTCGCCAAACGTTTTTAGTTTATCTTCAATCTTGCTGTAACCTTTCGGCCCAAGATATACGTAGATCGATCGAGCGAGCCACCCAAGACATTGAACTGCGAATGCCATCATCGTCGTACCAGCGGCAGGATCACTCACAACCGGTAGGACCTCTTTCAAAATCTTGTTCAAGCACTTCTTCCGCGTGTCGTCTTTTGACCCCGCCAAGTACGCATTCAAGGCTTGAAAAACTGCATTCGAGCACGCGAACGCATGCTCTTTGACCTGGCAGATACCAGTAAATAAAGCGCAATACGGCTCTTCGTGAGGCAAATCAACCACGTGCTTCGTCGAAGGGTATATGCTATGACGTACCGTTTTGTTCTCACTCATGCAGCAAAATTTCATGTACGTAAACCACACGTGGCCACTTGGGCCAATCTCTTGGTGAAACATGTGCGCGTGCTTCGCCAGGAAAATTTCAGACGAGTTTGTCACGTGGTACCGTGAGAGATTCCCGCTCACAGTCGTGGCAAAAACTGTCAACAAATGCCTGCATACACCATTCCAATCGCACACGTTAGCCTGCTCCTCCTCAAATACAACCGCCCAAATCATACAACTCACGAGTAAATCTTCTTGCGCAAACCCTCATCTCCCTTGTAGCGTTCAGGATCACACTCGAGCAGCCGAGCCAGCGCAAACAGTAGCCCATTCACCATCATCATCTCGGGCGCATTGCTGGAAAACTGCTTCTCCAGTGCGTCTTCACTCCAACTTAGCAGCGGGGCTGCCGCTTCCTCCATATCTTGCGGGAACTTCTCCACCAAGTGGCCGATTACCTCGAGCATTTGTCCCTGTACAGACAGTAAGGCAACACGTCCAAGTGAGTCACCCACCACAACACCCAGAAAGCACACTCAAATAACACCTTCGCCGTCTGTGTGGCCTTGGAGAACTTGATATCATAGAACAACTTGTCCACGTAGGCTCTGGGCTCAACGTCGTCTTTGGAAACTCGGTTGTCCGCGTACTTGAGCACATTGACGACCACCTAAGGGCAACAGCAGCAGCAAAATCAACCCTTACTTCTCCCTCTCACTAGTAATAGACGAGATACTTTACCTCTAATGCGTGGGCTTTGACGCGGTTGAACGGGTCGGCGCGCGCCGTCTGCTGGCAGGCCTTGTACGTGTCCACCACGTGCTGCTTGGTGAGCGCCCTGTGGTCCCCGTAGGCCTTGAGGAAGGACGCCAGCAGCTCCAGCACGAGGCCTCTTGCCGCGCAGATCTCCCTCTTGCGCGAGTCGTCGGCGAAGTCCGCGCTGGCGGCCAGGAAGCGCAGCAGACTGGGCGGCTCCGCGCTCTGGAAGAGGAGGATGGTGCACTGCTGCGCCGAGGCCCGCGAGCGCACCATGGCGTCCGCGATCTCCGTCTGCAGGTGGTCCAGCGTCTCCTCCACGCTGTCCACGGCGTGCTGGTGCGCCAGGAAGGCCGCCAGCTCCTCGAGCCGCTCGCCCAGCTTGCGCGCCATCACTTTGCTTCAACTAACTTTTTGCAAAAAGTGATTTGTGCACACGTTTTGTGTTTTTCTTCGTGTTTTCTACATTATTATTTTGATTTTATCGGTATTGGATTTTGTTCACTTCCAGAAGGAGTCTAAATGTTTGATTCTGAAACTTGTACAGAAAGGGAATAGTTGATGTGGTGTACACAAGTGATCTTGAAGAGCAACATGGCCCCGATGCTTAAGGAAGCTTTTACAGACCAAGCCCGACGCTAGAGCTACGCCTAGACGTCGTATATTGTCTGGCTTCTCTAGGAACATGGAGAGAATATGCGACTCTTTCATCCTTTTGTTACCCAGGCAACTATCTGTGCTTTTCGCTGTCGATCATTGGCGACTACCTTTTTGATGCACTGGCAACTGCAAACTTCAGCAGTGCCGCGGTGATGTTAACACGGAGCTCTAATGCGACAACAAGGCCCTCTGTCACTGCGGACATCCTGGCCGGCATGGCTGGCCTGACTATCACTTGTCGGCCAGTTGGATGAGCTTGGCATCTGGGCTTTGGCTTCCACGATGCGGAAGTCATACACGGTGGCGTTGAAATTCTAAGTTGCTTTGATTGCGGTTCAGACAGCAACCCCAAGGTCGCGCAAGCGCAGCCCGCGTGGGGATATCCCCACCACAGTAGCTCTTACAATAAATACTGGCCGTTCGTGCACTCCTTGTATCCAGCTCATGTTCATCGTCGTCGGGTTGTTCCAGAATCTGGTACTGATGCAGATCTTGGGGTACGATGTTCACGTCAACGTCAACAGAATTCCGGACGCCCGATGCCTTCATGGAAGATAGGACTCCCTGTGTAAACAACGCCGCCGATGGGCTGTACGTCGTGCGGGCCACGGCATCGGGGTAGGTGGAGAGCTGGAATCGACACTCTATATACTGAATGGACGGTCTTGCTGTCGTGTGCGGGTTGGACAGTAAGGCAATTGAGGCCAATAGAGGTATTATTGTTGAAGTGATTCTGGCGATTGGTTGGATTAGCTGTCATCGGTATTATTACACCTACTTGGAGCTTGGTGGCTCGCATCATCCTTTGAACTTGCAGTCTACAAGTAAACACACAGTCACTAGCCGGCCTACAACTTCTAGGCCTTACTGTATTAATCGTTTCCGCGTCTGGGAACGAGTAGCGCATCACTACATAACTTAGACCCCTTTTAAAATCCCCACGGATTAACACCGCCGACAAGAGATGAGACGGTTTCATGTCATGTATCCCTTTGATTGACCCCCCACCTGATACGTGAACTGAGATCCTGAACTGAGACTAGACCTCGCTAGGCGTACCAGACTGCTAAAACGCACAGAGCCTACTAGCTGACCGCCTCAACGTCTCTGAGATTTACGCACTCGGCGGCAAACAAGGCCTCGCCTCGCCCGATCCAACGTTGAAGTTTTCGGCTTGATTCGGCTAACCTGATTGGGTAAGCACTTCAACTTGCCTTTTTGGCTACATAACTGCTCGACGACATCACTTTGCACACCCAACAGAAACTTGCAGGTGCAAAGAGGCTGGGAGCAGGCTTTCCTGCACACCGACAGCCAGACCGTGGGTATAACGCCGCGTGATTTGATCCCCGACACGCGCCCTCTTCGCCGTCGGCAACACGCTAGAGGTAGGCGATTTGCACCACAACTGCGAGGCTGGTTGAAGCTGTCCCCCGCTCGTGGTCACCCAGCTGCTGCGGCGTACGACCACCAGATTCAGGTTCCAGATCCCGCCGGGTCCCGCGACGCCCAACCAATGGCTCGGATCGGCCGAGTCGAGTCACTTTGGCAAGGACCGGGCTGCCTTCCTGGCCAGCGCCACTCACTGGCCGCCGGCACGCGCCCGGTGGCGCATGTCGATGACCCAGACGCGGCGCCACCGAGAGCCGGCAGCCAGTGAGCGGAGCTCGTGGAGAGAGAAGATACCGCGGCCACTGGAGTTGAAGCACTTTGGCTCGCTGCAATTTTGCCAGCCAGCTGGGCCCGCACCTGTTTGGCTTCGACTCGTTATCTCGTCGTCTTGCAAGCGCGATTTGCAGCATTAGTCTGCGCGGACCGCAACGCGGTGCCGCTGGCGAAGGCGAGCGTGCTGGCCGCGTGCCTTACAGCAGCGCTTCAAAGGCCGCTCTGGGCGTGCAGCTCTGTCGGGGTTCGGAAATCGGAATTAGCGAGGCTGCGTACCACGCGCCACCAGTTGTCCGGTGGCGCAAGCTCAATCCGCCGCGTCTGATTGGTCGCGAGACGCGTGCCTCCAGCGACTCGCGAAGCGTCGCGAAAGCGATCCCAGCAACTTATTCCCGCCTCTCTAAATCTATAGGTCAACATTTGACTTTCTGGTACAAAAATGTTTTAGACTGACCTTCATAATGGTATATGCCTGTCTAAGCCGATTGTCGAGCCTTGGCCGATCCCAGGGCAACTCCTGGTCCTCGCTCGCCCCAGCCCCGCGCGTGGCGGCGGCCAGTCGCCGGCGCTCCGCGGAGCCGCCGCCGCACAAGATATAGCGCGCGCTAACGGTCAAGCGAGCCCCCAGTGCCGGACTTGCGTGCAGGGAGGTCGATTGCGTCTGCGGACCGCCCTCTTCATTTCGCAAGCAGCAGGGTCCCGCCCACGTCACGCTTGGCCGGTCATTGCGCAACTTAAGCGCCGAGGTCTCTCCCACCTGGTCACTTGCGCTTTTGCGGCCTCCGCACCACATAGCAGCGTGCTGCGCCGATATACTTAGAGGACCACCGCAAGTCACTTTAGTCGACTCCATGGCGCCCAAGCAAAAGTCGTCGCAGGTGCTGGCCGGGCCGACCGAGGAGACGCCGCTGGTGTTCGACGCGCCCGGCTCCTTCTCAGACGGGGACGGCGGCGGCCTCACTCTGCCGCGCTCGCCGCTGCGCCCCGCCTCGTCCTGGCAGTTCTGGCGCACCACGTCGCCGCCCCACCGCTTCTACCTGCTCGTCCTCATGAGCTGCATCCCGTTCGGCGGCCACTTCGTCAAGGTTAGTAGCCAATAGCCCGAGCCTTGACCACGTCTGGATTGTATCGGATATCGGCTGATGTGATATGGTCTTGTTGCTACGATACCACTGAACAGAACGGCATGTCGTCGCTAGCCCCTCTGATGCTTGAAGACGAGACCTTCCCGATCTCCAACACCATGTACGGCGCGCTGCTGTCGGCCGTGTCGGTGCCCAGCATGTTTCTGCCGCTGCTGGGCGGGCGCCTCATGGACAAGAGCGGCCACCGCAGCATCCGCTTCTTCCTGGTGTGGATCTGCGTGGGGCAGGCCATCTTCGCGCTGGGCATGCAGCTCAAGATGTACTGGCTGGCGCTGTTCGGGCGCGTGTTCTTCGGCGTGGGCGAGGGCAGCGTGGTGGTGGGCGCGCGCGTGTTCATCGCGTCGTGGTTCCGCAACAAGGAGCTGACGTTCGCCATGGGCGTGAGCGTGGCCATCACGAACGTGTCCAAGATGCTGGCCAAGGCGACGGTGGCCCCCATCGCGCTGTACTTCGGCGGGTACGTGCAGGCGCTGTGGTACGGCGTGCTGGTGTGCGTGCTGTCGGCGTTCGTGGGCATGCTGGTGTGCCACTACACGCTGAACCTGAAGCGCATCGTCAAGAGCCGCGTGATCAGCGAGGAAGAGCTGGACCCGAGCCTGCACTGGCTCAAGGACTACGCGGACAAGAAGCGGCAGAAGCACCGCTGGCGCAAGTCGCACGCGCACGCCAAGCAGATTTCGTGCGAGAACGTGCAGAGCTTCTCGCGCATGTTCTGGGTCATCGCGCTGCTGCACGTCAACTTCATCAACGTCTTCCACCTGTTCCAGAACGTGAGCGCGAGCTACCTGTTCCAGCGGTACGACTACTCGATCGTCAAGGCGGGTGTGGTGAGCAGCGTCTCGCACTTGTTCGTGGTGTTCGCGCCGTTCATCGGCCTTGCCATTGACCAGTTCGGCGGGCGTATCCTGCTCATTATCTTGGCTGCTGTCCTGTCGGTGCTGGCGTACGTGTTCATGATCTTCACGGAGATCAACCCACTGGTGTCGATGCTTCTGATCTCAGTATGTCTGTCGTTCACGCCGACGGTGCTGATGGCTGCGATCCCCAACTCGGTGAGTCGCAAGAGCTTCGGCACGGCGTTCGGTATCGTCGAGATCACGGACGCTATCGGCGCCACATTTGGCAACCTGTTGGTGGGGTACTTGCGCGACGAGACCGGCAGCTACCGAGCGAGTATGTTGATGCTGCTGGGCATGGCGGTGCTGGTGCTGCTGCTGGCTGTGTTACTGATCTATGAAGACAGCCGGAATGGTTGGGTTCTGAGTGCCCCGAGCAAAAGGTCTCGCGCGCTTTCCGTTGACGACGAAGACCCGATGAACAACCCGGCGGTGCTGGAGGCTCGGTACAGTGCCAACGGAGAGACGTCCCCTGTTGGAGAGCGACGTTCGACTTAGATGCGGTGTATGTTCGTCTAGATCAGTCTCTGGTCTTAGAGCTTGGACCAGTGGATGGAGCCATTGCGCACGGCTGCATCATCACGGAATCAATCGACTCGCGCCCATTGGTGCTCGAAAGAGCACCACTCATTGCTGTAAAATGTATTTAGTTCGGTAGAACACCATCTAAACCAAAAGGAATATATGCACTGCCTCTTGAAAAGGATGCTTGTCAATAGCAAGCAGACGGTAGGCGCTAGTCATTCATACTCCGTGCTCAAACTCTGCATGCTGACGAAAATGCGATCAGGGACCAAGTCTTTGTTTTGGAAATCGCGGACGTTTTGGCCGACGGTCGATCTTACCCTGTTTTAGAACACTCGAGTGGACTCTATCTGCCGGCCTACTCGTCGCCGCAGACGCTGCTTCACAAGCTTCTGCTCGCCATGATGAACATCGCATTCAAATAATAATACTTAGCAAAACTCACACTCCCATACCCCTTTCAAGTAAAACGCAAGTCTTCATTAGTATACTCCCGGTGTTCTGCTTTCGAACTACCGTGGAAGTACAAAGTACAGATTGATCTCTCTGTCTGTCGTACTGGGCTGAGCCCCAGTTTGTCTACTGGAATGTTCTTCCAGTCCCCCAGCGCGGTCCAGGGGCTTTGCTCTCGACCGGGTCGTCCGGCCAGCCGACCATCAACTTGGTATAGCTGGTTGAGCATCTCCCGCTGTCGTGATCGAGCTTTGAAGTGGCGGGAGCAGTCACCCAGGTCGCACCGTAGCTTGCCTCCAGCTTATCAAGCGCGTCTTCATCCGACAGCGCCTGTGAGCGTTCGCTTGGTGCACTGAGGACTCGGCCGCTGCGAGTGTCTTCAAAGACCACGTACAGGGCGAGCACCAGCACCGCCATGCCCAGCAGCATCAACATACTCGCTCGGTAGCTGCCGGTCTCGTCGCGCAAGTACCCCACCAACAGGTTGCCAAATGTGGCGCCAATAGCGTCCGTGATCTCGACGATACCGAACGCCGTGCCGAAGCTCTTGCGACTCACCGAGTTGGGGATCGCAGCCATCAGCACCGTCGGCGTGAACGACAGACATACTGAGATCAGAAGCATCGACACCAGTGGGTTGATCTCCGTGAAGATCATGAACACGTACGCCAGCACCGACAGGACAGCAGCCAAGATAATGAGCAGGATACGCCCGCCGAACTGGTCAATGGCAAGGCCGATGAACGGCGCGAACACCACGAACAAGTGCGAGACGCTGCTCACCACACCCGCCTTGACGATCGAGTAGTCGTACCGCTGGAACAGGTAGCTCGCGCTCACGTTCTGGAACAGGTGGAAGACGTTGATGAAGTTGACGTGCAGCAGCGCGATGACCCAGAACATGCGCGAGAAGCTCTGCACGTTCTCGCACGAAATCTGCTTGGCGTGCGCGTGCGACTTGCGCCAGCGGTGCTTCTGCCGCTTCTTGTCCGCGTAGTCCTTGAGCCAGTGCAGGCTCGGGTCCAGCGCTTCCTCGCTGATCACGCGGCTCTTGACGATGCGCTTCAGGTTCAGCGTGTAGTGGCACACCAGCATGCCCACGAACGCCGACAGCACGCACACCAGCACGCCGTACCACAGCGCCTGCACGTACCCGCCGAAGTACAGCGCGATGGGGGCCACCGTCGCCTTGGCCAGCATCTTGGACACGTTCGTGATGGCCACGCTCACGCCCATGGCGAACGTCAGCTCCTTGTTGCGGAACCACGACGCGATGAACACGCGCGCGCCCACCACCACGCTGCCCTCGCCCACGCCGAAGAACACGCGCCCGAACAGCGCCAGCCAGTACATCTTGAGCTGCATGCCCAGCGCGAAGATGGCCTGCCCCACGCAGATCCACACCAGGAAGAAGCGGATGCTGCGGTGGCCGCTCTTGTCCATGAGGCGCCCGCCCAGCAGCGGCAGAAACATGCTGGGCACCGACACGGCCGACAGCAGCGCGCCGTACATGGTGTTGGAGATCGGGAAGGTCTCGTCTTCAAGCATCAGAGGGGCTAGCGACGACATGCCGTTCTGTTCAGTGGTATCGTAGCAACAAGACCATATCACATCAGCCGATATCCGATACAATCCAGACGTGGTCAAGGCTCGGGCTATTGGCTACTAACCTTGACGAAGTGGCCGCCGAACGGGATGCAGCTCATGAGGACGAGCAGGTAGAAGCGGTGGGGCGGCGACGTGGTGCGCCAGAACTGCCAGGCTGAAGCTGGACGCAGCGGCGAGCACAGTGGAGTGAGACCACCGCTGTTACCACCCGAGATGGACGCGGGTGCGTTGAACACCAGCGGCGTACGTTCCGATGGCTCAGTCAGCGGATGCGATGACATTTGCCTGCACACCATGGACGAGCAATTGGCGTGGTTGCTGGTGGTCTTGACCTGGGTGGCACGGCGCCAAGCAGAGGGCACAGTGCTTGATCTTCACGCTATGGAGACTGGAAAAACACAAGTGACTGAAGCGGGAGTCCGAGGTGCTTCATGAAGAATGCAACGCAAGCGGCCACACTAGATACGCTTCGGCTGTAGTACAGCGTTGCAGCTCGAGTCATCGGAGACACCTCCGAATCATCTGCCCCAACGTCCCCAAGCGGTCTCGCTTAGGCTGGACATCAGCTATCAGTTGGTAGCAGCAACAAGGGAGCTTGTTGTGCCCCGCCAGCCCAACTCGTAGCTCCATCTTCCACCTACAGCTGCTCGAAGTTGGTCAGCACGGGCGCAAGGGGCCCATTTGTCCTGGGGCTACCATGCGGCAAAATGCCGTTTGCTTTCGCGTGCAAGTGTCTTTACCTTGAGTCACAAGATGGTGTGCTCTCTCGAAATACCAGTTGAAGGGGGGCAATTCGGCTCCAAGTTGAAGTGCTTTTTTTAAAAGTATGGTTTCTCTTTAGCAAAAATGACACGGAGTTGCCGATCGCGAGTCACGTGGGTGCCGGTCAGTGCCAGTGCCGCTGCCTTGACTGTATCGCGTCGTGATGCAGGCCACGACTCGAAGGAGAGAGAGCTATAGGCATATTACCACCCGAACTACGTTTGGTAATCAAGAGGCTTTGTCATTGTGAGTGAGCGATGAAAGAGAGCAAGCTCATGGCAAGAATCAACCGAGAGCATACCCCTTCGTCGCCCAGCATTCCTAGTCAACTAGTCAACATCTCGTAGGTAGTCCGTCTTCGCTACAGCGAGATCAATTTCTTATACCTAATGCTGTACGTTTGGCTCAGCTGCCTGTAGATTACCGTCCAGCCCCCAGAGCGGCTACGTACGATGGAGGCGTTGCATCTGCAAGACTGTCTGAAGTCTCACCCGGAGAAGAAAGATGTGGGTGGTTCAGTCAGTCTGTTGTATTTCGGTATGGGAGTCTACATGAATGGGATGTTCGTCATGGCGAGCATAAGCTTGTGACGCAGCGTCTGAGCCGACGAGTAGGCCGGCAGATGAAGTCGACTCGAGTGCGGGCCAATCTGTACGACAACGGGGTAGCACGAGTCGGGGTGGTCTCGACCGTCGGCCAAAGCGTCCGCGATTTCCAGAACAAATTTCGACGGTGTCTCGGTCCCTGACTCGAGCTGCTTCATATCGGTTCGTCGGTCTGGATTGATGAACTGCTCCAGCATCCGCCGCTCGAGCGATGTGAAGGCGCTCACGACCTTCCAGAACATGTCGTGGCGATCTTGGCGCGGCCCGGAGTAGGTAGCATGGCGTTCTAGTCTGACGACGTAGTTGACATCCACATCCGATAGACGTTCTCTTAGGCTCGGATTGTTGCCGCTCATCAGCGTAACACATCGACTTGGGACGATGGAGAAGAGCCCGTCGCGGACCGCACGGATAGCTGCCGTACGAGCAGCAGACCGATCATCACTGTCTCCGTTAACTTGAGCAACTCGATCGATGGGGGCAGCTAGCTCGTTCCAAAACGCACTCGAGAGGAACTGCAGCGGTAAGAGGACCTTACTCCGCCATGCAATTCCGAGGCATTGACCAACGCCAAAGTACCAGAGTAGCAGTTGAGGGATCCGCACTCGAGATTGAGCCAATGCGGAGGGCGAGAAGAGATCCACGTTGATGTCAAGCTGAAGAGTTGAGCCGAGCTTGTCCTGCAACGCTCGACTAGTCGTTCGAGGCGACTCAACCGGTGCAAATAGCGGGAAACTCGGCGATTGAACTTCTCGCATAACATTCTCGAAAAGCTGCAAGTACTTCGCAGTCTGCTTTGATGACGGCTGCTGGAGCTGATCGTCATCTTCATCGTCGTCTGGCTGCTGCTGACTTGTCGTCTCCTTGCTCGGATCGGCGGAAGATTTATCGATCCGAATCTGGAACGTCTGCGAGATAGGGATCGCTTCAAATGGTTGCGAGGACTCGCGTCTCCACTGGCGAGCATCTTGAGCAGCCAACTGTGTCGCTAACTGCACGAATACCGACGTCTCAGTGGAGGGTGGTAGTCGAAGGCTGGTACGTCTAGAGCTAGAGCTACACTCCCAGAACGGAGTTGGCGGGAGGAGCAAATAATTTATCTTGACTACCGGAAGATCATTATCCACTCCACCCTCTTCGTTATGTCTTGATTCTTGTAGATTCTCAGATGAACGACTGGTTGTCCTTGTTGCTCGGAGCTCTTCACCGATAAGTCTCTCCTTTTGTGAGGCAAATAGCAGTGTCGCAGCCAATGCAGAGATAAAGTTGAAATCAGACGAGTCACTAAGTCTCCAAAGCGGCGAGTTCAGCAGGGCTGCAACGGGTGACACCAGGTTGCATTCCGTAGTGAGCATAGCAGGTAGCGACTTGCTGGTGTTCTGCTCACTTGATAATGCATCGGAGCTCCCAGGCCTTCCAATAGATGTTGCATAAATATTTCTTGATACAGCGAGCCGAGATACATTATAGAGGCACCGATTCACGTAGAGCAGCAAGCCAATCCGAGCGATTGTTTGGCTCGATCCTCGCTCTGCTGAAATGCCGTGAACTTCATAAATCCTCTCCAAGAGCAGAGCTGTCGAGACGTCGGCAAACGACAAAGCCCATGAACTGCTGGAAGCTTGTTGTGACGCTATAGCATCAAGTTCAGCAATGAGCTTAGCATCGAGCTCAGCAGCACTGACGCCGCTATCACCCCACCGCTCTTGGGCCTCGACGAATTCTTGGTAAGGAATTGCCTCCTCTTCGCTAGTTTTGGTAGCCCAGTCTTGCTGCTCCATAGCAGAACCCACAGTCTGTGCTTCGTCCCCAGTCTTGCTCTCCAGCTCCAGCTTGTACTTATGGTGGTGGTGGACTGGATATTCATCCGGTGACGCCAACATCTCCCGACAAGCGCCTAAGCTCCAAGAAGCGAGCTGAGCTGTAGTCGATCCAAAGAGAGACGAGCTGCCTGCTTCGTCCACTTCGTACCACAATTCATGGCGATACTCACCGAGAACGGTACACTGGCCTTTCGAGGTAAATACAGAGTCCCCTGCTGCCAATCCGTACTTCTCGGTGGCAGCCTTACTTTTGTCGATCGCAATTATTTGTCCAAGCGAGATCTCGCGGAATATTTTTCGTCCGCGCCTCCAATCTTCAAACGCTTCATACGCGCTCTCAAAAAGTTTGGAAGTTGCCAAGTCTCTACCAGATTTCATACTTGTTACGTGACTTTGATACGCCAACACATCCTGCATCGCATCAATAAGCTCAAAGGTCGATGCGTTCTGTGGCCGACCGTCCTTGCCGTTGAAAACCGACACAGCGGGTGGTGGAATCAACGTGACTTTGTCGTCCATGTTGTACATCGAAAAGGCTGGATACCACTTGCAGTTTGAATCCCCGCCGTTGGCCCCAGACCGACCGATCCCTGCGCGCATATTGGACGCTGCGATGCCCAGGTATTCGCCGTTGCGACTGAAAGCGAGCGTTCTGGCGTTGCAGTCTAAAGTGACCTGAATGATGTCACCCTGTTTGAAGATCTCACCGTACGAATGCAGCTTCGCCTTGTTGTGCCAGACGGCCTTGTTGGCCAGAAAGCCGTAGCCGTACGCATCGCTGCCGATGTAGTTCTCCAT
The DNA here is from genome assembly GCF_000149755.1 of Phytophthora sojae. Classification (NCBI taxonomy): domain Eukaryota; phylum Oomycota; class Peronosporomycetes; order Peronosporales; family Peronosporaceae; genus Phytophthora; species Phytophthora sojae. The sequence continues at coordinate 3,351,896 of NW_009258116.1, forward strand.
ACTGGCTTCAGCCGTGCACACCCCGATGAAGATGTTCTTTGAGACGCAAGTGTCGAGCCTCACCTGCCACTGATGAACACCCTCGTCAAACGCAATCGATGCACGCACTGAGTGCCACTTCTTGTTGACGGTGTTCTTGGCCGTCAGGTTTCGATTGAAAACCACCAAGTTTTTCCCCATAGTCTCGTTGTCCAGATCGAATACCGGCGCCGGATGCGTCTGTACGATCAGCTCAGCCCCGTCCATTATAGCCGTATTAGCTGCTTCATCCATAGATTGCGAGGGCCCCACTCGAATACGGTACGTCGTATCGGGTAGTAAATTACGGATGGTATACGTGCCTTTCGAGGGCAACGCTTTGGATGAGTTGGTCTCAGAGTGAGTTGGTAGTGGGCCACAGCGGTTGACTTCCAGGAACATAATGTCCGAGCTACTTTCAGCTCCTGCCTCTGTGTTTGAGCTGCCAGCAATGTCGTCTGAATTCGCAGCCAGCAATAACGATGGAGAAACATGTTCCCACGATATCGTGACATGCGTTGAGGAATAATTGTTCACCGTCAGATTCACGCTTGATTTATCAGATAGGCCCAGTTTGTCGGAGCTAGACGCGGGGCTACACGGGGGAGTCGAGCGGACGAGAAGCGTGAATAAGCAGTTCGTTACATCCGAGAAGAAAATTCTGTCGTGCATTTCACGCCGTCGCCGTAGCGTAAATAATTCCGTCAGGTTTGCGAGCTGAGTAGAGGAAAACAACTGCGACTTCTCTCCTTCACAGGTATGCGTCACTGACACAATACGGGATATCAATCTGAAGGCGACGTATTTCCATGGCTTCGATGTACTGGATGAACTTGAAGTGATCGAAACCAAACTCTCAACGAATGTTGTGTTGCAAACAGCGGATGCAACAAGCTCAAACTCCCTTTTCTCCGTCGTCGCATCCGACGATGGCGTGGTTGCTGATGCTTGAGCCTCGACAAAGCTCAGAACGATCCCTGATACCCACGCAAACCATGCGGCCGCCGCCGACATTGCTACCGGATCCGTCGCAGCTTTACTGGACGCCTTGCCTCTGACCAAATTCAGCCCTCGGTCGCACAGGCTCAACATTTCTTGAGAGAGAGACTCGAACAAAGGATTGCGCTCGGATTGCTGTGCTGTGGAGTCCCTAGTACATTGAGTCTCGTATTCCAACAGTGCGCTTAAGGCTTTCTGCAGTTGTAATGACTGCTCCGAGTGAAATGTATCAGAAACAACGCCAAGTTCAAACGCTGCTTCCATCGTGTCCAGCCCAATCGCCATCCTCAATACGCGGTAGAATTTCAAGGAAGACTCGTTGGTTGACATTAATCGTCGGACCATCGCGTACACCACCCCTCGTTCTGTTTCTTGTTGAGCGAGAAGCAAAAGTGACGTAAACGCTTGGCGTGTGTACGCAATAAATATGGTCGTATCGACTGCAACACTCAGAGGAAGTAGGTCGTCTACTCCCCGCTTTCCGTCCGTTTCGTTCGTGGTTGGTGTTCCATCACTCCTCCCTAAAAGCTGTAGCTCGTTATGACGTGCTTGGCGTTGTCTGTACAGACTCGATTGAAAAGCCTCCATGGTTTCATCATCACTGCGCTGGTCATCTTTATCGCCATCAATAAATGGATTCAATTGTGCGGGCTCTGCTGTTTGTCTTTCTGTAAGAGAAGATCGTGGCCGCGTAGCCGAAATAAACGGTAGCTGGTTATCATTTACTTGCAGTATTTGACTGGCGTCGCCCCCATCGATTTTGTCAGCAGGATTCAACACCCCAATACCAGGAAATAAACCCGACTCGGTAGCCACTTCGTCGCCAGAATTGTCAACCACAGAGTTAGGTAGTTGAGCTCGTGTGCTCCATAACGCGGAGGGGTGGCCAGGATACTCAGTCCTATCACCGGTAGCAGCAGAAACTATTGAAGGCAAACTCGACGCTCCATCCAGACCCACCTTCTCCATCTGCTCCAAGATCCACGCCACCCCTCCAGTTTCATCCACCGGTAAGCGAGTCTCTGTAGCACATCGGGTTGCCCACTCCAGGGGGAACCCGAGACCAGTTAGTCCCTCGACCAAGTCTCGACGGCGCTGGCCAGTATCCTCGTCATTGCCGTCTGCTGTGCGCGTTTCTCGGCCATCTCGAGAACTTGGTTCCAAATGTCTCCTAAATCCTGGGGGGATCGTCGAGCCTTCGATTACAATGCCACCATCATCAGTGTCATTATCACTACTGCTACTGCTCCAGTCATCTCCCAAATTATTTACATTGGTCTTAGTTTCACCTTGACCGTCCAAATTAGAGGTGCCACGAGACCTCGATGGATGGCGGCTTTGAATCGCGTAGACGATAGGTCGTAAGCGAGCCTGGTCTTCGTTATCGAGAGTGGGGAGATGCTTGAAACCATCAAATGTCGTAGCTAGAGGACCCTCGTCGTTCGCCGAGAGTGTGCCGAAGTTAAACTGCGCGGATTGATGGACATTTAGCGAGGCTGCAGGGCACATTCGGGAGCTTGCGGTGATTGGGATTCCAGAGAAAGCGACGCCCAAGAACTTCCCGTTGAGGAAGTAGCTGATCTCCATGCGCTCTGTATCGAGCAGAACCCCCACCACGTCGTCCGTTTTCCATTGCTCCCCATAGTCGTACGAGTTCACGTTCCACTTCTTGCACCGAAAGCCGTCGAATGCCCAACTATTTGTGTGGTCGCCCACTCCTTGGCCTTGAAGTGGATCAGCAGTGAAATCCCCATCCACGTAGCCAATCTGCATCAGACCATCCGTTAGGACAACAACATCAAAGAACCACAGACCGCTGTTCGCACTAATATTGGTTTGGGACAATTTCACGGTGGGGAAGTGCTCTAACGCTGTCACCTTCAACTCCGATAGCTCCACGTCGCCGCCAACAACTTCTAAGGTCAATTTTCCATTAGCATCGTTGCTTTGCTGCCACCAAGGACTAAGCGGAGTGGAAGTGGGGGATGCACTCATTTCCTCCCACAAACGCCACTGTAGGTTCTCCAAGTCAGCAATTGATACTGCAGAAACCACGTTTCGGCGGCGTTTGCTTCCATGCAACACTACTCGGCTGAAAACATGAAGTCGGCGAAGCTTCATGGCGAGTTTTGCATCGGGTCCTAGAACTGTTGTGGCGTACTCCCTGGTAGAAGAAGACGCCACCGTGAGAAGATCCTCGCATGCAACAGCGTTTTCAAGCAAGAAGTGGTGCCAACTGTTGGTCACTGACGATTCCTTTTGCTCCCGAAGCAGCGTCGTCATCAGAACCCGGAGTACGCATGTGCGTAGATGAAGTAGAGAACCAATCGTTCTGTCAGCAGCTACGACGGCTACGATATCATTGTGATGCTTGGTCAATACTTCACTTCTAGCCGGAAGGCTATGCGTTGATTGAGCTCCTTCTCTCAGCATCCCAGTCACGAGATTTTGAATGCTGATAACTTGATCGATTCCACTATCATCGAGACAGATGGCAGAGCTGAAAGGTATACTACATACCTGAAGGGGTAAGGGAAATGTTATTCCATCCTGCGTTGAAGCGCGATGGAGATTTACCTCGTCCTCCGAATACCCAGCGATTATGTTCACCACTGCGGACACATCAGCAAGATCCAATGGATCTTTGTCCGGTGACTGAAGAACCTCTCCTGGGCCCTTAATGATCTGAAACTTGGAGCTCGAGCTTGCAATATATCCGTCCATTCGACTTTTCCAGGATGGCGTACTCCAAAGCTTCTGGAACAGGTGAATAGCGGTAGCAAACCGCATTGACAGCTTCGTCTTGAAAGGTACCGTCTCGCTGGTGCTGCTAGATGAGCCTTTCTCTTGAGATGGTCCGCGAAGAATCCCGCGCTGTTGCATCAATCGATACAGAGCTTCATGCTGTCTCGCCGCCGTAGTAGATGGGAGATAACAATTATCATTGAACGCAGTGAATAACTCTTCCACACTTGCGCGCTTGATGCGACTTGATGGGGTAGTAAACAAACATTGCGCCACAGCTTGAATATCGAACTCAGGAAGAGGAGGTGCCCGCGGTAGGATGTCCTGGAGAAGGTAGCACAGATAAACTTGAGCAAGGGCTTGGTCCCGACACGTGCTTAGCAGCATCCGAGTGAAGAGAGTGATCCAGCGATCCGAGAACGACAACTGTGCAGGTAGCGACTGATCCGAGTCTCGCTCACTTTTGCCAACAAGTTGGCATAGTAGTTGCAGCACCTTCTCACAATGCTTTTCTACCACGTGTTGCTGCTTCAAGCGGAAGAGAATGGTGCCACTGACCTGCATTCGGACAGCCATCTCCTCCGCTAGAACCCCACGCGAGACAATCACGTCGTCCAAAATGGCGGAAAAGCCGTGGTGATTCATCTTTTTCGGCAGCAATGATAGCACCGTCGTGTCGTTTCCACCTTGATCCAACCCAGGAATATTGGCGTTTCCACCTGCAGTCAGCCCACTCCAAGAAGCTGCTCTCCGGAGAAATTCAGGGCATATAAGCTCGCTGCTTTCTACCGAAAGCTTGCCATTATTCAATGTCGAACGTTTTCCTGCGACAAACACCCGGAGTGGGTCCCGTTCATTATTGGCAAACCCCAACGCCACATGAATCCAGTTGCCGCGTTGAATCTGCTCGTCAATGAGAACTGTAGACCAACTGTCCTTCGCATTCTCACTGCGCCATATTGAAATCCCTATTGAAATGTGGTCGGGGTACGCATCTCGAGTAAACACAACCAGTAGGGCAAGTTTATCGGATCCGGCTGGGTCGGTCCCGGTACTCGTACCTTGATCAGGGCTAAAAGCGAGTAGACGCACACACGAATCTTTTGGCCGAGAGTTAATAGATGACACGTCTGCTGGATGCTTGGATACTATTGCACCGGTGTGCTCAACGTAAATCCAGAAGGATAGCGTGAAATCAGACGTTCCACCAGTCTGAGTAGGTTTCGGAACTCGGACGTCTTGTGTATTTGCGTGCGATAGCAGGATAGGTCGTCCAAACAAGAACGTCCGAGCGCTGTAGTTTTGATTTTCGACTGGGCTTCCAGTGCTCCCGTGGTGGTCTGCCGACGACCGCAGTAGTTTTTCATACTCGTTGGAGAAAAACTCGATAGCCTCGAAGCGTGCTTTTACCCTTTTCAACAGCAGAAAGAGCCCGTCAATTAGTTGCTCAATAATCTCATCAATGGTCGACATGACCATTTTCTTCGGAAGCGTCAGGCGTCGACGTGGAGACATTGACGTGCTTCTTGGTGTCAAAATATCTCTGTCCTGCAAGCTAGATCCAGCAGCTCGTAAGAACAAATTTGGGCTCTGCTCAACAAAACGTTCCGAGCTGGTGAGCTGCCAAGTTATGGCACAGAAAGCTTCCCAAGCCAAAGTGCTAATGATCTGGGCAGGTGTACGATCAAAGAGTAATGTGTTTACTGGATTCACTTTCGAAGGCAGGGACTCGGTTGTAAATGTAAAACCGGAACCACTCATTTTGTCGCCTTCCGCTGCCACCCCGGCATGGTGTGTAAACTGTGCAACCGCATTGAGCTCCGAGTGTGTCTCCAACACGTTGGCATCATCAAGAAGCAAGTCGATAAGCGTGCTCATAATGCCAGACTTTGCGATCAAACCAGCCACGCTAGGTGCGCTTTGCTTCGAGGCACCAAGTGGCACCGTCCACGATAGAAGGGCCTTCTTTCTCAGCTCAAACGACGCGTCGTCGCTGGAAATGATGCGTGCCAGTCGAACAAAGAGGTTCTCAATAGCTTTGTGGACATACTTGCCGGAATGGCTATTCAGCACGACACGTCGGGTGTTATGCTTGGACTTCGTGGGACTTGAGGCGCCCGTAACACTTACAAATTCGTTCAACAAGCCACTCTTAGCCGACGATGTGCTCAGCTTTCGAAGCAGATCGTGCAGTGTGCAAATCCCCGTTCGTACCAATGCAGCATGGACTTCTCTTGCGCGAAATGAGCGTTCAACTACATTTGCAGCCACTGAAGTCATGAATTTGAACAGATCTTCAAGGGAGTCATCAACACAAGCCCATAACTGAGTTTGGTCTTGTTGTTCCACCACAGAGCGAAGAGTGAATCCAACCAGGGCTGAATTGGGCTGCAGACTTAGTAGCAACCGTGCCAGGTTTATGGCGTTGGTAATAGCATCTGAGTCAATGCGACGACAAAGCCATGGTGTATTCTCGACCGTGGCTACTGCCGCAGTAAATAGTTTCCAGATTTTATCCGAAGGTGGTGCTTCGCCTTGCAGAGGCATTTCGGGTGAAGTATCGTAGCGTTCATACACCCGACGAAGTCCATCGACGAGACCCAAGTGCCATGCCGAAACACTCACCACGATTGTGAGCAGTCGCGGATTCTCGGTTGCAAACTCAATATCATGAGATAGACTTGCTGCTACCCAGTTCCAAAAAGGCATCGGCTTGTCCGAGAAGTCTGTTTCGCATAACTGCAAGAGGAACCTCTGGTTCTCATTTACATTGGGCGAGACTGATGTAGCGCATGTACTGGAGTCGTCCTCCAAGCCAACAAGTTCGTCTTCCACTTCAAATACCCCCAGCCGCTCCCATTCCAGAATCCTAGCAATTGCTCCTGAACTTGCCAGGTCAGTCAACACGTCCACATCATGACTTTCTTCGAGAAACCTGCCTTCCTTCAGCACGGTAGCGTAAACTACTCCATGCTGAGCATTATCCATTGCCGACACGTGCGACGGGTAAAATAGTTGACAGCTCAATTTCCCGCAAAGAACCGCGCACGCATCTCCAAGATCGATAAACCAGTTGCTCTCTTGACTTTTACAGCTCAGGTAGTGCGGTAGACTAGATGCACAGTCGTCATGCATTTGATTCCCGCCATCGGCTGCAGTATGCATCTTCCAGCTCACTTCATCGAGCATTTTCAGCATGATGTGGAGGTTGGGTAAAACACGCTCCACCAGCAACAGATTTTCAGAAGTCTTCTCCTGTTTCGAGTCGGGTAGCAACAGCACCGACACGCACTCGAGGGCACTGGGCAGTAATGTGTGGAAAAAGCTCCCGTTTAAACGCCACGTGATAATATCTTCATGCTGCCGGCTTGCTTTGTGGAGCCGTTTCAGCACAGCCAGAGCCTCAGTCATCAGAGCGTCCACATACTCCAGAAGAGAATCCATAATCCGCTGGGACGCACTGTTCGCAGCAGGACCCGGATCCACTGAGCCTCGTCTATTGATTGCATGGTGTGTATGTTGATGCACGATACTGAAGTAGTGCGTCTGCAGCACGTGAAGCAGCCAAAGAAAACAATCGGGCTCCCTCGAGAAATCCGTGAACGCCTCATCCTCTAGGTGCCTGACGGCCTCTACGCTACAGCGCTGTAGCAGCATGATCATGAGCGTTTTAATTTCAAAGAAATCCTTTCCGTGACTGTTCTCGCTGTGGAATTCACCAAACGTTTCGCTTAGTTGTAGCAAACCATAAGAAGGCACGCTCTTGAATATTTCTGTCATGACTGAATCCTGTGTACGATGAACAAGTGGCGTAAGATTCATAGCTACGAAGCAGCAGGCAACAATAGTTACGGACCTTGCACAGCTGATCCGTAAGAATGATCGTCCTCATCGAAGGAACTTCGATCTTGCAATCGTCCAAAATACCCCACAACAACTTGCTTCGCGCTACACCTGTAGGGTAAAATATACCAAAGCCCATCTGACAAAACGATCAGGCACGTTAGTTGCAAAGACATTAGGGACGAAAACATGTAGGTAGGGACCGGCACCTTTAGCGCGGAAGCGGCTTCTTGGCTAACGGCGCTCCCAGCAGCTGCCAGACTCGCCGCTCCTCCCGAACGCCGAGCTCCGTTATCAAAGCGATAAGCAATGTCCTCTCCCTTCAGACCCGCCAAAGTGTCCAGCAGCTCGTGAATGCGGTTAAACAGGCTTCCAACATTTTGATTCGACACACCCCGAGATCTTTTCAGATTAAGTTGCAAAACTCGCAAACAGGACAATGCAAGACCCATTCGAACGTGCTGCGGTACGCATGATCCATCCGACCCGCTTTTTTCAGACCGCGCAGCCTTTTCTTTGACTTCTGAACACGAAGCCGCCCAGCGCAGAAGCCGAAACAGTGCACTCAACGATTCACAACTTGTGTCAACAGCAAACGGGAGAAGTACTGATTGCGGTTTAGCGAGAGTCTCGATTGCACTCGACTCCTTCTGCTTCTCGCTTTGAATATGAGAGTCGTCGGCAATGTAGTCGGAGGCAAGTCGATCAATATGCCCTGCAATGAACAAGGCCACTCCTCTTGCTGAGCTTGGGACTGATTCGTCATTGGAACGAGTAACAGCTTTTGTAGTCGCTGGCCCTTCTTTGACGTCCTGACCTACAGCAATCTCCAACACCCATTTTGCCCCAAAACTGACCTGCTGATTGTCATGGTGCTTTTTGTGCTGTGCATTTCGATGTAGACCATGGTGCGTATTCGTAGTCCCATGACTTGATACAGCGGCATTGTTTACCGGATGCACTGAATTCTGAACCGAGGATCCCCTGTTATCGATATCGTGGTCGTAGTGTCCGTCGGCATCTTTCACCAGCACCAAGTTGTACTTGTCTCCAACTGCGAGCGCCACAGGTTTTAGTCCACATCCAGCGAAGAGCTCAATTTTAGTCGGGCGTTTTCGTGTCTGGCTATCACCATGCCCTAGTCGGCCACTATCGCCTTGGCCACAGGTCCACAACTCGTGGTCGTAAGTTAAGAAAACGGTATGCTCGCACCCAGCTTTTGCGTCTTTCACCTTTTTACCGTCCATGCATCGTACAAGCGTCGGGATATCAAAGCTTTCTTCGTCACCATGCCCCAGTTTACCATTTGCACCGGAGCCCCACGTGTAAACTCGACCGTTTGCAGTAACAGCAAGTGAATGGTCCCACCCACACGCGACTTTAACGACTTCCTCGTGGGTATCGTCTAATGCTTGGACCGAGGTGGGTTTGAGTCTACGATCACAGTCGCCATGTCCAAGTACCGGTGGGATCCCGGCACGACGGCTGTCCTTGTATCCGCACCCACACGAGTACACTCGTCCAGACGCTGTGCAAAATAGTGTATGCTCCCATCCACCGGCAGCATAAACGACAAATTCTTCTTCTTCGCCTTCTTCGGTGTCACGAAAACTTTCTATCTCTTGAATGGTCCACTGATCGTTCGTGTGTCCGTGACCACACTGACCTTGGTTGTTTTTTCCCCATGCGTACGCTCTTCCGTCCCACGATAATCCCAAAGAATGGGACGCACCACAGAAAATGTGCCGAAAGCGCACCGGTGCAATCGATGCACCATTAGACTCAGGTGGTTCTTCGTCATGCTTTGTTGATGGTGTGGGAATTACTACTCGTGTTGGGCTAGAGCGATCGTTAGTGTCGCCAAGGCCCAATCGCCCGTTGGAACCGTTACCCCACGCGTAGAGCTCTCCAGATTCAATCAGGGCAAGTGTATGCCCAAGACCACAGGCCAAATCACGCACTCTTCCTTTGAGACTGAGAAACTCGATCGTTCGCGGCGTGTACTCTTTCGAAGAGGATCCATGCCCCAGACGGTACTTGTCGCCGTTGCCCCAGGCCATTGCTTCACCCTTCGCCGTAATGGCGATACTGTGAGTCGAAAGCGAGTCGATTTTGCGGAAAAGGACGTCTCTGGTAGCTGCAATCATGGTTGGCACCATTTTGTTCTCCGTGCAGTTGCCCTCCTGACAACTCACATGTGAGCATTGACCATGGCCGAGTTTACCGTGATCTCCCTTGCCAAAACTCATCAGATAGCCACACGGCTGTTCCTCTTCACCGAACGCAATCTGCGGTCGCTCGATCGAGGTAGCTGCAAGCTCCCGGAAAAGAGGTCCAAGCGACTCGAATCGCGCTCCATTGAGTTCATCTCCATTCTCCAGCAGCAACTTGACCCCCTTTAGCAAGTACGCTAGTCGCCCCCACTTCAACGCCAGCGCCACATACGCTACAATCACCGTGGCTCGATCACTAGCCGAAAGACAGACCCTATCCCCGGGAGAAGCTGAGCTCTCCTCATCACGGCCCACCCCCAGCAGTTCCTCAAACAACCGAAACAAGTGATAAAACACACTGGACACATTGCCTCCATCCTCCAGACCGACCAACGTGTCGTCCACCAATCCCGGCGACAACACACACGGGGGCATCGTCGTCAAGATCAGCGGCAATTTGCTGGCTATCTGCACCGACAGTCGACTGTTAGCCACTAACTTGGCTGGATCCCGCAGCGACTGACACGTGCGGAAGAACATCTTGAGCGCCACTTGAGTGGGCAGCGGCAGCTCCTTCAGGGGCACGGCAGAAATCCCGTCGCCGCTCTCCGGACGGCTCAGAGCCATCTTTGAAGGTGAAGTGACGGACGGATCCGCCCCCTGCTCCGCATACAGACTCTCTAGTATCGAGGCTAGCACGGAAAATTTCTTTCTCCATTGCGGCGTGGGCCCCTGCGCGTCCAGCGCCGCCGCGCGCTCCACGATGCGCCACTGCTCCAGCTCCTGCCGCTGCTCGGCTGACAGCTCGCGGCTCGGGGCGCAACTGGACGCAGACTCGTCCTTCGCACAGTCAGGCTGAAGCTGCTCACACTGGCGCCTGGATTCCTGCAGTTCCTCGTACCTGGCGCGCACGAACGCGCCGTCCTGCAGCCGCAGCGCCTCCATATCTTGGGCGGTCGCGGACTAAATTGCAAGACAATTTTCTATTGTTTGTAACATGGGTACACTGTGGACTATTAAGATAGTCCATATTGTGATATAGTCCGATGGATTTGGTCACCTGGGTGCACATTTCGGCGCTGACGATCGACAATTATGGCGGCGGGGGAGCTGCTCTTCTCGGGGCAGCTGCTGGCCGTGACGACGGACGATGCGGGCGCGCCCCACGTGCAGATCCAGAAGGAGGCCATCTCCTTCTTGCAGCGACTGGCCGACCCCGTGCTGGTCGTGAGCGTCCACGGCGCCAGGCACAGCGGCAAGACGCAATTGGTCCGCAGTCTTTTGGGTCTGGACGAAGAAGCGCCGCAGGACGAGTGGGTTTAAATAATATAAAATTTTCTTATTTATGATTAGTATTATTATTGTAGAAAAATATACTAACTACTTTATGTATTTTTTGACTCAGTGGGGCGTGGCTCTATGTGAAGACGGCCAACTTCCCGAACGCCAAGTACTTGGCGTTCCTGGACCGACCGGGATGTGGGGGCACGGTAAGATTTTTTATTTATTTATTTTTAAGTAGTTGATGATGGAAGTTAAGTATTTGAACTTACTTTTGTTATTGTTTTGTAATTGACAGGAGCTGGATGTTCTGCTGTACTCGATCCTGGCGGGATTGAGCAGCGTGGTGGTGCACCACGTGAACGGGCACTTGACTCCGGACGCTGTGGACCAGTTTGCTTTCCTCGCGGCTAATGAAGAAGGAAGCGGGGCACCTCCTAGTTACGGTAAGTGCGAGGCATTGAAAACTAAGTCGCCGATTCTTTCATTCGGCGCTAATATTTTTTGTGTGTCGATGTCTTGCGTCGCAGCGTTCCCGCACTCGCCGAAGCTGCTGTGGGTGCTGCAGAATGTGACCACGAGCCAAGTGAAGGAGCAGGTCCAGGAGAGCGGCTTGTCACTGCAGGAGACCGAGCAGACCTATCTGTGCAATGCGCTCGCTGCGTTGCCAACGCATTCACCGGCAGCTGAATTCTGCACCTTCTTCGAGGCTGTTTTTCCCGACCAGGGATGCTTTTCCGTCCCACCAATCGAGTCGGAGGCGTTCAGCAAACGTTTGGATAAACTCTCGCGTGTGTTCACGGACTCGGTGCACAACCGCTACCTTAAGGGCGTTGTGCTGAATGGTCCGCTGATTGGCTCGATTGTGGTTTCGATGCTAGCCCACCGCGACAATGTGTTCAAGGTATGCATTTGGATGGTGAGGTTGCTATTGCTACAAAAGGAGACTCACTCAAATAATTTTGTGTTGCTGTAGGCTTTTCGTGGTCGGATCTGGAAGGATACAATTCACAACTGCTGTCTCAGCATTGTTGAGAATGCGGTCAAGCTTTACAAACTTCGCATGTCTGAACGGCTCGGAAGCATCGTCGATGTTTCAGACCTGAAGGGATTCAAACCTACACTGGCTCCTGCCCAAGAACCGTCCGAGTTAATCCAGGTGCGTTTAGCCGATGCGCTGTCATGACTGTTGATGCCACCCGTTTCACATACCACGGAATGATTTACAGTTGCCATGCGAAAACGACGTTCTCCACGAAGTTCACGATGCTGCAAAGCGTGAAGCAAAGATGAACCTTCGCACAATGCCTGTTCGATCCGGAAAACTCAGCACGTTGCTGAAGGTACCATTACATTGTATCTGTGTCCGTGGAAGTACCACCGCACATCTTACTGAGTGTAAATTGTTGTCTCGCAGAAACTATTCCGTGATTTGGTGGAATCTGTGCTCACCACCATTCAGGAAGAGAATAACCGGATCTCATCCGAGCTATGTCAATCCCTGCTCGCTACACTTCACGCCAAGATGACGGAGAAAGTGGATGGGCATTTAATGTTGGGTCCGAAAGATGACGAGGACTCGTACTCTTTCCAATCAACGGAATTCAAGGTGAGATATGTCTTAATTACTGTCGGTATTGCGAGGTCTGTATGAGATTGCAACTGACCTCCATAACGATTTTTCACAGCGCTTTTACCATCACTACCAAACGTATATGTTCGAATTGATGGCGGAGTACACGGACCAAGCGCAGGGCCCCGTGAGGGTAAGGCCAGAAAGTCATTTGCTTTTGTTTTTATACCACCCCGTGTATTCACTTGCAGTGTGCGTTGAACATTGCAGAAGGAAGAACTTGCCAAGTTCATGCACAACGTGATCCGACCACAACTTGCCGAGTTCTCTGAAAAGCTAGACAAGATCCGTCAGCACGACGAGAATGTGGTGGAGGAGGAGATTCAGAAGAAGGAGGAGGAAGTTGAGATATTCAATGCGAAGCAAAAAATGTACCAGAGAGAAACAATGGACGTACAGGAAGACGTCAACAGGCAACTAGTGGAAGGTGCTAAAGTCCACGCGGTAAGTGCATCGAAGTGGCGCCTATTGGGGGGGGGCAAACATTATAACTAACGTCACCATGTTGGACACTCCGTGTCTTTGAAATGTAGCTGCGAAAAGAAGCACTCGTTGGAGCCATCAACGACCTGACTAGGATGCACGCTATGGCGACAAAGCAGAAAGAGCTCCTGGAAGAGGCTGCCTTCGTTTCGGTGCGTTTTCTCTTTATGCTATGGGGTGATATTGTTTGTGCGCTAACTCCACGCACTTGTAGGTCCAACTACCCGAGCAAAAAGTAATCGAAGCAGCCCAGGACAAGGAGGAAACTGTACTGCAAGGATACTTGATCAAACAAGGTGGTGGCGGAAACGTGTTGAACCCTCTAGGCCGGAAGAATTGGAAGCAGCGGTACTTCATTCTCAACGGCGCCAACTTGATCTACGCCAAGACAAAGGACGACTATGAGCGCGGAAAGATTATCAAGGAGCTGTGTCTGACTGGGTAAGCCCAACATCTGAGGTTTCTGGTTGCTGGTCAAGTTTTTAACTGACACCCGTGTATGCGATGTTTAGCTGCCGCATTGATCCCTCTCGTGACGCAGGTGAAGGATTTGATATCACCCCTGGCAAGTCAGCTCATGTGTTCGAGCTGCAGAAGGGATTCTTCGAGAAGAACAGCAAGAAGCGCTCGTCGGCAGCGGACAGCGGCCGCGTCTTCAAACTGCGCGCGCAAACCATCAAAGAGCGAGATGCGTGGATCGACAAGTTGCGCGAAGCTGCTGGAGGCTACTGATTTCCGTCACATTTGATCGTTGGAACGAACAATGATCTGGCTGCGATGACGCTGCGATGACTCATTTTACTGTAGTTACCCATTTGTTTCAATTTGTCAACCAGTTAAATGTTGTCGTTAACGTTTGTCACCCTGGCTTTGATTTCCACCCCCAGTTCTTTGACAAGGCGCGCGGTATGGAGCAACGTCGAGTCAAGCTTTTGATCGGTTTGGACGGTGCAGCCACTTCCACTTGCCTCGACCAGCCCCAACAAGTGGTCAAGCTCCAGTGCTAGAGGTTCCATGTCATGCTGCAGTTGAAGGGAGCTCCACGTTAACCCTGGGCAGCTGAGCTGATTGAGCGCAATTTCGAGTGGTGAAAGCAGCTCGGAAATGCTAGCTAAGCGGTAAAGCAGCTTCTTCGGTATATCTGCGCTTGGCTCCGACTATATACATGTACACACACGTAGAAAAACACAACGTCACTTTGATATTCACGACAGTAAGACGTAATCCAGAAGTGTTCACATACCATGATTTCAGGTCGGTCCTTCGCGTGGCACTGAAGGTTTAAGCGAAGTGAAGCCTCTTGCACTTGGTCGAGCTTCGACTGCAGCATCTCCCACGACACTAGCATTTGACCCTGTACGTCATGTTACGTCACATTTTGTCTTCAATGATAAAGTTTAGACGTTACAAACCTGTGCATGCTGCTCTTGACGGCGAAGAATGTTTCTCCCGCGAGCCTCAATGACTCGAAGCTGATAATCCACTCCTTGCAACAAGCCCCCCAGGTTGTCTGCAATTCTCTGGCAAGGCATCCACGCTTGACCCGACTCATGGTCTTCATATCTTCCACACCAATCGCTGTTGCCGCTGTTGGTATCTTCGATTGGCAGTATGCGTTGGTGTGATGACCCCAACTTCACGAGGAGAGGGCTATCGCGATGAAAGTTTACCAGCTGACCGCATTCGTTTACACTTGATGGCGTTATTCGACTTGGGAACGGCGGCCGCGGCATCGAGTGAAGTTTACTCTTCTCCACCCGTTGAGCCTTTTGGTTAGTTGGGGATGCAGGTGGAGTCCAGGCTTTCGTTTTGGATGGAGAATGACTGGGATTGCCCTCGTTAAACCCAGCGGCCTTCGCCCACGCATCTGAACGCAACCTTTGATTCCTCCTTTTCAACGCCAACGCATAGCGAGACGCTACCACGCGTGCTAGTTACACATGCAGGCACCACGTTAGCGTCAAATGTGTACCAGTAGCGCTAGATGCTTGCCACACAGCACAATACCTTGAACCTCGGACTCCTTCCCAGCTCGAGGAGCTCGACCACCACTTTTACTCATTCGCCTCCAGCTCAATTGATGTTTCGCGAACACGATAAATTGCTTGTCATGGTCTCCAGAATTAGCAGGTTGAGCCTGGACACCTCGCACCATTACGAGCACTTCCAGAATAGTTTGGTGCCCGAGCAATTAAGCAGTGCAGGTGTTCGCGTTCCATTGACGTTCAAGTTTCTGATCCGAGGTTGTCGCGAAGAGTGGGTGCGATGAAGGCGGTCCCGAGCTTCATGCGGTCGATGACGTCCCTGACGCCTCCGCCCCCTCGGCCCGTAGGTATCCCTCAGCCGTTCCTACTGCGAGACCTCAAGGAGAAGCGCAAGCTCAGGCTCTTGGCGCGAAAACTCTTTGCGTTCATCACATTCGTCTCCATCTACTTGACAGCTCTCCTCATGGACCGCAACATATCGGGCCGCTCTGTGGTGCAGAATACTGTCGAGACGGAGCTACTACTGACCCCACAGGGCACCTCAAGTGTTGTCTACACCAGTATCGCTAGTGCCAACGACTTCTGGGACTGGTTCATCAACTCATTCCTCTCCATAATGTACACGGGGAGTGATGGCGTTGAGCCTTACACCTTAGCGTCGCACACGGTCATCCTGGGCGGGTTCCACATCTGGCAAACTTGGTTCGGCGCGCTCAACTTCAGCGACCCAGAGAACAAAGCCAGCAACTGCTACAGCGAGACGCCATTGCTCCAGGCACAAATGTGCTTCTCCAATAAGCAAGACTCTATCGAAGATTTTGGCGTCACGAACGGATCCACTGCCAGTATTGCGGAGCTTCAGTCGCTCGAGATGTTTTCGTATTCGACCGACAATGATTCAGACATCAGCGGCTACCAGACGTTCTTCCTGCGCAGCACTACCAACGGTGCCGAAGAGCTCGCCAAGGCGAATCTGATGCAGCAGTACGCGTGGATAGACCGTCAGACCAAGGAGGTGGCGATTGTCATGGCGCTATATAACCCCACCTTACGGATCTTGTCGATCGTGCATCTGACGATAGATTTCAACCTCGCAGGAGGGGTCACCCCAACTTCGGACGTCCTGGTACTGAATCTTGAGCCCTACGATTTTTACCTGCGGAAGAATATCATCCGCGCGATCCTGGAAGCCATTTACGTGGGGCACGTCGTTTACTTCGTCTTGCTCGAATTCTGGAACGTTTGTGTTCTGTCCGATGGCAACTACAAAGTTGTAAGTATTCCTCCTGTCGCCTAAGGAAAAATAGTTGTAGAACTTTTGCACTAACATTTCGTAATGGTTCGTTGGTTTTGCAGTACGTCGCTCGATATGGACTGATGAATAACATCGGGGACTGGGCTAACATTGTAGTGAATGTTGCCATCGTTATCTGGCGGTATTGCAGCCAGAAAGCTGATACTCGGCAGAAACTGCTCGAGCTTGAATCGTTCGACGAGTACATCAACCCACTGCCGCTCATGATTTGGGATCGATTCCTGCTGGGTCTCAATCTCCTCAACATTTTGCTGCTGACTGGACGCGCACTCAAATATTTCCAGGTAACCAAAGGGGGAGACGTCTCATGTGCAGTGTCTATGGAGCCATGCCCGAAGTGATATCCTTCCTCCCCATTTACTTCTCGGTCATCGTCGGCTACTCGTTTGCGGGTCACATGCTGTACGGCTTGAACTTCACCGAGTGGGCCACATTTCCACGAGCGCTGTTCCGCGTCTTCGAGCTCAACGTTGGACTGTACGATCCGGGTCCGATCTACGACCAGGGCGGAATTTGGAGCACCATCTTCATTTATACCGGCAACATCGTGTTCTGCATCCTCATGCTCAACGTCTTCATGGCGATCGTAATGAGTACGTGGGAGCGCCTCACAGAAAAAGAAGCAGATCGAGCCGAAGAGCAAGACCAGTTTTCACGCGAGTTGGGCTTTACCGACGCTCTCTTCCTGATGGCCATGAAGGAAGATCACGTGGATGCTCTCATCGACGTGGCGCTGCAACTCGAGGGAGGGCCATTGGTCACGAGAAAGTCGTTCTGCAAAGTCTGGAACGAGTTGGACGATGATGAAGTTCCAGAGTGGACGGTGAGTCGAGTTCTCGGGTGGTATTGGGACCGCAACGAACTCAGTGCCACCGCTTCGGGTTTTGGCGCCAGCAAGCAAGCCCTTGCGTCCTTCGGCTCCGCCGCTGCTGTATCCAAAGTCATGGCCAAGTTCAGCTCCGCAGCTGCGAACGCGAACCTGAACGCTACCAATCGACCTACCTCACCGAAGAAGTACGTCGGCCGCGCTGGCGCACCCGATTCAGAAACCGATCAAGAAGAAGCCGTCGAAGTTGTCAAGTCTCCTCGGGATCTTGACACGACACCACCACCGCCACAAGCTAAAACCATCAGCGTGGCGTCGGTGGTCAACGCCTTCACCGCGCCTGGCATACCTTGGGGGGCTACGAAGACACCTAACGCTAAGGGGGATAGAACGTTTAGGTAAATTTTCAAATGAGACCGCGAGTACGCAGTGACGTTTATCTAAAAAGCATATCTCCATTTTCGGTCAATATTTCTTCGTCAACTTCAAAACGCGAGTATCTCGAAAGCTCCAAACCATTTGGAGCTTTCGAGACGCTTAGCAGGCTTTTGTTTAACGCGGACTCATCGATCAAAGTTACGTAAAGCAAGCTCCACGCTACTACATATCAATAAGAAGCACAATTGCTGAGAATACTATATTCTTTATTGTATCATCCTGTTCTTAAAAAAAATGTAAAGCAAATAGGAGTATGTAAATGCAAAGTTTGGGGGTATCGCGCTACCCGAATGCATTCCGCTGAGCTCACGGGAGACACGATGAAGGGGGTGGGGTGGGTGGCGGTCGCAAGGTTTCATCCCTTCTGTCACCTCGCTCGGCCTTGTAAAGTTGGGGTCGGAGCTATTTGGTCGGATCTTCCGTCGAAACGCGACAGCTCCACTAGAGAAAACGGACACACGAGACACAGAGCCACGACGCAAGCACTGAAGACTGCCGGCAAGCTCCCAGTAGGCGTTCGATCCGCAAACTAACGCGGCTCGCCTCAGTCTCCAGCTCAGTTGTAACATCACTCGTCATGGGTCTTGATTTTTTCTGGAATTGGCTGAGGATTTTTACTGCACGTCGGTGGAGGCCTTCTCGGGCGCGTGCTCGTCTGAGCCCGCGTTGCGCTCAATGTAGCGGCGCAGGTTACGAACGAAGCACGAGACCTCGCCGATGGAGCCCTTGCGGATGACGCTCGACGGGAAGTAGCCCTTGATGTCCATGTTGAGAATCCAGATGAGACGGCTCTTGAACGGAGACGTCGGGTGCGGCAGGATCACCCAGCCGGTGGGGCCGTTCTCGCCACGCGTAATTCCCTTCTGTGGCTTGAGCACGTTCTTGCCGGCGTAGCTGTTGGCAATGACGTAGCCGCCGCCGTCCTGGCGGCGCCACGTACGGGTGTTCACAAAGTCACGGCTTGAAATGACGCCGCCAAGGGCAGGCGCCGAGATAAGGTGCACCAGGTCCGTCGTCTCGTCAAGCTTGCAGATGACGTTGCTCTCGGCCGCCGTCACGTTCCACACGTTGCTGGTCTCCAGGTTCGTGTACAGTTCGTCAAACAGCTCGTCAGGGGAGAGTGGGATCTCGCCTTCGCACTTGTAGATGCGCGACGGCTTGCCGTCACGCGAGTGGACCGTGATGTTCTCCGTGGTGGGGATTTCCTCCGTCCAGGCCGAGTCCTCGGTCACGTCCGTGTTGGCCAGCTCCAGCACCTTATCCAGCGAGCGCTGCGAGCTGGCGATGAGCTCGTCGCTCTGCGCGGCCGTGATCTTGACACTGGCGTACTTGTTCTCCTTGGGCTTCTCCGAGGCCGCCGAGGAGGACACGGTCGTAGCCGTGGGGGCCGTGGACAGGTCGTCCGTGGCGTCCAAGTCCATGCCGCTAAACACCTTCTCGGCATCCTCCAGGTCCGTGACGCCGTCCGTGAACTGCCTGGCCGCGTTTATCCTGGCCACTACCTCGTACACGTTCTTGATGAAGCCGGCCAGCAGGATCCAGATGGCCGGGTTGGACATGGCCACCTCGTCCTTGAGGAACCAGAAGGCAGCCGCGAAGCCCACGACCGAGGCCACCAGGAAGCTGAGGCTGCTGTGCTCGTCTGCGCGCGTCTTCCTGGGCTGCGGCGCGGGCGCGTCCTGCTGCTCCTTGGCCCGCAGCATCTCCTCCGTGACGGCGCCGCCCTCGGCGATCTCCGACTTGGCCCGGAAGCGCGGGCCCAGCGCCGACTCCTCGGCCTCGTACAGCACGGCGCTGCTGTGCGCGTGGGCCGCGCACGGGTCGCACACGCGCTGGCGCCGCGGGATCTCGCCCGGGTTCGTGGCCAGCACCATTCGCGTGCGCGAGCAGGCGTGGCAGAAGATCTCGCCGCACACGCGGCAGTGGTGGCGCCGGTTCACGAGCGAGAACACGCGCTCGCACTTGGCGCACGTGCGCGCGGCCGCGTCCTCCACCCAGCGGCCGGACACGGTGTCGCGGGACGCCACGTTCATGCCCGTGGGGGACCAGCTGCTGGAGGCCGTGGACACGTTGGAGCATGAGCGAGGGCGCAGCGACATGGAGAGCCTGCCGCCGCCGGCGCCGGCCGCCTTGGCCGCGGCGCGGTCTGCGCGGGCCGACCGTGCGGCGCTCGGGGGCCGCACACACATGCTGCTGCTCTGACCTACCGCTTTTAAATAGGGACGCACGCTGGTGTCGAGCGTATGGGGCCTCCGCGCGCGGTTTGAATAGTGAGCTCCTGATGGAAGAGAGTGTGGAGCGATGGATTCTGCTCAGGCAAGGCTACGTTTTACGCAAGAGTGGGAGTCGTAATTTGGCTCGGAGACGGCCGCTGACCTACGAATTGGCTTATGGGTGCAGAATCGCGCTAAATTAGACAGGGTTTGTTCTAACAGGTATTTCGAAGACGTGATCACCTCAATAAGTCCGTGTAAATGAAATGCGTTTGTACGGGTATGTGGTATTGGCAGGTTTCGAGCCAGCCCCAGCTGCTGAATATCGCCGTGAGTAACGCCATAACGTCTTGCCGAGATTGTGCTCGATTGCGCACGATATCGCTCCGCCGTGTCGGTTGTTTGACAAGCTCTTCCGATGCACTCCAATGCGCGACGCGCTCCGAGGCAACGAAAGCCGCGCGTGGCGCCACGACCGGCAGGTGGACGGCCGATTGATGTGCATGTGGATGTAACCAGACTCGAGTGACGGGTACAGGCTCAAAGTGCAACGGACTTGTACTTTGCCGGCTCAGCGGATCCCTCCCTCCATCAGCAACAGTGATCCCGAGACATGAATTGCACGTGAAGTCATGCTGGCCGCGGCGATGATCATGATCACACCTGCGTATCCGCTGGCATTTCCAGGGCCGTTGCCAGTTGACATGAAGCGGTTTCCTGCTCGCTCGATCGTCCTGGCTTGGGCGTTGCAGACTTCTTAGCCGGCAGTTAGTGATCGCCGCGTCGTCGCCACAACTCAGCGCTTCTTCCGCCGCGCCAGCAGGCTGTGTATTCACCACGGCAGTGCGCGGGGAAAGCCCAACTCCAGCTTCAGGCTCACCTGCAGCGGCCTGCGCATAGCGCCGGCTCCAGCGCGGCGCGAGCACAATCAAACATCCCTCCGACCCGACAGCAGCGGCTCACAAACGTTCCTGCAGTGCAAGACGACAGAGCGCGCCGGGCGAGCATTGCTCAGCCAGCAGCTGGGGCGCGGTTATCAGCATGCACTTGAAGGTTGGCGGCGTCGATGACAGCTGGGGCGGAACAGGGCAGCCATGTTGCTCCAACATGATATCGTGTGGTCTTCGCAGCACCTGCGCTGCCGGCGGCAAGAACCTGCTGCAACCTGATGACCAGCGTGACGCAGGGCAGCAACACCTTCTCCGACCTGATGCCGGGTCCCTGCGTGCAGAACTGGATTGGCAGCGCACTGGGGGTGAAGCGCTCCTCCGGCCATCGGTGGCGCCGGAGCGTGCGCCGCGCTGCGAGCTACACACGCACCGACAGTCCTCCACTAGCCGCACGCGCAGAAAATCATCTTGTTACAGCTTGCCACCGCCACCTCCTTCGCGACGCGTGCTCAGCCTCCGTCCACAAACCCACAGGCCGAAATCGAAGTGGCGGATGGCTATCCATTGGGTTCCAGTGCGGACCAGTTGAACCCACCTGGTCGAACCTTGGGCCACGTCCTTACTGGCACCCCGCCATCCGCCGTAACCGCGCAAGCCGGATGCGTCTCCTTCCAGTACTCTGCTCTGCTCTCAGCATGTGTTGACCAGCTCGCTTTTGGTGCGTCAGACTCGGAGAGAGCGGGACAGGCCGCTGCGAAAGCAGAGGGCCGCTGGCAGCCCTCCAACTGCTGCCGCATTCCGCGATTACCACGCTTCCTGGCGCAGCTAGCAAAACAGACTCGAACCGCCATGGCCGACTACGAAGGCTACCTGCTCCTGCACGACGTCGGCCGACAGGCAGTACGTTTGCGCTCGCTCGACGGCGAGTGGGCCTGGAACTCTTAGTGCTGGGTGCTGACCGATGTGTGCGTCCCCCATCTCTCTCCGTGCAGGACCCGCTGTACTTCGAGCTCGAAGGAGGCTTGCTGCAGTACTACGACAAAGATGGCGGCCGCTGGATGGGCCAGTTCTCGCTCACGCGGCACCGCGTATCCGTGCGGCCGATTGAGAACGGCTTGGCTCCGAACACCTTCAGCGTCGAGTTGTGCCCCGTGCGCTCGGTGCACGATACGGAGCGCTCGATCAAGCACTTCCACCGCGCGCGCATCGTGTTGGGCGCGTCCACGCCCGAAGTCCGGGACCAGTGGATCCAGGCGTTGCGCACGTGGCGCCGCCGCAATTGGAAGGACACGGCGGTCATTTCAGCCTTTGAGGACGAGGCCAAGGCGCTGCGCATGACCATGATCATGTACCGACTCGAGCTCAAGCTGCTGCGTGTCACGGACCTCACGCTGCGCAAGGTGAATGTGGACCCTCAGGTGAGCGACCCCATCTACGGCGACGCCTCTGTGGCCAAGCACCAGGCGCATCCGGTGGCTCTCGTACCGACCGCCATCCAGGTGACGCGCTTCACCAACACGTTCGGCTTCCAGGGCGTGTACGCTTGAGCGACGGACGAGTGAGTGCCCATCAACCAACTCCACGCAGAGTTACCCGCTTGCCGCAGTGCCAAGTTGTACCCAAGTTTTATTATTTGAGAGCACGCGCGGGAGCAAGGAGTCCGTCGCCAGTGTGAAGAAAGCAGTGTGCGTTCGTGAGTATTGACGTATATGATGTAAGCTGCTACTCAGCAGGCAGCAATAATGAGATATCCCCCATGTTGGAGATCGAAATCCTTGCTCGAAGCAGTCTGATCCGGGAAGCGTGGTCGAAGACTAATCGGTGCACGGTCGTAAACAATGTGCTTCAGCTTTTTGCGCATTGTCGCATCATGCCTGTAGGCAACAGCTACAGCCTGTAGCCGACAGGTATGGCACGAAATGCAACTTGCGTTTATTGATGAGATACTGAAGGACAACGTCCATCCGCGAGGTAAATAATCTAGTATAGTAGTGGCCTGAACGACTACATGCAGTGCATGGCGATCCGGTAGACCAGCGAGTGCTGCAGAAGGAACTCGTGGCGCTTAATCTGCACCGAGGAGCCCACCACGGGCATGCAGTGCAGGAAGAGCGACAGACTCGTAATGCTCCGCATATAGGAGCGACAGCGTTGCCAATCGGCTGATGCAACAGCCCCTGCCTGCTGCAGACCGCCGACCAACAGCACCATGCCGCCCAGAAAGAACCCCGTCGCCGACAGACCCAGCAGGAACAGCATCGTGTCTTGTAGTCCTTGTGTTGCGACTGCGATGGCCAGCGCAGCCATGATAATGTTCGAGATCAGTAGCTTGGCCGCAGCTCCAAAGACCACGGCCTTGCTTCCCGATACAATGGCCTGCAAGTACAGCTCCAGATACAGACACAGGAAAGCCAGAGGCCGCCAGAGGCACACGAAGAGTCCAACGAATAGAGCGTCTAGCACGCGGCTCTCAAAGCCACGGTACCCGACGACACGGCCGACCGTCGTACTCCACTGGCTCACGTACTCTGCGCTCTTGTTGGGGATGGCCACCTTCCGTCCGCCGGTGAGTCCATTCTTGACGATCCACTTGAGGCCATCTTCATAGCCAAGGTCGAACAGCCACTCCACATCACGCACCCCGGGCGGAATTAGCGCCCACCACATCGGCACGTAGGCCGATGGTTTGATATCTGCTCCTGTGCAGTAGAACGGGCTCACGGTCACCGTGTTGCCGTCGTAGATCGGCTGGAAGTCGAAGATGCCGCCGTCCATGACCCACTCACCGCCCAGTCTAAAGGGCATGCCGGCAATGGGCGTGGCGCAGCAGGACGCCATGAGGCAGTCGGTCAGGTGCTGCTGCGAGTCGAACGTCGTCAGGCGGCGCGAGGCCAGCGCCGACAGCGACGTGTAGACCACGGTGAGCTGCTGCGACGCATTGAGCTTCTCGAAGTCGTGCAGCTTGCCCTCCGCCCTGAGCGTGTCCAGCAGAAACGTCCGCGCGCGGAAATACCCGCCCGGTAGCACGTGCGCGCCCGGGATGACGTGGCCCAGCACGTAGTCGCGGATGGCGTCAAAGTCGCACCCCAGCGCCAAGCCGGTGGCCGTCAGCGCGCCGGCCGAGCAGCCGATGAGCCGCGTGTCCTTCTCCAGCTCGAACTGCTGCAGCGCCTTGGCCACGCCGAAGAGGTACATCTTGAGCCAGCCGCCGCAGGCGAACGAGAAGGACATGTCCTTGAAGGCCTGGGGCGCGCGGCAGGCGTGGCGGCGGCGAGCCATGGCGATGCGTTAGCTGCTGGCTCCGCTTGAGAGCTCTCTGTGGTCGAACGGGAGACCAAAACTGCGCTGCGGGTCTCAGAACGAGTCGCGCGTTGCACGGCATTGCGGTTGACACGTCGAGCTGATGGAACTGAGCTTTGCCGGTGATGTCACGCCACGAGCACCTTGGCGTCACCGAACGGCCGACCGACCACATACCTGGGCCGATCGCTGCGTGTTTGACACCAGCCATTGCATCATGGTCGTGTGACGCCAAGAGGAGGCGGCGGCCTGGAACTTGGATCCTAGAGCTCTGAACTGGAATCTCGAGCGAGATGCCCAAAAAAAAGGTTGTAAAAAAATATGACCCAAAATAAATGACGGGTAATTTACGGGTAATTTATTATGGGTCCTTGTGACTCATTCTTTTCTGCCAATTGGAAGGGACCTGCGCTGACTTTCAGCCAACCACAATAATGGTGTCGCAAAAATCGACGAAAGGCTAACAACTGTTCGGCTCACGTCAATTTTTGCAACACCATTATTGTGGTTGGCTGAAACGCACTTGGCTCCAGTATTTTCAGCCAATCGACGGGTAGTCATTTAAGTTCGCGCAGGGCCTCTCGTTAGTCATGTGACTAATGAGAGAGAACTCGCGAAGGGTCGCTGCAACGGCTTGCGAGCCGTTACTGGAACGACTGGAGCCGCGCTGCTCGGCTTCGGCCCAATGCCAGCCACACGCTGCTCGCTGCATCTAGCAAGCAATATGGCAGCATGCCTGCAACGAGCACGTCTGCACGTGTGGCTGCTGTAGGGTGGTCGGCGAAGTTGAAGTCGATTATCAGGTGGTACCTTCAACGTAAATTGTCGGGGCCCTTCGACGCCCTCTATGTTCTACAACGCGTTGCTCTCTCGTTCCGAGGCGGCAGCGTAAATTAAAGTTGCCTTGGCCACCTCACACGAAGTGCATCGCGACGCGATACACCAGCGACTGCTCCAGCAGGAACTCGCGGCGCTTGAACTCCACTGAGGAGCCGATCACAGGCATGCTGTGCAGGAAGAGCGACAGACTCGTGATGCTGCGCATGTAAGAGCGGCAACGCTGCCAGTCGGCAGACGCCACCGCTCCCGCTTGTTGTAGACCACCAACCAGCAGCACCATGCCGCCCAAGAAGAATCCCATAGCACCCAATCCCAGCAGGAACAGCATCGTGTGCTGCAGCCCCAACGTCGCCAGTGTCACTGCCGTTGCGGCCATGATGATGTTCGTGATCAGCAGCTTGGCCGCGGCTCCGAAGACCACAGCCTTGCCGCCAGACACGATGGCCTGCAGGTACAGCTCCAGGTAGAGGCACATGAAGGCCATGGGTCTCCACAGGCACACAAACAGCCCCACAAAGAGGGCGTCCAAGAAGCGGCTCTCGCAGCCACGGTAGCCCACCACGCGCCCGATGGTCGTGTTCCAGCCGCCAGCGTACTCCGTGCTCTTGGTCGGGATATCCACCTTGCGGCCTCCCGCCAGCCCCTTCTCGACGATCCACTTGAGACCGTCCTCGTAGCCCAGATCGAAGAGCCACTCGACGTCGCGCACACCTGGCGGGATTAAGGCCCACCACATGGGCACGTACACGGACGGCTTGATGTCCGCGCCGACGCAGTAGAACGGGCTGATGGCCACCGTCTTGTCGTCGTACACGGGCTGGAAGTCGAATATGCCGCCGTCCATGACCCACTCGCCGTTGAGCTTACAGGGCAGCCCAGCGATGGGCGGCGCGCAGCACGAGGCCAGCAGCGTCTCCGTCAGGTGCTCGGCCGACTCGAACGTCGTCGCGCGCCGCGACTTGAGCGTCGACAGCGACGTGTAGACGACTGTGAGCTGCTGCGAGGTGTTGATCGCCTCGAACTTCTGCAGGCAGCCGTGGCACGCCAGCGTGTCGCGCAGGTATGGGCGCACGCGGAAGTAGCCGGCCAGGGACGCGTGCGCCTGAGGCACGATGTTCAGGAGCACGTGGTCGCGGATGGCGTCGAAGTCGCACCCCAGCGCCAGCCCCGTGGCCGTCAGCGCGCCGGCCGAGCAGCCGATGAGCCGCGCGCGCTTCTCGAGCTCGAACTGCTGCAGCGCCTTGGCCACGCCGAAGAGGTACATCTTGAGCCAGCCGCCGCACGCGAACGAGAAGGACAGGTCGGCGTCCGCCGCCTTCATTTGCACGTGGGCCTGCTTGCCATTGCGACACTGAGCCATTGATGCACGGCGGAGACGGAGTCCTGCGCGGCCGGAAGTGAAACCAGGTGTGGCGCTGAGCTGGAATAGGCGAGGTGGGGGCGTTGAGGTTCGGTGAATAGAAGAGTGACGTCTGTGATAGCTGAGGCCAACGGCGTCCGGTGGCAGGAGACGTCGGTGGAATGGGTTTCCTAGCGTGTTGAAATGCAGACCATCCGCTTCAACAGACTGGCTGGCAGCGAGGGCGGACTTCCATTCCCCAGGAAACTGCATGCCTGCACGTACAGGCTCGTCAATGGCGTTGCCGCGGCGGTGTGCACGCTGAATGATGGGCCGTACAGCCTAGCGAAATTCCTTGGCGAGACGCAGCTGCGCGACTTGCGCGGCGCGCACCGCGTTCTTGACAGGCTGGTGGGCACCACCTGCTCGACGGCACCGCGATGGATTTTCACGTTTGTATACACGTTCCGCTCTTCAGAATAAAGTTCCATGCTTGGAGAAGCACAGCAGCAGCTATCAACGCTGCTACGTGAAGATGACAGCTTGGCATCTCGATATTGAACGATCTCAGCAAAGGATTTCGAGCTAGCTTTGGACCAGGGCAAGCGGGTCTGCTCTGCGCGCGTGACTCACGCCAAACAAGTGTCGGAAGACGCAGTTCCGCTGCTGAATTTCTGCTGCTGCTCCGAAACAGAACGCACCAACGCTCAGCTAAGCTCGTTCTTGTTGGATACTTTATCCCTTCTCTATCACGTCAGACTTAGTGGAGACCAACTGCCCGCACATCACATCCAGTGCATTCCCGCTTCCTCCATCGCCCAACCGCCCAGCCCGTTCAGTGCTGTCAGACCATTATAGCTCGGGCGCGGAGGACAATGCTCAAGTGGTCGCGACTGCTGGCGCTGCTCGCGCTACTGGCCGCAGCGACGTTGGCAGCCGCCGCCCAGGGCAACGGCGAGGACCCGGCAGTGAACGACGGCGACGCTGCCCCACCCCCGCCGGCCTACGACTGCGCGGGGCCCTCCAGCACGGGCGACAGCTTCATCGACTACGACCACCTGGTGCACTGCAACGCGCTGCTGCAGGACTCGCCGGTGATGGGGAAGGCCGCGCTCGTGCTGTGCCTCGTGCTGCTGCTGTATCTGCTGAGCTCCACGGCCGACGAGTTCTTCTGCCCCGTGCTGCAGGCCATCGTCGAGAAGTACCGCATCCCGCCGCACGTGGCGGGCGTCACGTTCCTGAGCTTCGGCAACGGCTCGCCCGACGTGTTCTCCAACATCGCGGCGTTCGCGACCCCCACGCCGTCGATCGGAGTCACCGCCATCCTCGGCGGTGGACTTCTCGTCACTACAGGTAGAGTGGCAAGGTAGAACAGGGTAGAACAACAGTATGTCTGACGGATTTTTGATGCTGGTGGTGGTTGCAGTGATCACGGCGTGTGTGGGGCTGGTATCCGACGGCCAGGAGCAGTTGATCCCACGCACGTTTTTGAGAGATGTGGTCTTCTACTTCATCGCGGTGCTGTACTTGGGGTTGGTCTTCTACGACGGTAGAGTGGGGCTACTGGAGGCGGTAGGCTTCCTGTGCATCTACTTCGTCTACGTGCTGGTCGTGTTTTCGGACAAGTACTTGGCCAAGTGGTGCTTCCCCTCCAAGACTACCGCGGAAGACTCGCTCTACGCTGTGTTGGATGACGACGATGATTTGGAGTATTGGTCGTCTACGGCGAGCGAGAAGAGCCCCGTGGGTAGCCCAGCATTCTTTCCTGCTCACACCAGGGAGCAGCCTCAACTTCAGACTCAGCAGCAGCAGCAGAAGAAGCGTCGTCCTTATTTGAAGAGCCAAACGATCCCAGTGGTGTACGATACGTTCGCGAGGTCTCACATTTTCTCGGACTCGGAGCAGTCCGAACCGTCCCCACGCTTCCTGGACCGTATGCTGTACCGCAAGAGCTCGGTGCCCACGCCGCGCTCCAAGCCCCACATCAGCGACGACTTCGGACCGAGTGAAGGACAGTCACTACTGGAGGTCACGGATGTACACCTTAAGCGACCTTCGTCCATGTGCGTGGGGAACATGCAGGAATCGCTACACAGGATACGGCGCCAAAGGCGAAGACGCAAGACTGCGTGGGAATCACTTGAAACCAGTGCGCAGTTTGGAGCGTCGGCGCGGCGCTGGACTCGCGGGTATCATGCGCTCAGCGACATTGACGAGATCGCGCCTGCTCTTGAGGCAGGAGGGCTAGAAGTGGAAACGGAGATTGAGTGCGACGCCTCGGACGAGCAAGCGAAGCGTAAAGAGGTGGAGGCGAAGGCCCAAGCAGCGGAGGACGAGCAGCTAGCTTTGGAGACGATTATGGCTGTATCCTGCATCGACCGCGTGAAGGTTCAGGTTAAGCGTTGGAGACGGTTGGTCCTTCGTACTGTACGCTGCGTGTACTCGACTTTCGAGCGGTTCGTGTGGAGTCCATTCGAGGTGTTCACTGTGTTTGTTCGTCGACTCACGATCCCGCTGGTGGACGAAGATACGTGGGATAAAAATCTGGTGGTGGTGTGCCCTCCCTTTGCGATGCTGGTGTTCGGCGTCTCGGTCTTTTCGTTCAGTATTGAAGACCCCGTCTTCCTCATGACTGTCGTCGTAGTCGGTGGGGTATTCAGCGCTATCATCGAGTACACCACGTCCCCGCTCACACCACCGGAAGGCTGGCTGCTGGCTCCTTTCATCTGTTTGGCCTTCGTCAT
Source organism: Phytophthora sojae (assembly GCF_000149755.1). Taxonomy (NCBI): domain Eukaryota; phylum Oomycota; class Peronosporomycetes; order Peronosporales; family Peronosporaceae; genus Phytophthora; species Phytophthora sojae. Next base: position 3,381,001 of record NW_009258116.1, read on the forward strand.
GTCGGTCATTTGGATCATGAACATCGCCAACGAGGTGCTCGCCGTGCTGGAGACGCTTGGAGAACTCTTTGGGATCTCAAGCTCCGTTTTGGGGGTATCCGTAAGTGAATTTCACTGAGTGGGAGTTGGAAAAGTATCAGCAGTGGCCTAACTTTTGTGTGTATTGGGACAGGTTCTAGCTTGGGGCAACTCCATTGGAGACCTTGTGTCTAACATGGCGATCGCGCGTGACGGCTTCCCGACTATGGCGTTCGCTGGTTGCTTCGCGGGGCCTATGTTCAACTTGCTCATTGGTATCGGGTTGTCGCTTACGATCGCAATCGTCTCGCGAGGCCCTCTCGTACTGGGTGAGCCGACGCCACTGGTCTACCTCGGCTTCGGATACCTGCTGCTGAGTCTGCTGCTGAACATTGGGATCGCAGCGTGCGACGGGTTTCGATATCGCCCTCGACTTTGCTACACTTTGTTGACGCTGTATGCGTCCTTTGCCGTTATCTCCATCGCAGTTGTGCTCAATTACCCGGAGGAATAATGTAAGTAAATCTTTGGTGCTTGCTGCATTGTTTTGTTTTGCAGCGCCATTGTAATCATGTACCGTTTTGTTGGTAGGTTGCTCTGGTATGCATTTCAACTCTGGCCTTGTATCTCGCTGCATGTCCCTTGACCCTTATCGCTAGAAGCACAAAGTTTAAATTTTCGCGCCGGTAACGCAGGATGCACTTCATGTGTGCAATCTACCTAGGTACTTTTGAGTTCATGTACACGTAGACACCTACGGATCGTTAACTTGCGACGGCGATACAAGCCATCACACGACTCAGCACCTCAAAGTCACGGGACAATACGCAAGTACTGCTTGGCTGTCGGCTGTCGGCGTACGAGGGGGTCAATTCACTGGTCGCAAGGCGATCAATTGGCCAATGTGCCGACAAGACACGCAGGATACGCGAAAGCCTCAATATCTCACTGATGGCGTGCGGGCTATTCAGCGAGCCACCACAGACCAAAGGAAACGGGCTTTATCGCCATGACCCCAGGGGCTCACGTTTGGCTCAATAAGCCACTAGCGTTTCCTTGAACAACAGCCTGGACAAATGCCGCATGTCCATGTTGAAGTGATGTTGCTCACGATCACATGAAGCCAGCACGAACTCGGAAGGTATCTTGACAAACGGTTCGAGTAACGCGGCCACAGTTGCGAATCCTTGCGAATCCTCCGGTTTGCAACGACGGAATGACCCCCGCAGCGATGCCTGGCTTTGAGCAGTGTCTTACAGTCAGCACAAACGTACGGGTTACCGCTAGGTTCACGGCGTTGCTGGCCGAATGGCTGAACTGTGGTCTCATCTTAGCCTTAGTCGTCAGGCAGGCAGGGGAACTTATCCCGCGACAACGCTCCGCATTCTAGTGCCTCAAGCGAACAGGATCGACACAAACTCCCCCCTCGGCTGGGACTCCCCATTCTCCATTTTGCGAGCCCTCCAACACGCCTCTCCACTTCGACCTCCTCGTGACAAGAAGCTGGGATCATGGTGTTCGCAAAATACGCGCTCACCACTGCAGCCGCAGTGGTACTTTCCTCCGCCCATACACGCGCGCTGACGGACCTCAAGACCGACTGGGAGGCCTACGTCAGTGCGCTGGCGATGCCCACAGTGATCGACATGACCCAGGGAGGCCGCCTCGAGGCTTCTCACGCCTGGACTGAGGACGGATCCATCTCGGGCGATGTGTACGGCTACGCGATCATGGGCCAGACCCCGACGTTTCCGGGTCCGTCGATTGTCGTTGCCAAGGACGTCCCGATCTCCATCACGTGGCACAACAATATCAAAGCGCCCCACCTGCTGGCCGACTCGGTCGAGCGGTCCATTCTGCTGAACGAGTCGACGTGCTACCCCAACTGTGGTGTGCCCGCAGTCACGCACTTGCATGGCGGGGAGGTGCCCGCGAAGTACGATGGTCTCCCCTTCAAGACCATTTACACCGACGAATCCAGAGAGTTCAAGTACCAGAACCGCCAGCTCGAATCCACTGCGAATCCACTGCGATCTACCATGACCACGCTGACGGAATCAACCGTCTCAACACGTGGACTGGCCTGATGGGCGCCTACATCACCCAGAACGCCACGAAGGAGGCTGAGCTCAACCTGAACATCGAGACGGACATCCCTCTTGTCATCAATGACCGCCTCATCGACACTTCCGGGAAACTCCTGTACTCGGACGACAACTGCAACACGGCAACGGGGACGGTGTGGGTGCCCGAGTCTTTCGGCAACGTGAACCTCGTGAATGGCCGAGTGATGCCGTACGTCGAGGTCCCACCGACGCAAGTGCGCTTCCGCGTGGTGAACGCCGCCAACTCTCGCCACTACCAACTCAAAATCCCCTTCCCAGACTTGTGCCAAGTGGTTGCGACAGATTCGGGGTACGTCGAGACGCCCCAGACCCTCGGCAGCTTGCTAGTCCTGTTCCCACTGGAGCGCATCGAGCTCGTGTGCGACTTCACTGGTATCGCTGACGGCAAGGCGTACGAACTGGCCGACGTCCAGTCCTCCACCCAGTCGACCCCGTACGACCCGCGCGTCCTGCAGATCCGCATTGTCGAGAGCTCGCTGACCGACTCCATGATGGTCCGCGAAATCCCCACGACGCTGAACAAGTTCAAGTCGCTCAAGACGCTGTACGAAGCCGGCGGGACGGAGCGGAACGTGACACTCGGAGAAATGACTGACGCGCAGGCGTGCCCCACCATGGAAATTACGTACAACCAGGATAAGCAGATCAACATCTCCACCATCGCCGACGCGCTGCAGTGCGTCAAAGGCACGGTCGAGAAGTGGAACTTCATGAACCCTTCAGCCGACGCGCATCCGTTCCATTGGCACCTTGTGCACGTGCAGTGCGGAGACACGGTTGACACGATCAAGACGAACGAGCTGAAGGACGTGGCCGTCATCCCCAGCGCTGGTGACCGTGCCGCTGATACCATCACGCAAGTCTGCTACGTGGCTTGCACTCCCGGCGGCTACCTCATCGAGGACAGCGAACGCGAAGCAAAGGATTTTGGGTTCGACACGAAGGAGCCGTACGTTGCACACTGCCACATCTTGGAGCACGAGAAGAATATGATGATGTCCTGGTTCCGAATCATCGACGACTACCGTGCTGGCAGCAGCGGCAGCAGCAGCTCCAATTCTGGCCGTGGGAACGGGTCCGAGATGTACAGCACTTCTGGCAGCAACTACTCGACGAGTGGAAGCGCAGGTTACGGCCACAGTGGCAACTCGTCCACGACGGGAAGCGGAAGTTGGCCCGACGCTGGCAGCGAGAGCTACGACTACACTGACCAGGATGGCCTCCCGGCCAAGAATGTCTCCTTCGCGGATTACCACGGATTTGGCACTGATGAGTACGCAAAGTATCACCGCTGCGACGGACACTTCAAAAAGCACGGCGCGTACTCATCGACGTCTGGTGGCTCCAACGCTTACGACGACGCAACTCAGCAGATGGATAAGGGCAATGTCATGACCGCCATCAGCTCCACCATCGTCAACAACTCCAAGCAGGATCAATACGGGAATCCAACCACTGGTAGTGCTACAGCCACCTCGCAGGACACGCAAAACTACGTGGAAACCAGTTCCGGTAACAGCCAGGACGCTGAGGAGTACACCGCGATGACTACTGGACAAGGTTACGTGGAAACCGCCTTCGAATTCCAAGATGCTGCTACCGCCAATGCCGGTGTTCCGGCTGATGCCAAGGCTGATGGTACTAACGTGGACAAGACTGGCACTAGTCAAACCTCCGCGAAGACGAGCTCTGGTGTTGACGGCTCTGTTGTCAGCACTGTCGCTGGGAACGCTGACTACGAAAAGGGTGCCACGACCGAAAACTCCACAGGCAGCACTGACTCGGAGACCACCACTACCATTGTCGACACGAACCAGGGTTACAGCTATACCAAAACGTCCGGCACAATCGTTGATTCGACCGCCTACAACAGTGGCACCGTGGGCAACACCAACTCGGGAGATCGCCAGCACCAAAAATGTCGACGTGAACCAGGCGTCTGCCGTTAATTCGGCCTCGTACGAGAGCAGCACTCTTGGCAAACCGGCAGACAACACTGAAGCGGACGCTAATGCTGGACAGGGTTACACCTCGGGCTCTGCTACCGATGACGTCGTGAGCTCTGTGGAGGGCACCACTGCTGCCCAGAGTAACGCGGTGCCGGATAGTATCACTACACCCGTTGCCAACACTGGTACCTACACAGGTGTCGCCTCTAGCACCAAGACTGGCCACCTTCGCCAGTGTGATGGGGTCTAAACCTTCTCCTGCCCATTGGCGTCTGATTCAGCCAGCCACTGCGACGTGTTGCTCGCACGGCTTCATGAAGACCTTAGATCTTCGTGACAGTGTGCACTATACATACTTTCTGACACCGTACACAAACACACCCATTGCTAAGCAAAAAACATGTTTTTCGGAATTGACTTACATGTCTGGAAGTGCAAGCGCCTTCATCATTCTCTACTGACTGGTGATATCCATTCTTTCAAACCTGCGTTCATCATAATACACCGCCTTTACCTTACGGCCTCCAAAAAACCGTCCATTCAAGCCTGTAAGAGCTGCCATCAAACACACAAAAAGTTGAGATGAGCCGAAGCAGTCGCTTCCAAAACGCGATACCATAACCAGTACCTTTGGTAGCATCCTCTGCATCCTGGAACTGGACAAAGATCCGAACAGCCTCCTCCGGCGGAACACTTCCCGTCACCTCGTAGATCGTGCACTTAGCCACGGGTCCGTATTTCTCGGAGCATTCGCCTTTCACCTCGTCTTGCAATTCATCGTCGACTTCACCTGGGCCAACCATGTTCTGCAACAACCACGAGTTAGGTAAGTCTCGCTAAAACTCACAAAAAATACTCGAGTTCGCTTACCTGAAGCAACACCACCCGGCTAGATGATCCACTGCTGGTGCTTGACCTGCTGTCCCAGCCGCTAGTCCGACGCCGTTTCTCGCCAGAACCGTTGCTATCTCGACTGTAAGGTTGACCGCTGTGGCTGCTCAAGCTGCTATCACGCCTGCCATGTTGATCATTGTGTCGGTCATCATGCCTCCGCTTTGGCTCCTGTCGAATTTCCCGCCCAAATTCATCCAGCATCGGAGAACGTGACGTCTGCCGATCTGCTGTGCCTTTATCGTTGCTGGGGTAGCGACTGCCGTTGAAGTCGCCGTAGTGAGGACGAGAGGTTGATTCATCCTTCGTTCCTCGCGTAAAACCTCCAGCCATTGATGACGAAGCTGCTGAAGAAGAGGAAAACCCGATGCCTCTAGTTGAGAAGCCCAGTCCACCTCGTGGCTCTGCGGCATCCTCGAACTGTCCTTCAGCAGCGGTAGCAGTAATCTCCACGCCGCGGCCCCGGTCAACGTCACGCTCGCTTTCTGGTTGGGATGCTGCAGCATTCTCCTCGCTAGTAAATGACCACAGCATCAGCAACAACTCACGAGCCACACTCAACCTCCGGTAACGATTCACCAACTACGAACATTTTCTTGCGCATCCATGCCGGCATCGTCATACCGCGGCCACGGCCAGCAGGAGCCGGCAGCTTCATCGCAGGCGCTCGGCCCTCAGCCAAGTCCTTCGCAAGCTGCTCACGCTCCAACTTGCCCTGCAGCGAATACACAAACAATCGACCGGCCAGTCTGTCAGCCACAGAAGCCCACTACACACCGGCCAAGCCTTGGCCCGCACCTCTCGCTCCTGCTCTCTCTGTCGTCGCGTCAGTTCCTTCTTGACCTGCTCCATCTTCTTCCTCTCCTGCCTCTCCTTGCAATACACCTCGTAGCTGTTCGGCCGGGCCGGATGGTACTCGTCTCGGTAAGTGGCCTGGAAGAAGTGGCCACCGGCCGCAACTCCCACGTCCATGTCCACGTCTTCCTTCTCCTTCTCTTGTTGCTGCACCGACGTCACCGTCACCTCCGTTGGCGCAACATATCCCAGGCCTCTTCCTGCCGGCCGGGCCACCACACTCCCGTCCTCCACCTTCTTCTGGAACACTTGACTGGCGACCGCCGCCGGCCTCCTCGTCACCGATGCCGGCTTAAAAGCCAGCGATATTCCGGCCCTCGTCGGGCTCTTGCCTCTGCCTGCCGCCAATGCACTGGGCAGCATCGACGTGCTCTACACAAAAACGTAAGTTTAAGCTGGGGGTTTCTCCCTTTCTGCCTCAAAACCTGCGTACGCTGGTGGCCACCGCCGGTCGATTGTTGCTCTTGTTCTTGGCCGCTTGGGGCACCATCAGCGGCGCGCTGGCCCACACTACAAGGCGAGAAAAGGCAAGAATTAGGACGAGAAGACAGAATTAATAACACTTTGTAGATGGAGTTTTAGAGAGGTTTGGCGGCTGGAGAAGGAGAAAAACGTACCGGACTTTGTAGAGGACAGAGCAGACTTGGGCTTGCCGTCCGCATCGAGCGCGGAGGACGCCTTGGCGCCCTTCGCCAGCGGCAGATCGGCGTACAGATCCATCGGGGCCGCGGAAATGGACCGAAAAAGTGTGGGCCAAAATTTGTGAGTGGTTGACAAAAGCCATATGTACTTTTGGAGATTTACGATGCAAAATGGCTACATGTACAAAATGAACTGACCGAGTCAGGTGGACGCTTAGTGTCCACGCACGTCCTCCTTCGGGCTGTGCATGGTTCCATCCTTCCTCTGCTGCTGGGTGATAATAGGGTGAGCTGCCGCTGCCGCGGGATATCCTGGCGCTCTCAGTTCTCCTCCTCCTCGGCAAGCAGGTACTGGTACATGGCGTCTTCCGACTTGCAAAAGTGCCAGACGCTCGGGGACGCCAAGAACAGCTCCACCGACTGGTTCAGCGTCATGAGCTTCACGCTGATGTCCTCGATGAAGCCCCACGAGCTCTCCTGCCCAAACAACAACAGGAATACCAGGGTCAGTTCTCTCTGCCACGCGAGGAAAGAGGTCCATTTCGCGGCCGACTCACGTAGATGGACGTCTCGAGCTCGATGGCGTCCTGGCAAAAGTCCGTCGCTTGCTTGATGTCGAGCTCGAGGCCCTCGCACGCGGCGAAGGCGATGGCCATCTCCTCCCGCTTCTGGTTCATGATCTCGAGGCACGACTTCAGGTTCACCACCAGCGACGACAGGCCTCCAAGCTGTTGGCTTTGACCTGCACGACCGAACCGCAATACCCTTGTCAGGACACAACATCTCACCTTGCAATACTACCATCTCTTGCTAGCTACGTACGGCTGAGCATGATGCTAGACGGCGTCAGCGCCGCAATACCCGACAGGAACAGGCTTTTGCCGGCCAGTGAGATCGGAACACTGAGGCCGCTCGTGGCGGGGGCAGCCACCACTCCCGCGATTCCGACCACCGCGCCGGCCACCACGCCGGCCGCTCCTGCTGCCACGCCCGTGCCACTAAAGTCCGCGGAGCGGCCTCTCATGTGCAGCAGCGTGATCGACTGCACCATGAGCTTGGTGCACTCGGTGGTGAGGTCGTCCAGCTCGTCGAGGCTGTTCCTCATCTCGGCCACCATGCTCTGCGCGCTCTGGGCCATGCGGGCCAGCGCCCACTCGGCTCGTCGGGCGTTGCGCTTCTCTTCATTATGATCCTTGGCCTGCAGCGGGGGCACCACGGCCTCGCGCAGCTTGCTCAGGTAGTCGGTGAGCGTGGCGATCTCGTTGGCACACTGCGCGAACATGAGGTTGCACTGCTCGAGGTGCGCCTGGCTGCGCTCCACGAGCTCGTCGCACTTGGCCAGCGTGCTGTTGGCCAGCTTGACGAGCGTGCGCAGGCGGTTGGAGAACTTGAAGGCCTTCTGCAGCTTGCGCACGACCTCCTGCAGCTGCTGCAGCTGCTCCTCCTCCGTCTCCACAACGAGCCACTCGGCCCGCAGAACGCGCTCCGAGCCGTCGGGCGTGAAGGCCTGCTGCATCTTGTCCACCACGCGGTCCAGCCCGACGCCCTGGATGCCCTTGATGATGGCCAGACGGCCGGTCTCGAACAGGTCCGAGCCCGAGCGCGGCTTGGTCTGCAGCTGCTGCTGCTGCGAAGCCGCGTCCGCCACGCTCACGAACGACTTGGCCGACGGAATGTCCTCCGTCGTGAAGCTGCGCTGCGCCGCGCGGAGCGGCGACAGACCCGACGCCGGCGAGAACTTGCCGCTGCCGTGCCGCACCAGCGCCAGGTCGTCGCGACTCTCCTCCGCGCCCACGCGCGCGAACCTCGGAGACGCCATCCTTCCTAGCTCGAAGGTGATGTAATGTGCCGAAATGTTCGCTGCAACTCAGGTCTGAAATGCATACAAAATGTACAAATTAGTGTATCATTGGTGTGGTAGGGTTACTAACCACTCTATAACGGTTAAGAGTTGCGTTACCAAGGTCGTTGGCTGTGAAGAGGTGTTCAATCATTGCGGAGACTGGAACGTCATGGGCAGCAGCAAGCGTCGTCGCCAGCAGCGCGTCCAGGCCGTGGGCGCGCAGGTGGAGGAGAGCATCCGGCAGGACGCGGAGGACAAGAAGCTCAAGCATGTGGAGCCCGAGCAGCTCTTCCAGGTGGACAGCAAGGGCGGGGACGCGCCGCCGCCGCTGACCAAGAAGCAGAAGCTCGAGAAGCTGCAGAAGGACCCGCTGCTGGCCAGCACGCGCAAGTTCGACGCCGCCAAGCTGCACAAGGGCGAGGCGCTGGCCGTCAAGAAGCAGCAGCAGCAACAGACGCCGGCCCAGCCCAAGCCCAAGAAGGACGCCAAGGTCAAGGGCCTCTGGGGCCAGGACGGCGCCGCCAAGGACGACGAGCAGAGCCAGCAGCTGGACGAGTACGTGGCCCCCGTGGTGGCCAAGAAGACCAAGCGCCGCAAACTCGTGGCCTCCACCAAGTACCAGGTCCCCACCGTGGAGGTGGCGGCCGCGGGCCAGTCGTACCACCCGGACTTCGACACGCACCAGGACGTCATGGCCGAGGCCGTGGCCAAGGAGCTCGAGCGCCGCGAGAAGAAGGCCAAGCTGCAGGAGCCCGTGTCCAACGGCATGTCGGAGGAGACGCTTCAGTTCATCAAGCAGGACTCGTCCGACGCGGAGGACGACTCGAGCGACTCGGAGGACGAGGACGGAGTCAAGAGGGTGCGTTCAACTGTCCATCTAGGGGGTGGACGGTGGCCAGAGCTGCTGGAGCTGACTGGGATGTGGTTATGATTGTGTAGGCCCGCAAGCTGCCGGAGAAGGTGACGCGTGCGCAGCGCAACAAGCGCTCGCGACACAAGCAGATGGAGCTGGAGCACCAGATGCGGCGCGGCGAGAAGGCGATCATCAAGCAGATCAATGCGTACGTAAACCTTTTACCTAGTTTGCTGCCGATGGGCGCAATATTGAGCTAACTTGTTGCTGGCCGGTTCAGCTCCAAGCACATTCTCCAGGACATCGTGAAGAGCGAGAAGCAGGCGGCCAAGAAGCAGGAGCTGAAGAAGCTTCAGCAGGAGCAAAAGCTGCAGGAAGAGCCGCTCGTCCGCGTGGCCGGAAAGTACACGTAAGAACATTGGACGGCGGCCTGCTTGAACTGATCGTCTTGGGAGCTCTTATTGACCTTGTTTTTATTCTGTGTGATCTCTTGCAGCAAACTGGACCGCGAGACACCCGTCTCGTTCTCCGAGGAGCTCACCGGCAACTTCCGGACGCTCAAGCCCAAGGGCAACCCGCTGTTGGACCGCTTCGACAGTCTGCACAAGCGCAACAAGATCGAGATCGGCCGTCCGAAGAAGACGCGTAAGGCCAAGGTCAAGATCATCGAGGCCAAGAAATAAGTGATGACCAAGCCACGGGCCCGCTGAGCTCCTAGGGCTTCTGGCCTGTAGATAGACTACGGATAACTTTGTTTTTCTGTTTTTTTTTGTCTGCAGCTATCTTTATTTCTCGTAGTCTGCTCAGTGTGCCAGTCTGGGGCATTTTTGATTCTTACCGACAACTTCGTAGTACTTCGCTAGCTCAGGAGCCGACCAAGATGGAGACGAAGCCCGTGATGCGGCCAAGCGTAAGTGAGTTGATGTAACCTTGATGAAAGTGATCACCTAACTCCGTTGTTGCAGAACTTCCGCCACGATATGCGAGGTGCGCAGGTGGTGGAAATCCGTCGAGAGGAATACGAACGCACTAAGCGCTCCATCCTCAAGAAGATTCGCCGTCGTCTCGTTATCCTCGGAGTGATCATTGGCCTTTTGGCGGTCGTGGCCTTCGCTCTCGGCGGAGTAAGTCCGCGCACTGGCTAACAAGTGCACACCCCAGTCAATTAAATAACCCAGATGTGATGCGTCTCGTTCCAGGTAATTCGGGGCTACTACATGAACATCCTCAAGTTTCATCGAGTGTTTGGGCGCGTGAGTCTGGTCAACTTGTACTTCATCTACGCAGCCGTCTCGCTGGTTTTCAGCTTCCACGGGTTCTACATCGACGGCAAGTGGCGCAAGCTGCAGCAAGACGGAAACCGCTTGATCCTGCACGTGCGCTCGTTTTTCGTGCTCGGAGTCGGCTCATGGGCACTAGGTAAGCAGGCAGCAGATATTTCCTGCAAGCACTGTAAGTTCCACGGGATTGACTAACCTTTTGTGTCTTTAAACCAGCGCTTTGGCTGGGCATTGCTACGTTGTCGGCTTTCGGACTAGTGGAGGTTCAGTACATCTCGTCATCCAGTCCCAACCTCATCTATCTCACGACACTCGTCATGGTTACCGTGCGTCCAGCAATTCTATCACTAAGTTTTGTGCTAGTTTGATTTACACCTCTGCTTTGAATTGGTCGTGATCGATTGCACTATAGGTGCACCTTCTCGTCTCGCCTTGGTTGCTGCGCACAATTCACCGAAAAGGGTCCCAGGCAGATGAGTTCTTTGGGTGTGTGCTGCTAACATTGATAATATTTCTACTGTTCGACTAACCTGTGTCCTCTCTCCTGCATGTGTAGAGCGGAGTTCCTCTCTGATGTCCGCCCTCAAAAGCAGAACGCTTGCTACGATGACGACGCCAGTGACTCGGACGATGACAACACAAGCACCCGTGCCGCTGCCGTCCATCCTGTCGTCACATCACCACGTGGGCCACAGAGGACGGCGTCTCAGCGTAAACCACGACGACAGGGCAGTGCCAAAGCTGGTTTGAACAGGAATCGCAGCGGGTTTTTCAATGAGGAGGGCAACGCGTCGATATCTCACCTACAGTTAGCGATGGAGGGCGAAGAAGAGCCCCCACGCTCAGCTCGTCGGCAGTCGCCAAGTCCACGCCCTGTTTCCTCTCGAGACCCAGTTCCCACCCGCGATGTTGTAGAGGTGCCTCCACCTGCGGAGCCTCAAGGTTACCACCAGATTCCGTTCGCTTCGCCCGTTTTCCTGATGGACCCGGAGGCTAACCTGCCACCTCCAGAGTTCTGGCAGCTCTGGAAGCAGACGAAGACAACGTGCGTTCCTTTATGCAGTGCATTCAGTTGATTATCCCATCGGAGACTAACCTTAACTGCTGGCCTTGGCTAACAGGGGCGCGTTCTCGTGCTCCTTCGCCAATCAGCCGAGTAGAGCAGATTTGGAGCGACATTTAGAAGCGCATGGGTTTCATGTCGTTGCTGTGGAGCAGAAGGACAGTGTGCTACAGGTGTATTTCTACGGGTCGCAGTATGGTACAGACACCGTCTTCCTTTGCGAGTTTGTGCTGCTCTTTGCACGACGATTCTTCCAGGCAACGTTCAAGTGCGAGGTGAGGCTGCTACTGTTCACGGTGCTGCGATCGCTTCAGCTAAATGTTGATGAGGCTATGTATGCTTCTCGTTACAGGATCGGGACTCGGCTTCTAACTTTGTGACAAGATTCAATCTTCAGGACCTACTGATCGTAGAGAGTTAGTGAGACAAGATTACGATTTAGAATATAACAAGCTTGGTTAATAAAATAAAGTAGCCTATGACAGCGCAAACATGCCTGCTCTAACACGAAAACTCCAAGAACCGCTCATCAGTCTCCACATTTAGCCCTTGAGCCTTCAAAAACTTATGCAGCTCGCCGGCGTTACCGAACGATTTCTCCTCCCTCATTTTCACGATTGCTTTAACGGCTAGGATAGCCTGTTCTTTTGTCCTACCTTTCAGAACCGTTGCAAGCGCGGTCTCGCAAGCCGAGTTGACTGAGATTTTAGGCGAGCACGCTGGATGAGATGCCAGTGTTTCATGGAACTCCTCCGACTCGTCTCGGCTTACGAGGAAACAATTCGGACACACGATCCTTGGCAAGATTAGACCTAGCGACGCAATTCATGATGCCTCGCACCACACGCGCATCATCCAGAGCCCCATTTTGCTAAAAGAGTTCTTGGCGTGGCTTGGCTGGAAGTCGCCGTATACATGTTTTCTCTGGTCGACAAAAACAACCTGCTTACCAGGCGGAGTGGCATCTTCCAGAGCGAAGAAGATGTCCACGCCAGGCCCGTTATCACCATTCACCGCAATACAACCACTCGACACCCAGTCAACCTTTTCCAAGGTGTTTCCTTGGCGGGAAATGGTCGCACCCGTTGAAAGGGAAAACTCGTGATGGAAATGTTTTCCGTCTCTCTATCCATCACAGCGCCTGGCAACAGCTCTTTGAGGGTAACGGTCGAGTATCCGAGCACCAGCAGCGCATTTATTCTCACTGCATAGAAACAAGCACCAAACATCTCCCACAACTGCCACGCTTGGAGGGCGAACATGTTGTCGTCCACATGCGTACGCAGGTCTTGTAGAGAAAGAGCTAAATATTCTTCTTCATTTGTCATCTTGCAACGAACCAACTCAAAACTACGCAAAAGCGCGTACGGAACGCGAACAAATTGTCCTGCATTGTCTTGTTCAGCATCAACCAGCGAGCAAACAGAAGAATCCCGGAGTTTGGACCACGTTATTCCATCGAGTGTGTGATTTGGCCTCACTGGGCGTCCAGATATTGCGTAGGCTGCCAAACGGAACTGGATCCTCATATTAAACAAGCCCAAGTACCTCATAATGAATGATGTCCATACCACACTGAAGCAATCGTTTCTGGTATCCATACGCACGACTCCATCTCGCTCACATCTTTTCTCCAACCCGTCAAATATTGAATAATCAGCTCTGGGATACCACCAAGAAGGATCAAATCGCGGCAAATTTGGGAGTGTTTTAACAGCACAGAATACCTTGAATTGCTGCTAACAATCTCGAAAACTTGGTCCATTGTCAAGAGGGTCATGGAAAGTCGCTCACTTGTGGGAAGCGAACAATTCTGTACTGAACCGTGTTCAGAACCCCACTCTGTCCTCGTGAACATTGGAAGCACAATCAGACGCGGCAGTGGCGTGCATAGGAAGCTTTCTATAACTCCCACGAGCTCATGTATGAGTGACACATCCGGATTTTCCTGGTGAGCACCAACGTATTTTATACATTGGTAATCGTCAATTCCAAGAAAGAGGTACAATGGCACTGTCGTATCCGGCTGCCTCTTGCGAAGCTTGCACTCGATAGCTTGGACTGCAGTCGCAAACGTCAGGTGGTGGCCATTGACCGGCAAGCGCGACTTAAACCACTCTTTGAACGAGACCGAGCAGTTCTCGGCCAGGAAGAATCGATATAACATTCTCCACGAGAAAGATGCAGCAATCGGCATCGATTGCTCGACTTCTTGCGGGCTGTACATGTCATCGTAAGGAACAATCACGCTGGCAACGCGCTCGGCACCCAACTCCATCACGTCTCGTAATATCATGCCACCTTCTTCCAACATGCGCGTCTTCCCGAGTCCAGAGATGCCAGCACAAACGGGAATTATAGGTCGGAGGTTGCCAGGGACGTCCCTCTTTGCAACGGTGATGATCCGTGCGAAGCAACTCGATGCTGCCTTGATCGCCTCTTCCCGCCCAACGAAACGGTGCTGTAAGTCATCTGCAGTTAAAACGTGAGAGCTCGAGACGTCCTCCTTCTCCTTCATCTCACCCTCCAGGAAATCGAGGAGCTTCTCGCCCGAAACAAGATCCACGTGAGGACCAGCCGGTACAGGAGGACTGGGGACAGGAGCCTGAGGAGCAGTCGGTACAGGAGCAGGAGCCGGCGCATTATCGACGGTGGCTTGGGGGAGCTTCACCAGCACGTGAATTTGATCGGCGGATATAAGCTGTGGCACAGTTTGCAGTAGTCCGTACAGGGAGGACGCCGTATCTAGGTCGAGCTCTTCAGTCAGCTCTTCAATAAACGCAGTTGTCTCTCCCTTCCGCAGCTTCTTCACATCTTCTGAATTCACGCCCAGCCACTCGCCGTTCTTCACCGCCAAAAAGACCTTCAGGGCCTACGCGTCGCACTTGACCTCATCAGGATTTGCCTTGGCGATGGCCTCCGTCAGCTCAAGGACTCTATCCCCGCCTTCGCTGCCGTCTAGAGTCACCTCGAAGGATCTCCCTGCCACGCCAACCAGCAGGCAGAATAGCTTTACCATCTTCTTTGACCTCGAAGCAGCAGATTCTGGAATAGTTATGTGTTTGCAACGAAGTCCAGTGATCACTTTACTTCACTGAAGTAACTCAATGGAGACATGTCGCTTAAGCTCGTGGGTATCGAAGTGACGGGAAGCGACGTATGTGAAAGGGTACATGTAGATTAATGCTTTCGGAATTTTCGTGTATTACCGTATAAGTATGGCAAAATTAGAGTCTCAGTTTAGCAGCTTCAGGTCATCGAATCAATAGACAAGTAGGGACTGCTAGGTGAAGCTTTCAATACCAGGCTGGTATTACCAGCAATAGCGATATCGCGATCTTCACGCTGGGGGTTGCAGCCTGACCCCCGCAATACAAACTTACTTCAGCTCCAAATTGCGGCAGCGTTCGCTGGGCTTCTCATTTACTCCCTGCAGCGGTGCGGAAACAGCGAGGTGGAGATGCGTTAATTTTAATTGCTCTTAAAAGAGCAGCAAAAACACTTTACTTCGTAACGAGCAGGCAACAGAAGGACGCATATCAAATTGTCAAGCTTTTAGGCGGCAATCCAAGTTACGCTGCGGTGCTGTCCTTCATCCCACCTTCCAGGAAGCACGGATTTTCACCAGAAGGATGGTCGGTGAAAGTATGGTGTGCGTGATCTGCGTGGCGCCCGGCGGCGGGCCAACCAAGGTGAGAACGGAAAGGATCTCTGTATTCCTTGGCGAATTCCGAACTGACTGACTTCTTGCTACAATTGGCGCTCTCACTTCCGACGCCGTGATCTCCTGATTATTTTTCAAATTTAATATATATATAGAATTATAAATTTGTATGGGGCGCATGGGCTCCAATAATGGCGGGCGCCAGCCGGGTTTGGCCGCGTCACTTACGCTATGTAGTTCGCGGCAGGAACTGCGGTAGACGGCGCCTGATGCCGGCCTGTGGTACGCTGTTGTATGCTCGCCCAGCCGGGCTTGCGCAACACCGGTGCCACTGGAGTAAAAGCTAGGGGCCAGACTCCTGACCGTTTTCTAGATTGTCAGCAGCTCGGTCTTACTCTCGTTACTCTCGTCCTCCACCACGTCGGCTGTGATGGGCATGTTTTTAAAGCGCACCTCCCTCTTCGCCATGGTGCGGCCTGGCGCGTCCTCGAAGCGCGTGGGCACGTAGTTCTGCACTGCACACTGCAGCACCTTCGGCCCCGCTCCATGAGCTCTGTGGTGACTGGTCTTCTACCTACCAAACTTTATTGACTTTTATTGAATTTAGCACTCTGACAATTAAAGGTGGACCACGGTGTCGGAAGTGGGAGCGCCAATTGTAGCCTACCACTACGAGGTACTAAGGCTGCGCAAACTACGAACCGGCGAGGTCATGGTAAATCAGGGCCATACCGGTAACACCTCGGTATGTACCCAGAACAGTGCGTTCGTCGAACAGGTGGATGATGGAGTGACGGTTTATGATCTCAAAGGTGCGATTGTGTAGCTCCTCCAGGACGGCATGAAACGTGAATTGAACACAGGGGAGGGGGGGGGGGGGGTAAGTGGAATCAGCGTATACAAGGATTGCGCAGGTTGGGTTGTCCAGTAAGAGAAGAAGTGAGTCCTTCAAGTGACGGGGCACGTTTGCGTGTTGGTGAAGCAGACTCAAGTCCGCGTTGTATATATTCCTACTCTTCCTGTTTCCAGCACCAATGCACCGACCGAAGCTAATCAATATGGCGCAAAGTGATGCTTCTGACAAATGACCTGTTGTTCCCTTCTGTTCTGATTACCTAGGCTAAGCAAGACGCGCATGTTGGAAGGTGGCACGATACTCCGAGCAGTGATGAACCTCAACGCTGAGCACGTTGTCAGTGCGATTTTTCCTTACCCTAACGGGTACAGCGGGCAAGTGATACGAATGAAGCACCTTTCTCGTTGCGGATGCTGTATCCTTTTCGTTCGAAGCGTGGTTTAAGTCGCGATTACCGGCTAATGCGTGTCATCTGAGGTTCTCAATGGCCATTAAATATTTCGGGTGCGAGTAGCGTCAGGAGCAGCCAAATACGCCTACGCCATTGTACCTCTTCCTTGGAATTGACGACTACCACCGGAAACATCCGAATCTGCCACTGCTGGATGAACTTTCAAGCTCCTCTGCTCACCACCGTTAATGCTGATCGTGCTATCCTGTTCGCCGGAACAGATTGGCTCTATCTTTCGTTTTATGTTTCTAAGGGCCAAAATTTGTTATTTTCCCTTGTAGGGGGAAGGGCGACTTCCCATCCCTTTTGACGGTGAATCATATTTTCAAGCTTGTCGGCACCAACTCGAGGTATGCTGCACTGCTGGAAATCCTCAAATTTGTCGCGATTTGAGTGTTCTTGATGGCATCCCATGTTGGGCTGTTGACTATATGGCGGAGTTGGAGAAGCATGCAAGCAAATTGAGGCCTTGCTTACCATGGGCATGGTAGCAAATGCGTGAGCTCACTGGATATCAGGGCGCGAATCCGTTTGGCAGCTTGTGCTGTTACAGGTCTATCAGTCTGGACGAATGATACTATCGGTGGGAAAATCACGTCGTCAGAACTTCGCTATGTTTGCTGCCCGATTCTGAGTGCTTTTGTCCAGAATTCGAAGTTCGCGTTCCATACGCGTTGTTGCGGGGTCCTGCAGCAAACCATGCCGAGATGACAGATTTCAAGCCGACGACCGAAGAAGAAACATTTGTAAAGTCTCTGAGAGACCTGCATGAATACGTGGACAAGACCATGTTTGATCGCCCAGTGTGGGAGTCATCGGCCATGTTCAGTGTTTGCCTCTACGCAATGAGAATCAGCGCGCTGCTGGTGCTTGGGCGCGTGGAGGTTAGTCTCGGAATGTTGTTTCGTGGAGCTCGAATGGATCAACGAACGAAGCGCATTTCAGTGAAACTTGCTCCTTCGAGGGTATTCCGTGTGCTGAAAAGTTTAATACTTCAACGTTTGCTACCATTTCTCGACAAGGGAATCCGACAGAAACGATCGACTGGGCATCGAGTGGCTGTATTACAGTGAATATCGATGGTGAAGCTAGTGCTGACATCTTTTTCGCTCTGGAAAATGCCACTAGGCCTGGTGAACAGGTCGGGTTTATCGACCAGATAAAGCGGCGATTCGGCGAGTTTCAGCCGACCTACCCCGATGGCTATCTCAGCAAGACGAGTGCTTGCCCATCGTTCTCTAGGAGCGGAAGGCGCGTTTGGTGCGAGGCATGCTGGACTGTGACACCAAAGAATCTTTGGTGTTTGGCAAAGATGATGACTTCGCTGTGCCTCTTAGTTCTTTCGTTGTGAGTCGAAGCAGTACGGAGTTTTATGGATCATTGGAATTTCATGCGGTGTGTACGATCCCAGTCAACTCGGTCGACAAACTTCATTTCATTTTCATTTTGCAGTATTGAGTTCATTTAGCTAAACTAACGACAAACTTGCCCTAAAATCTGTGTTGGAAGGCAACTCAAACGAGGTCGATGCAGTCGTCTAAGAAATTTTGAAGAAGAAACAGCTCGATGGAGTATTTTGTAGTGCGGGTGAGCTGCGTGGTCATATCCAAACTAAACGGTATAAGGTTGCGTTCGAGGAGCACCTCGTAGACTTGTCTTCTTAGAACAGGAGATACTCTGTCACCCCAGATAGGCAGTACATATAGATATTTCCCGTTGATGAGACCTCGACCACTTCGCTCATTTACATACACTGTTCACGACCGGTATGTGTCACTGTCCAACACGCCAGTTCGCTCGAGTTACACTCGTGTACTTCATCAAAACTGTTATGAATCGCCTCCGGTTGCAGCCGTTGGCGCGCGCGGTGGTGCGTTGGCGCATCGGAGGAGGCGTCGCAGGAGCGAAAGTGTGGACACCGCCCTGGAAGAAGGCGAAGGAAGGAGCGACGAGGACGTGGGAGGAGGACAGCAGGAGACAGGTGTTGAAGTAGTTCGAGTGGTTGGCAGAGTAGCTGCATGCACAGTGCATTGAGCAAGTAGGAGCTCAGTCTCAATTCGGCAGGGTCAAGCGCAAGAGGGCGAAGACAGAGTGAGCAAAAGGAAACAAGTTGTGTATTTGTGCATTTACACAACTTGGCTACTCCTGTCTTCCTTATCGGTGGCGGGTGCGGCAAGAATCGAGCGGCAAGGTAAGTGCGCACACCGGATCGACCGGACCTGGATCGTAATAAAAACACCGTCCAACGTCCACAATTGCCCCACCCTCAAAAGCCGAATAACGACTGCGAAAGCTTGTCAATGAGCGGGCCTACCAAGCCGAAAGCAGCAGCACCACTCGCTCCTCGGCTTCATGCCATCGTGTTGTGATCAAATTCCTCGCGCGCTCCGTTCATGCTACATGGACAACCGAAACGAAAATATCCCAGCGCTAAGCTCCGTCCAAGAGCCGAGGAGGGGATTGGAGTCGCCCGTTCGCGAGTTCAAGGCGTGCAGCCAAGCATGCCCGCAGCACGACGGGAAACCGGCCGCGACACGCAGACTGGCAGAAAGATCGCTTAGTCAATAATCAGGTGAGCTCCGGCGGGATGTGCAGGCAAGTCAGGGCCGGTAAGTGAGTCCGTGCGGGTCCTCTGCAGTTGGACTGCTGCTGCTATTGTTCCGAGGGGGAACTCCCTCCAGAGCCTTGTCTGATCCTCGTTCGCGTCGGCGCCTCGTGACCACCCAAGTCTCTCCTCGGGCAGACCCGGCGAGAACAGGGCCGTAGAGCTGGGCGGAATCGTCTCGGGTGCAGCCCGCCGCCGACTCGGCACGAGCGGATGTGCGGCCGAGCTACATGTACGCCACCGCCAGCTGATGGATTCACGTTGCGCTGGCGTGGGCCAGGTGGCTACATGACATCATGTCAGTAGTACATGTATAACTCACGGAGCCGTACGGTATGTAAGGACTCATCAATGCGTGTACAGTCGCGTATCTTTGCGGGCTCGTCACCCAAGCACCGTCGAACGTTCCGCGACCGAGCCCCGATCTTATTCGCTTCAACCGCCGCCGCATTGACGACGGCTTTGACGATGCGGCAACGCTCTCACACGTCTCAAGATGCCTCACGGCTCGAGATTCCCGCGTTTGGCTACACAATGCGCTTCTTCTTACAGCGCCGTGAGGCTTTGGAGCCTGCTGGGTTGGCCCATGGACCCTTCTATTTCGGCGCCGCGATCGCGTGGTTGTTGGGCTTGACAGCGGACGCGCCGGCTAAACAGAGCTCGTGGAAACGTGCGTGCCGGTGCACCGGTGCAGCGCTTGCCGCGGAGATGCAGCACGCCAGCGTTCGGCACGTTGAGCACGTAAATTTTTCACGGCAGCTCAACGCGGCGATCTTCAAGCGCCAAGCGCTCATCGAGGGCCCGTCGCTGGCTTGGATGGCTGGATTCGAGCAATCGCCCGCTTGCCATCGAAACCCGGGAAGCTCAATGCCTTCTTTTGGTAGTCGCTTGGTCGTTGCGTGCGCACGCCGAGCTTGCGTCGGCTGCCCACGAGTTTGGCGAGGCGATCCATGGCAGCTTGGCTCGTTGCGGTGGACGCAGGACGGGCCATCAGTGTTGTCATAAAATTGCCCTGCGTGTTCTTGTCTTCCTCTGACCCGCTGCAAGGGACGAAGCGGTTAAGAGCTCTCTGGTTGCACGCTCCGACCGTCGCCACACACCACCACAACCTCCAGCAGCAGCAGCAGCACCAGCGCGAGGACAAGCAACACAGTGCTGGTGGTTGCAACGTTGACGACGCGCGCGGAGTGTCTCGAGCATCAGCATCGCCGCTCCGGCGTGTCTACGGCGTGCAGCGCCGCGAGGAGCTAGGATCGCACGCCGATCGTCCACGAGAGCTCTCGCGAACCTACACAACGCCTGCCCAGCTGGCGGGCAACCTGTGGCTGACACGCTGTGCACCGCTTCGTAACCAGATCAACGTGTCGATTGGCGATCCGATCGACGTTAAAGAGGAGGAGCTGCTCCGCCCCCGGAGCGGCTCCGAAGCGACTCGGTGGAGCGGCGGAGCTCCGGCCGCCCACTACGGCACATTAGAACCTTGCGACCGCGGTTCTTCAAACGTGGCTGGCCGGAAGACGGTGCTGAACCAGCTCTCTGAAGCAGAACGATCTTTGAAGTGAACTCGAAACGGTCGGCGGCTTGTCGCAGGAGACCGTCGTCCTCCCGAGTTACAGTGTGTTCGAGGAGGCACGCCCTGTCAGCTACACTCCACGACAAAAAGATATGGACACCACCAAAAGTGGCTGTAACTTCGTCAATTTTTATCGTTTTAAGGTGCGGTTTGGACTAGAGTTGCAGAACACGCTGATAAAGATCTGCGTTGCTAACACGCGCGCTTTTGCGCTTCTTCAGGTAGCTCACATACAAATCACTGGTTCTGCCCAGGTGACAAAACTTATGGACAGCTAATCCCCATACAAAATCCTATATTAACCAAAACCCCTTACAAATGATACGACTTGGACTTTGTAACGATTTCTCCACTCTACCTTAGTACTGAGCCATATATCATCGACCAACAGTTTAGAATGGAGAAGACAATCGTATATCCAAGAGATAGCAGCATACAGAGCTACAAATTGGCACTAACTAGGATGCAACTGAACGTGCCTCGCAAATCATTAGATAATACATGGTAGCCACCACTCGAAATTTCAGTCGCTTACTACTTGCTCAGTTTTGTGCGATGGTCGATGTATTTATTACAGGTTACTAAACACACCTTCTAGTACACGATAATGCCATCAGATCTTTGTCTAACGTCGCGAGTATCGCCGTGAGGCTGGTTCCTTTGTCGCCCCATACAAAGTCCAAGTCGTATCATTTGTAAGGGGTTTTGGTTAATATAGGATTTTGTATGGGGATTAGCTGTCCATAAATTTTGTCACCTGGGCAGAACCAGTGATTTGTATGTGAGCTACCTGAAGAAGCGCAAAAGCGCGCGTGTTAGCAACGCAGATCTTTATCAGCGTGTTCTGCAACTCTAGTCCAAACCGCACCTTAAAACGATAAAAATTGACGAAGTTACAGCCACTTTTGGTGGTGTCCATATCTTTTTGTCGTGGAGTGTAAGATCCATTCTATCTACGTGTGGAGCCTTTCCTCTCTACTTTCTCGCGCTACACTGGATCGATAGGCTCGCCCGCCACGGCAGGAAGCCATTGTGCCTTGATGTCCACTTGCACTTGCACTTGGAGTCGCTCTCTGCAAGCCGCCGTTCGTGCTCTACCGAGACACTTGAAGACAACACGACGGCACAACGCGCGTTGGGTCAACAACCATCATCTTGTCGCTCGGCTTACGGCCGAGTGCTTATGGCGGCGGAGGCGGCGGCGACGACGGCTGATGGATTTTTGCAGAGCTGCTGTGCAAGTCGCGAGCCCCGAGCTCTTGGCTTCGAGGCGAGCTGGCCTGTCAGATAGGCCGGCGGCGAGATCCGTACGTCACGATCAGTTCAATCACAGCGACCGGGCCCGCGCGATCTTGTCGCGGACGGCCATTGTCTGTTGACCAGAGCACCGAGCCCGGGTAGCGAAATCACGCGCTCAACGTCGTCGTCGGCCGCCGTCCCGCACTGCTCCAGAATCCATCCGGCAACTGCTGATCCTCGCCGATTGGCACGCGAAGCCTTAGCGTCATCGCGCGCGCACGGTACTCTACGCGGCGCCGGGCTCCTTAGGTTCCGCTTCAGGCAGGGCAGCACTTTCTGCGCTGCAGCTCTGCTCCTCCTCGGGGCCGTGGCCGCTCCACGGCACACGCTTCCACCCACCTACTCGAGAGCTGCTCACTACCACCATCTCCGGTGTGTCCTCATTTCGCAAGTTGCCTCGAAGCGCATCAGCTCCGATCGACCACCCGACCCGACCCAGCCCAACTCCACCACTTCTGCAACATCGTCAATCATGACCAGCACCAGCGCCGACTTTGAGCTGTCCGAGCTGCAGAAGTACTACCACCTGCCGCTGCGGGAGGCCGCGCGCCGCCTCGGAAGCTGCGAGGCCGTGGTCAAGCGTGTATGCCGCCGGAAGCAGATCCAGCGGTGGCCCTACCGCCAGGTGTCGTCCAAGCTCATCAAGATCCAGCACCTGTGCAAGTACATGGCGCACGTGTCGGACGCCGAGCAGAAGGCCCGCATCCAGCAGAAGATCAAGCAGCTCACGCAGGAGTACCTGGAGCTCGTGGGCGGCCAGGTCCCGTCCGAGCTGCAGCTCACGCCGACGGACGTGCCGACGCTTCCGCCGCCGAGCTACAAGCCCGACGGCCCGATGGACCCGGCCGTGCTGGCCGCTGCATCCGACGACGACGCCGGCCAGGACGAGGACGAAGAGATGGACGACAGCTCCGAGTCGTCCGGCGAGCAGCGACTGTCGGCGTACTCGCTGCGCTTCATCCTGAGCGACTGCACCGTGCTCGAGACCGACACTGGACTCCAGTACAGCACCACCGCATAGAGACCGCCAACCGATGTACCGTTGCCTACATGTCCAAGTACGACCACCACACACACAAGATCACCATCAAGATCACCAGCACTTCGACCCAATTCTGCATGTTAGATAGAGCCTCCAGCAAGTACCTGAGAAATGCCTGCAAGTTAGAACTGTTCCTAATCAAATATTGAGCTTCATTTCATTCCTTCACCCTTCGCCTCACCTACTTTTCGATGACCGACGAGCCGAACGAGCCGATCCTCACCTGACTGACTGACTGATAGCGAGCGCCAAATGGCCGCCGACAACTTAGATCTGGTCCAGCGGGTCGATGCCCAGCAGCGAGAAGCACGTCTTCATGACCTTGAGCGTGGCGTCGCACAGCAGCAGGCGGCTGCTCTGCTCCTCGCTACCCAGCACACGGCAGGCCGTGACGAACGTCTGCACCTTCTCCGAGATCGTGTACAGGTAGTTGCACAGGCGGTTGGAGCTGAGGTCCTTGTTGATGAACACGATCACGTCCTGCAGCTGCAGCAGCTCGATGACCAGGGCCTGCTCCGTCGGGTGCTCGGGCTTGAGCACGTTGCCCTCCTTCTGCTGCTGCGCCACGAGCGCAGCCATGTCGACGCCCGACTTGCGGATGATCGACGACAGACGGGCGTAAGCAAACATGAGGTACACAGCCGTGTCTCCGTTGGTGGACAGCATGCGGTCAAAGCTGAAGATGTAGTTGGACGTGGGGCTCTGGCGCAGGTCGAAGTACTTGACGGCACCGTAGCCGAGCTTCTCGGCGGCAGCGTCCACCTGGTCCATGGGCAGCGACGTCTGGCCAGCCTCGATACGCTCCACCAGCTGCGCCTTCATGCGGACCTTGGCCTCGTCCAGCAGCTCCACGAGACGAACGACCTCACCCGAGCGCGTCTTGAAGCGCTTGCCGGACTCGTCGTTCACGGTGCCGAAGCCAACGTGGTCCGCGCGCTGCTTCGTCGGGTCGTAGATGCCCGACATGCGGCCAACCTCGAACAACAGGTTGAAGTGATCCTTCTGCGAGTAGTCCGTGTAGTAGATAACGCGGTTGGCCTTCATCTCGTGCAGGCGGTACCACAGAGCGGCGATATCCGTCGTGTCGTACAGGTACGAGCCGTCGCTCTTGACGAGCATGAACGGCTGCTTGTGCGTCTTGGTGAAGATCACCTCGGCGCCGTTGCTCATCTCCATGAGGCCCTTGGCGCGCAGAATGTCGAGGACGCTCGGGATGATCGGGTTGTAGAACGACTCGCCCATTTCCTTGAGCGAAACACCGAGGCGGTCGTACACCTTCTGGAACTCAATGCGACTAATCTCGCACAGCGTGTTCCAGACCTTGCAGGACTTCTCGTCGCCGGACTGCAGCAGCACCACCTGTGCCTTGGAACGCTCGTGGAAGTCCGCGTCAGCGTCGAAGCGCTCCTTGGCGGCCTTGTACAGTAGCGTCAGGTCCGTCACGTTCGGCATCTCTGTCTCCCAGGTCGGGTACGTCTCCGTGAGGTGGCAAATCAGCATACCGAACTGGGTGCCCCAGTCACCGACGTGGTTAATACGCTTGACGTCGTGGTCCTGGAACTCGAGGATGCGGCACATGGTGTCACCGATGATCGTGGAACGCAGGTGGCCGACGTGCATGTCCTTGGCGATGTTCGGCGATGAGAAGTCGACAACAATGGTCTGCTTCTCCTGTGGCGCCGGCTTCACGCCGTTGGCCAGCACATTTCCGAGGCGCTTGGACACGAACTCCTTGGTCAGGAAGGCGTTAATGAAACCCGCGCCGGCAACGCTGAGGCGGTCCAGCACCGGCGTCTCGGGCATGGCAGCAATGATGGTGTTGGCCACGTCACGGGGCGAGCGGGCGGCGTCGGGCGTGCCCTTGAGAGCCGTGAAGATGGACATGGCCGAGTTACACTGGTAGTCGCCAAACTGCGCGTTCTTGGCGGTGGTGCGGGCAACCTCGACGGGCACGTTCACGCTGGGGTAGGCGGCCTTGATGGCCGCGTCGAAAATGGACTCGACAACGCCCAGGACGTTGTGGTAGGTCAGGCCCTGCGCCAGCTTGTCGTCCAGCTTGAAGGTGGAGCGGACGACGTTCTTGACGGCCGCGGCCGGGGCACCGGAAGCAGCGGGGGCACCGCCCTTGCCCTTCTTGGCAGCCTTGCCAGCGTTCTTCATGCTGGCCACGCCCTTGGCCACGTCCTCACGGGCGAAGAGCTGGGCCACGTACTTGCGGAAGGTCTGCAGCACGGGGGCCTCGTCCTTCTGCTCCTTGATGAGCTTGAAGGCGGCGCGCAACGTGACGCCGGCCACGACGTCGGCCAGCGACAGCTCCGAGCCGAAGAGGAACTCGAGGTCGCCGCCGTTCTTGGGGCGCGCCTCCTCCTTGGCCTCCAGCATGGCCGTCAGCTGCGCGTCCAGCTCGCCGTTCTTGTTGCTGGCCGCCTTGGCCACGCGCAGCCACGGGGCCAGCGTGTTGGCCTCCCACTCGAGCCACTCGTCCACGGCCAGGTCGTCGCTCTGCAGCTGGCCGGCGTTGGCGGCCACGAAGCGGCACACGGCGTTGGCCGAGAAGAGCAGCTCGGCATCGGGCGAGACGGCCAGCTGCGGGCCGCAGCTCGCGTACTTCTTGTCCGCGGCGCCCACGGTGAACTCGGTGGCGGTGATCGACAGCGCCAGGAAGCACTTGAGCTCCTCGTCGCCCGGCTTCTTGCCGATCAGGAGCTGCATCGTGTGGGAGGAAGGAGGGGTCGTTCCGCTGCTATAGGGCGCTATTGACCTAATGACATGGATGGATGAGGGCTGGAAACTGGTGTACCAGTAAGAGGGTACACTGGCGTGCACCACAAGAAAGATCGGAGTGTAGCCATGTCAGACTGCTTGGCGTTGAAGCTGTTGAAGCAGGGCTGTTGAAGCAGGGTGCAATGAGCCTCGTGACTCCACTCACGACTCGTGAGTGGAGTTTGACTTTGATACGCGACTGCATACAGATATTAGGTGGAAGTGGCTTATTGATGGGGTACTCGAGGGCACTGAGTCTCGTTAACGAGCGCTACAAGCACGTGAAAACATTTTGCGGCGAAACTTTTGGCTGAAGCTTCGGGGAAGTGCTGCAGGTACGGCGAGGAGCATTGCAGTCATGACTTCCCATTGACAGTGCCAAGTAAACTTCTACATGTATAGCTTTTAGGATCTTTACCCCTTCGATTGTACTGTACGTAGGATCGGATAAGATTCGTCGTCCACGGTCATTTTGTTACAATTTTTTCCCCCTCGCCTTCCTTCTCGTTACACGGTAATGACGAGGAACGTCCTGCTGAGGGTCAACCTGCTGAAGATCAGCCTGCAGGGAAGGTACCCGCTGCAGATCAACCACCTTCCGATCAAAACGAGCAAGAGGGATCGGACCAAGAAGAGTCCGGTTCGCCACCTCGATCTTCGTACGATACGAATCGTACGATACGACACGATTCGTATCCAAACAGGTTAGCTTTTTCTGTAATGCAACGCAACGATATCTATTCTCCCAGATGATCTTAACACGTTATCATCGTCTACGGTTCGGGATTCCAGCTGAACGAATCGAAGGACTGACTCGACACCGACAGGGATCGCGTTGGCGACCACTCCGGCACGGAGTCGCCGTACAGCAGGCCCCACGTTACTGGTCCGCTACCGTTAGTATCTCGGCTAGAATCGGACGAGGGGGTGAGCTGGTCGTTGATGCTGTATCTCGCAATATCGGCAGGCTTGTGCCGCTGCACGAAGTCCAGACACGGCCGGCAGACGAACACTTCCTTCTTCCGAGTGGACAAAACCTTCTTCCGCGGATGTCGCTCCACCACCTTGTAAACTCGTTCCTCGCGACAGTTGACGCACACCGGGGCCAGGCACAGCACACAAGTGCGTCGGTCACTTTTACTAGTGCGGACGACCCGTGCAAACGCAGTAGAGCACAGGGAGCAGGTTCTACCGAACGCTGCTGAGTCGAGCGTCATCCCTCGTCGCCGTGCGCTTCTCATGTGGGCTATGCACCACTGCAGCTTCTTGTGCTCCGAAAGCACCGGCGCGCTGAAGAAGCCCAGGATTCCTTGCCACGCGGAACTGATCGCATAGGAGTCGAAGATGTTTCCCATTGCCTCGAGATACTGCTGCACGTAGACGTCAACGGTGCCGTCTTCTAGCTGTCGATACAGTGCGCCAAACACGTACTTGCCGCGAATCATCGGCTTTGGAAGTGGTCCGCACTGCGGCAGCGGCGCCGGCTGCAACAGATCATACCCAATTCGTTCCCCAGCTGCGGTCGTGACGACCCCAGATGCCGACAGCAGCACGAAGTCTCTTGGTCTCACCACCTTGCTCACGAGCCACGGCAGCTCCGTGGTCATGTAGAGAACCGACAGATTTTGGAAAGGTTTCTCCTCCGTCGGTCCCACTAGTTTCGCGAGTATTGCGCCACCGAGGTCCTGGTTCCCGAGAGTTGACACCCGGATTTTAAACGCTTCGATTGTAGGTATCGCCAGCCCAAACATGACCTCGTCCAGGGGCGCCGCGATGTTCCCCGCCATCATCAGCACGATCGGATCTTCCCAGACGTCGTCGGGGAGATGGAGGTCCGACCGAACGTGGCGGATGCGTTCCGTGTACATTGACGCATTCTCCTGCGTCTTCTCGAGCTTCCAGCGCGCGCTGTCGAGATTCGCGTGGTGCCGCGGCGTGATTCCGGCCAGTCGCTCGTCGTAGCTGCGCAGCACTCGCTCCAGCAATTGGAGGCTCACGTCATGGCAGTGCTGCTGCTCCTCGTACGACAACTGCAGCGGCGGGAACGGGGACTTGTCCAGCAGAACGGCGTCCTCTGCCAGGCTCATGTTAGGTGGTCGTAAATTCGGCTGCTCTGAACTCTTGATACGCAAAAACGTCTCGACCAATGAAAATGAAGCAAACCCACAAGTGGACAATTGGCATGAGTCAGAAGGCAAGTATCTTACTGTTACTGAGCGGTGATCCTGCCCCTAGGCAACCACACCTGCTGGAAGGAAACGCATCGATAATTGTATGTTAGTGAGAGAAGAGGCCCGTGAAATTACCTCAGCTCTATGTAGGGTGTAATTTCTGAATTGTACATGTCAGTAAGGTCCCGTCTTAACGGAGGGACCAATACCCATGCAAATTACACGGCGGGGTCGCAAAAGAACGTTCTAGGTAGGCACTTGTCTGTCAGCACGCGGGTCGGTCCCCGAGGACCCAATTGATGCGCAACGCTCTGCTGAACATTCGAGCGGAGTCAAACCAAGCAAAAACGCGAGTTTGCGTGCATGTAAACCAACCAGATCAGCAATGAATTCGCGCGGAGATACAATTTGCGCTGCGGATTCATATGCGGGGGTCCCCAAATTGATAAGTGACCACAAATAGCCCTACAAACCTTACAACATGCACTGTACAGCAGCTGCATTTTCTTGAATCTCCCTCTCGTTTTTATAATTTTGTTAGCCCTCTATGTTGTGTGGCCTAGAGTGAAAGCGAGGGCATCCACGCAACAAAACACATGATCATCTCAGTAAAAGTCTCATCGAGTGCTGTACAGACAACGACTTACAAAGCCGGCATGCTTAATGCCATCCTCCTATATAAAAACAACGATAAATTCCCTCCCGTCAAATCTGTAAAACTGTCATAAAACACACGGTGTGTTGCATAAAGTACACAAGAAAGCATATAAAGTACACAAAACCAGATGGTATACAAAGATGAAGTCATTTGATTGAATCTGATTGGCTGGTTTGCTCATGTTAAGCTTTGCTTGACTTCGTCTGCCGGCTTTTTGTGTCTGCCGGCTTTGTAAGTCGTTGTCTGTATTACGGTACCAGTTTTTAGGAAAAGATTGGAGCTTTACTCTAATAAGACTTTTCCTAGATTTAGTCACATTCCAAAATTGTATGCGACCCTACGACCTAAATATTTAGAACTGGACTAGTACTGTACAAATAAATTTACGTTACCACACCATAAAATGTATTTTTCACAAATGTATCCGGATAATGTGACCCCTGTCCGGATATCACTGTTGAGTGGTCCCCTCACTCTGGAATCCATCCACTCGATGGCGGGACGCTCCTCTTCCGGCGGCGCCAGCGCGCGGCGCAGCGCGGCGGTGCAGCGCCTGATCGACAGCGCGGACCAGTCGCTGAGTCTTCTGGCGTCTCTCGGCGATGCGCCCACTGCAGGCGCGTCGGGCCTGGCGCTCGACAGCTCGGCGGCCGAGAGCCTCCCGTCGGGCTCCTCCACCAGGTTCGGCCTCGACGACGACGACGTCATGGGCACAGACAACGAGCCGCAGGATGTTGAAGCCGAAGACGACGCGCGTCTGCTGGAGCCCGTGGTCAACGCGTCTGTGCGCGGCGGCCTGCTGCACGTCAAGGGCGTGTTCCCCGACCAGTCGACGGAGTTCGTGGACGTGGACCCGCGCTTCACCACCGTCGGCGACCTGAAGCGCGCGCTGTGCGAGCGCCGCGACTGCGCGACAGCTCTGGGCTTCTCCGCGCGGGAGGCGCGCGTCATGTTCGGCGGGCAGCTGGTGGAGGACGCGTGGCTCGTCGTGGACTGCGGCATGGGCTTCGAGGGCGCCATCCACATCGTCAAGGCGGCGGCCGTGGGCGGCAGCTTCCTGGGCCGCGCGCCCGGCGGCCTCTTCGACGGCCGGAATACGCAGCGCGCGGACCCGAAGCTGTCCATCTCGTCCATTACGTCCGTGTACGCGGTGCAGCAGGAGCAGCCACTGACGGTGGAGCAGCTGAGCACTACTGGCAATGGCCAAGTCATGAACCAGCTGGCCACCTTCAACCAGTCGCTGTCACTTACCACTGTCCCGTCGACGAGAGGAGACTTGTTCTCGCGCCACGTGCGCCCCGAGGAGGCGTCCTTTGCCGAGATGGCGGCCGACTTCTACGAGAACTTGGAGCGCGTGCAGGACTCGGACTTGTACTGCGAGAAGCTGCTGAGCGGATACATTGACGTGCTGCAGACGAGGCTGGAGAAGCTCGAGGCGTCGCTGGCGAGCAGCAGCAAGGCCCGTGGAGCGCCGACCATGGCCCAGCAGCGGCTACAGAACGACATTAAGGAGCTGCGGGACGAACGCAACACATGGAGGTTGTTGTTTGAGCTGCGTCAGGTGTGCCACGCCAGCAAGGACATGGCGGACGGAGAGGACAGCTTGATGATGCTAGGTGCAGAGGCTGAGGAACTGCGCTTTGAGATGCTGGAGGATGACGCCGTGCGTCTGCTGGAGACGCGCAATGAGACGTACAAGATCCAGAGAGCGGTGAAGGCGTGGCTGGAGAGTATGGCGCTGGAGAGCTCGATTAGTATCAGCGACAAGCGCGGCGCCACTGGATCGCGCACGTTGAGAATGATGAAGAAGCAGGTTTTCCCAGGTGAAGAGGTCCGCATGGACCCTGACGCAGTGGTGCGCGACGGAGACGACCACATTTTGCCCGATGACATGGAGGATGAAGCGGAGTTGATGAAGGCTTTGTGGCTGTACGTGCGTGCTGGGCGAATGGACGATGCCATCGATTTGTGCATCCGTTTAGGTCAGTCGTGGCGAGCTGCCAGTCTTTCGGGAGGCAACCCTGTCGGTGCCAGCGAGAGCAACGAACGCGAGGATATGGCGATGGAACGGTGGGGGAACCCTTTCCGGGCACTTTGGAAATCAATGTGCTGGCGCTTGTCGGAGCAGGCTGTGAATGGAAAGCTGTCCAAGAGCAACAGCTTGCTTGCGAAGAAGTATGAGGAGCTTATTTATGCGGCCTTGAGCGGTAACATCCAGGTCATTACGAAGAGCTCGCTGTGCGAGAACTGGGAGGATCACTGCTGGGCCTATCTACAGGGTATTACGGAGCAGCAGCTCGATGAGATTATGTCCAAGCTGCTGAAGGTAAAGTCGCAGTCATCGCAGCTGATTGTAGGCAACAATGCCCACTATCTGCGTCATTACTCGAGTTTGCTGGACAAGACGAAGTACCTCAAGCGGTATCAGGTGGATCTGGACACTCTTTTCGATGAGCTGCGGGATAGCCAGAGTGAGCTCGTCCGAATGCAGGCAAACCAGCCCCACCGCCAGATCCAAGCCAAGCTGGTGACCGCTAAGTTTCAGTACATCGTGTCAAGCATTTTGGACACGCTGCTATTCAACCCGGAGGACGACTCGTACAATTGGGATATGCAGCTGAACTCGACGGTGCAGTCAGACGATACTTCTGCGCTGTT
Organism: Phytophthora sojae; assembly: GCF_000149755.1. Taxonomy (NCBI): domain Eukaryota; phylum Oomycota; class Peronosporomycetes; order Peronosporales; family Peronosporaceae; genus Phytophthora; species Phytophthora sojae. Next base: position 3,412,260 of record NW_009258116.1, read on the forward strand.
CTTGCGCTTTGCTGCTCACTTCATTATGTTCGCCAACTTCACTGGCGAAAACTTCGATGAGCAGGCGGGTCACATGATTCTGAAGTTATACATCCGGCACTTGGTGAAGCACCGTCAGTTGCAGTTCGTGCCGATTTACGCCTCTCGGCTTCCCACTGCCGGTGCGATCGAGATCTATGTCCAGATGCTGTCAACTGTGGAAGACAAATTGGAGCGCGAGCTGTGTGTTAAGCGGATTCTCGAGTACGCTGGCATGGATGTCTTGTCGACGGTGTTGCAGTCTGTGGTCGAGCGTTTGTGCGAAGAGTACCGGTTGGTGGCGCAAGATCAGCAGCAGAAGAAGGGTCAGCCGGTGTCATCTGATGTGCCCACGACGGAGATCGACAGGAAACGTATCCGGACAATCGAGTTCTTGTGCTTCTACACTGAGCATCGGGCGGAAGCGGTGGTCCGCGCAAATCTGCTTACGCGGCAATTCCTCATGGAGGGCAAGTATGCTGCTGTAAAGGAGCTTGTCGAGGACAGCTTGCCGGAAGACTCGATCGGCGTTCTTGACTTGAATCGTGGCGCTCAGTTGCTACGCGAGGACGACGAGATTGAGCGAGCCATGCGCGAATTCCTCTGCTGGCGCGCATACATCCAGGCGGGTGCTCAGTACGACCTGTGGAGAAACTGCATCAACAATCCTGGCGCAGAGGCTCTCTCGCTGTACAGCGAGGAGAAGGATTATCTAACCGACTTGATGTTCCACGTGTCGCGGTCGGCTGCGGCCACATTGGAGGTGCTGCACTTCGAAAATGGATGGCTTATGGGCTGTTCTAATGACGCTACAGAGGATGCCGCGATCCGGGAGCGGTGCTTGCCGACGCTGGTGTTCAACCTGCACTTTATTCAGCTCGAGTCGGCCAAGACCATCATGCGCCTGAATCACTACCCGGAGGACGCCAAGGCGGAGCTTGCACGGCCGCTGCTTGAGAAGTCAATCGAGGTCGCGGATGTTGTGGCCGACGAGCACTACGGGGTGTATCACGCGCTGGACCAGGACCAATGCCGGGACCTGCTGCATGGATTCCGCGAGAGTGCTGTCTCGCTGGCGTTCGTTGAAAGTATGCCGACGCCAGTGATTTCGCCCGATACCGACCAAGAATAAGCGCATCAAAACTACCTGTGACAATTAGAGAGAGATGAAGTCGACAGTGTGGACGTGCGGTCATCGCAATAACAAGCAGACTCTATCTCAAGGCTTTTATTTTGTTGATCACTTGGTTTAGATCTCACGGGCGTGCGTTATGTTGTGCGATGGTTTGATGCAGGTCTACCGGCGTCCTGGAGCGGGAGTCTTGCTGTACGCACCACCAGAGTCCACCGCGCCTACCAGGTACTCCTGGAACAGCGTGGCTTTGGGATCGGCTCCCAAGACGTAATCCTCCAGCATCCGCTGGGGGACTCGCCACATACGTGGGCATGGCCCCTCTTGGTTCCAGGTCCAAGCGTGCTCATCGCGGTTGTCGCCCTTGTTCTCCTCTACCAACAGGATGCTTTGGATGCCAAACTCAGGCGAAGCTGCTTCCAGCCGGACATCATACGCGCCGCTATCGGTCAGCACTCGACCGTCGGGGGCAAATCGACTTGAGTTAACTTGAGCTGTACCCACCACCCCGGTAAGATCAGTCAAGAGGCCTGCAGTGTTAGTTCCGCTGAATTGGATAACGCTCGTCCCTGCTGCAGCCATGAAGAAGCGCAGATTCTCGTCATGGTACGCACCGAACCACGACGAGCATCGGGTCGTCGTGTGAAAGCAAACGCCGTCGATGACTGTGTAGGGATCGCTAACACTAGCCGGCCGGAAACTAACGTCAATCTGCACCAGCTTCTCGCCAGGAGCCAGAGGAACGCAGTGCACTTGGTAAGGGCTGCCCAGCGTGATAAGGCTCGAGTGTAGTTGGTTCACCTGCTCGTCGAACTGCTGAGCGCTGTCAAATGTCTGCACGGACGTCACTGCATCGCCTTGAGTTGCTAGAAGGATGCCGAGTGGTGGCTGTTTTGTGGGCTGCACCGCGATCTCGCTGGAGGCTTGTACCATTTTCATGAGCGAGAACATTCGCGGCTGTGTTGAGTCCCCAGCAGTTCCTACGACTTCAGTCTGCGGCTTCAATGCCTCGCCGTCAGCGCAGTAGAGGGCCCCAATTGAGCCCACATACTGCTTACCGAAAACTCCATGAAACCCGCAGATGTGGTGGCCTGCCGGGCACTCCATGACTGTATTGTGGGGGCCCCTGCCTCCACCAAACCAAGGACCGACACGCAACGTCGTCGTGAACCGGATGCAGTCAACCCAATGGCCACTGTACACCTCGAGCTTCATCAGCTTTTCACCAGGCAGGAGCTCAAAGATGTGCTCGTTTGCGCGGTAGATCTTCGGGTCTCTTGAATTCATCGCTGCTTCTTCAGGAGACAGCAGTCGAATCGACTCGACAAATCTCCCACATCGAACGACAACGGCTCCTACCACGGGGAGTGTGGTCGAGAACGGCGTTTTGGGTCCCCCTTCCATGGCGTTCCCCGCTGGAGGGAATGAGGACATTGTGGGGCCGTTTGCATAAAGCTCTGCCGGACGTGGCGACACTGCGGGAGATGACATCGGTAGACACCGCACGCCAAGCTTGCCGACGTACGAACCACCTCTTGTCCCGAAGAACTCACTCACCCTCCACCCGTCGGCAGCTTGCAACGCGTGAAGAGTTCCACCAGTGCCGCCAAACCATCGCGACGACCGCAGGTTCGTGTGGAGCTGAAGGCCATCGATCCAGGCCATGGCACGAACATCCATTCGAGTAATGTGTTCTCCGACGGCAAGAACAAACCAGTGTTTGTCCCCAGCAGCGCGCAGTTTCTCCATCTCCAACACTTGAGCACGCGTAAAGCTCTCTAAACGGTTCACGTACTTCCCCGCATCGACCATCACCGCTCCAATCTCATCAGCTTCAGACATCGACTGATTTCTCTCGGGGAGCGGAACTTGCGTGCCGTTATATTGGCCATTTCCAACAGGTCCGCGGACGGAGTCGTCCCAGCTCACAGTAGGGCCTATCAATGACGGCTTAGCGTACCCGGAGATCCACGGGCAGTGACGCAGCAGTTGGGCTGAGCCTGCGTTCCAGTGGGCTCCGTCACGACTCGAAACTTCTCGAATAGCTGCATGATTCAGCTCCAGCCAGCCCTGCGGAGAGGCCTGATGGAACCCCATGTGCGGCGAGTGTGGATCCGCTTTATAGACACACAGAAGGCGATTCATATCGTCAAACCCACGGGCCATGATGCCGCTCGTAGCGTGTCCCAGTCCAAACGTATGGCCGATCTCGTGCAGCATCGCGCCGATGCCAGTGGAGAAGGTGGCCCAGAACGTGCCACGGAAGCAGCTATCGTCCAGGAGGTAGCGCTGGTCAATACGAATATTATTCAGGCAGCAGGCCGATATCTCTCCCAAGTGTGACGGCCACGTGTGCAGTCCACAGGAGCCAAAGACCCCAACCTTCCCTCCTCCTAGCGCTGTGTGGCCCTCCGCCTTCCGCGTCTTGGTGTTGTACCGTGAACACCCCAGCACCACTGCATGTTTAAAGTCAAACTCGACATTGTCGTCCACCCCCGAGGCTTCAATGTCCTTCCCGATCAAGTGGATGAGCTTCTGGCCGTCCACCGACCGCGCGTGGGCGTTCGTGAAGCTACACCGCAGCAGCGTCACGTCGGGCAGTCCGTCGGCCGCGAACTGCATAGCGAACGTCTGTCGCCCCAACCCGGCAGCGTGCATCAACTCGGCGGTGGCCATTTGCAGCACCAACGCATTGAACCGGACCTTTGCGGTTGCTGCAGCGTTGGAATTGTCGACGCCCGGAGGTGCGTCAAACCCGTCGCGGGCGTCCGAGTCCGAGCAGATCTGGTAGTGGAATTTCACCACGTAACGCGTGACACGCGGTCGGTACTCGACGCAGAAGACGCGGTCGGCGACACCGGCGAGTCGCAGCGTGACGGCGTATTGGCCGGGGGACGGGAGCAGCACGAACGCCTTGAAGTGGCCGCTGGGGGTTGAAATCGGCCAGAGTGAAGAGCGGAGGTGGTCCAGACGCGCTTCCAGGAAGAGACCTTCGGTGGAGGCGGGGGTGGTAGAGGGGAGGCCGGTGATGTGCCCTTCGAGTAGGACGAGGGGATACGAGAGCACCTCGCCCTCCTGTAGGTTGGTGACGACGATGGTGGGGGCAGGAGACATGCTGGAGGAATCGATCGGATTGGGGCTGGGCCGCCCTATACAAATCTCAAGTCATTTGGGCATTGGCCCATACATGTAGCCATCTTGATCCATACCCAATGACATGTAGCCATCTTGATCCATACCCAATGGCATTGCTGAATAATACTGTATCGGTCCCTTCTTCGAGGACGCGTAGGTTGCTTAATTTCTGTAAAGGACCTTCACTCGAACAAGCTCGCCATACATGTAGCCATCTTGATCCATACCCAATCTTGATCCATACCCAATGGCTACATGTATGGCGAGCTTGTTCGAGTGAAG